>NC_051154.1:57194932-57539932 GCF_013339745.2 Dermacentor silvarum | reverse complement strand
TCTACGAATCGCGGGGCCTATGAACATGCTTGATGCTAATCAAAAATCTTAATGAAAAATCTGCTTTACATGCGGCAGCATCCGCTTTCTAAAATGGCACAACAGGGTCGAAGCTGCACATGCAGCGTCAAGTTGGCTTTTGCAAATAAATAAATAAATAAATAAATAAATAAATAAATAAATAAATAAATAAATAAATAAATAAATAACCGGCAGATCCCCACGCCCTGTGGGAATCGATGTTATGCGAAGCAGTGTGCTCCCCGGGGAGCCTACCAAGTTAACGATACGAACATGAGAGCACCAGGGCGTAGGCAGCTGTTTCATGACCTACATGACACGCATGTCATGACATTCATGTCATGAGTCCTCAGTAGTCGCTTTAGTTACGCCTAAGAGAATTTAAAGTTGAAAGCCTAAGTCATGGTCATGACTATGACTTCTACGATCATCCTTTAGTGTTTCCTTCACTTAGTACCCACGTCCGAACCCATTTCAGTGGTGTTTGAGTGTTAATGTTTTTTCGCTGAGTCATTGTCATTTTTGCTGAGTCATGATCATGACTGTGACTTCTACCGCATTCCTTTAGCGTTTCCTTCACTTAGTGCTCACGTCCGAACCCATTCCAGTGGTTTTTAAGTGTTAATCGTATTTCGCTGAGTAATTGTCATTTTTGCTGAGTCATGCTCATGACTATGACTTCTACCAGCATCCTTTAGTGTTTCCTTCACTTCGTACCCACGTCCGAACCCATTCCAGTGGTTTTGAAAGGTTAATATTTTTCGCTGCGTCATTGTGATGACCTACATGACACGCATGTCATGACATTTATGTCATGACCTATCACTTATGCTCGTCATGCACTCCTGTCATACTATGCCAGTTTTGGTACCTACCAAGTTAATGAAACGACCATGAGAGCACAAGGACGTAGGCGGCTGTTTAATGACCTACATGACACGCATGTCATGACATTCATGAAATGACATATCATTTATGTTCGTCATAAACTCTTGTCATAGTATGCGAATTTTGGTACATATCAAGTTAACGAAACGACCATGAGAGCACAAAGTCTTGTAGGCGGCTAGATAGATCGATAGATAGATACTGTCGAAGTAGCAAAAGTTCACCAAGAAATGCTTCGCATATAATAAATAAATATAAAAGACAGGATGCAAAAACTTGAAGAGAGCACGCAGCATACATGCTGTCTACATGCAGGAGGCAAAGAATGCAGATATGATGCAAACCTACGACAGGGCGAAAATGTTGACAGATATGAAAACCCTGCGCACGCCAGTGATCTCACAGCTCAACTAATTTAATCCTACCGCAATGAATGGGGACTATCGTGGCTGCTTGTGACAACTTCAGCCACTACCGAGACGATCCTGACGCTGCTGCAATGGCTCAGTAGTGTTCGAGTTTTAAACCTCGAACACTACTGAATGACGTCGCCAGACCAGCGTGTCCCCTCATCACTGTTCCGAGCATTTCTTTTTAACGCGATAGCGTTTAGGGCCCTGTGTCGCAGAAAATCCGGCGTCGGCGCCGGCGTCGGCGCCCGCGGCTGAGAAAAACATCCCTAACCACGTTTAGGTATGCCACACCATTCTATCATTAATGTTGCTCATACCTTGTCTTGCATTCTTGGCAAAGTTATTCCTCAGAATTTTGAGAATGACAATCCACAAACAAATGTCATGAAACAAAACACCCACAGCGCATGCCTTTTATGTTAAATCTTCTCAGACTGAAATATTAAAAGTGCCAAACAAATACGGAGACCTGAAAATGACGTAATTTCTTTGGCGCGGTTCTGCACTATCTCCGGGATCGGCCCACGCAAGAGGCCGCGTTTCTACCAGAAAGCTCGCCTACGTGCATAGCGTTCGCCGCCAGTGTTTGCCAGTAACCATTACGGTTGCATAAGCTGCAGTCATCGGGAAGCATGAGTAGCAGTCAGGGATCTTTGAATGCTACCGCGTTCCACTCTTAAAAGCGAAGCCTTAAGCGTCCTCCCAATTTTCTGGACATATTGAAGATCAAGTATGCATTTCCATTGAATGAAGCTATTCAAAGTTTCGTCTGCGTTCGTGCTTCAAGGGCTCGTTAAAATCACTTAGGCTTGTTCTAATTAAACATGGCGGGGCCTTGGTGTACGATTTCTCTATTTGGATCGAGGTTCATAATGGTAGCCAAGTAGAAATGGCCCCGAAGGCGAGGACGTGCGCGCGCTAATGGACGAGCGTGACACAGCTCCTACCATAATAACTGTCTAAGCCACTGTCGAGCCGCTTCGCGCGAAACGAGCTTAAGCGCTAAGTTCACAAAGCGGCCCGCCTATGACGTGTTTGGTAGCGCTAGTACATTGGCGAAGCGTGAATCCTTCGAGGAGCGATAAAAAAGTGACCGTTATGACAGGCAGCCTTGTCCTAAATGGGTGGGTTTAAAGCTTCCCATCGTAACGCGAGACCGCGTAGTATTTGCCGATCGAGAGCCATGCGATCGCGTGATCGGGTTTCATTTTTGGCCGACTGTACATATAGAGGATGTGCAAGCGTTCCTAAGGCTCGTTGTATCGTCAGATAGCTTATATTGCAACAAGTTATATATAGCTCTCAGCGTCGCTGTCATGGCTATGCGGGCGGCTAACAGAAAAGTATTAGGTCTCAATGCCGCATTTGGGGCTGATGGGAGTGTTGACAGCGGTGTTAGCAGCAGCCCATTTGTGAGCTGGCTGAAAATATCGCGGTGCAGCAAGTTTACGACGCGTGGGATGGCTTGTTGGGCCGCGGTGTCGACGTCGGTGTTCTGACTACTTTTACGGCCTTTATCTCTGACGTGGGATTTCGCCGCTGCGAAATAACCACGCCATCGCGTCCGCAATTAATGCGATTTTAGTGATCCAACTTCTTTATTACGGTTATGCAGAGGAATTTAGTTTGCGTGTATACCAGCGTGTTGAGAGGTGAGCTATATTTGTGTGGTCGGTGGGCTGAAATAAGTATGGAAACACGGATTCGCTTGTAATTGTGGAATTCGAAGGAGATATCTAGATAAGTAGGCCCGCTGTTCGCTGCTTGAGACATCAAGAAACGTGAAGACAAATAGTGCGACAAGACCAGAATATCACGAGGTAAAGATGTCTTGTCGTGCCTCAAGTTTACTTAGAACATTGCGATGCTATATCGTGTATGTTTCTATGCAGCATGCGTCTTGGTGCTCTAATACCTCCTATATAGCCGTCCATAGTTTTGTGGTGGAGGTGCGGGGTAGCTAGTATGAGACTGTTCCTCCTCGCTTAGCCTATGGACGCCATCTTTACTTCACCACCAACCTCGTCCTTTTAATAAAGCCAGTTCAACCTTAACCATAACAATGTGTTATAATAAAGTGTTTACTGGAAAGATATGCTGGCAGCACATAATACAGAAACATGACCGTCATATCATATTTGCGGGGCGATGATCAGCACTATTGGGCTTGGTTAAGCCCAACAAGCTACTCATGACAGACTGTATAGTTTGAAATATGCCCATCTGTGGTGCATGGTTCGTGGGCCCAGGAACTCAAACGCTTGAAGAAGTCAATAACGAAGGCACTATTTTATGAACAAGGACAGCTGCACGAGAAACACTGAGGGTACTTGATGGGCTGCAGGACATAGAAGGTGACACACGTCGATGACATAGAAAACGACAATTATGGAGGTTGTGCGACGATTCGAGAAGGTAAATAAATGTCTGCGGTGAGTAAGGTTTGTGACTCACGCACACAATGTTGTGACGATCGAAGCGCCTGATGTTGAAGCGTTGAGTTGCTTTTTGTCGTGGCACCCAAGTGTCAGAAGCGTCGTGCGGACTCCCGGCCTGCTGCTGTACAAAAAATAATACTACTTTGAGGGACATAATTTCAATAAAAACTCGTAACTGGGAACTTGTGAAAATAAATTCTACTCGATATATATGCTAAATAACTGACTGACTCACTAATGTGCTTTCAATGTGACGCCCCTGAAGACCTGCAACATGTTCTGTGTGACTGCTGCCACTACGCGTCAGACAGACAGTATTTAAAGGCGGCATTACACCTTAAACAGGACTCGAGCTGGGAAATGCGGCAAATTCTCGGCCCATGGCAAAGCACCTCGTGCGCGTTACGCATCACGAAAGCGCTGCTAACGTTCTTGCGGGCCACGAGCCTTAACAAAACTTTGTAAATAGTGTAATATGTGTGTGCGTGTGACTGTATGTACTGTTAAATGGTTATCACTGCATATATCATAATCATCACCCAACACCTCGAGTAACATGTCAGGTGAATAGGCAGGCTAACATCTCCAGCATCTCATTAAAGCAAGTTTCTCTCTCTCTCTCTCTCTTTCTATTGCATCTACATATTATAGAATATAGAAACGTGAATTACGATAGAGAAACGAAACGGGAATTTTATCATTGAATTCTTTTTGCCTCGCGCAGAAAATTTCAGAGTGCATCCCAACAACAGCTCCCAGTGGCCATCTAGGCGGCCCCAGGGCCTCCCAATCGCCGGATTTCAAATAAAGTTATGTCACTAACTCACTCATCCCAAGCGTTCGGCTAAAACCCAGTTCGGTAGCACCAAAGCAAAGTACCACCGGGAGAGTCAACGTAAAGCGAAGTTTACGTCATGGTTCTTCGAACAGAGTTATCCCGCCCCGGTGCTACCCCCCTACTTCTTCTACCTTGTCGACTAGAGAAAAAAAATTAAATTATGGGGTTTTACGTGCCAAAACCAGTTCTGATTATGAGGCACGCCGTAGTGGGGGACTCCGGAAATTTGGACCACCTGGGGTTCTTTAACGTGCACCTAAATCTAAGTACACGGGTGTTTTCGCATTTCGCCCCCATCGAAATGCGGCCGCCGTGGCCGGGATTCGATCCCGCGACCTCGTGCTCAGCAGCCCAACACCATAGCCACTGAGGACGACTAGACAGTTAGAAACCGAAACTTGAATATTCGTCAGAACATTATAATAGCGGCCTGCTTGCAAGTGCCACGAGAATTTGAGCCATCACTTATCTTAATATTGTTAGCTCTTTTCACCACCGAAACTTAGCTTTAGAGACAAAAAAGGGGAGGTGGCCTCGAAAGAATCAACTGAAGAAAAATAAGCACGTGCGATGTGGCCGCTCCGTTGGAGCTGCTACCGGATAGTGCACGTTTGTGCGTCGTCCTGCTTCAGTGTCTCTATCTGTCTAGTTTCTCCAGAAAGGTCTTATATCGAGGCCGAACTTCATGATAGGCATGACTTCATGAGTTCACGACTTAATGACAGCAAATATAGCCGCTTCTCCCCATATCCGACAGAAGCTGCAGGCATGGAATGCATTTGATCACATCACCGTTGCACACTAATGATGAGGTTACTTTCAAGATTGCCACTGTGAAAGATTACCCAGGCAGCTATCATCGCCTTAGTGGTTTTTTTCCCTCTGTGTTTCGTCTGACGCGCTGTCATATACCAATGTAACGATTCTATTCCAACTCTTCTCCTATCCGCGCTTTGTCAGTGGGCTAGGTTATCACAACAATAGACATTTCGTGAATGGTGGATGAAAAGAAAGCAAATATAATCGAGCTAAAGCAATCTCTCATTACACCGGCCCTGGTCTCAGGATCTAGCGGTGTTTGGCCTACAGATGGGCCAGTGGTGGAAACATGTTTTGAAGAAATAACGCAAGCGAAACGAACAGAGGAACTCGAGGATAAATGCGTGCACACACTCTCCTTCGTGTTGGTTTCGACGAAAAAAAAAAAACGCTCAGTGTTGAGACACACCAAGCTTCCAGCGTCTGTGCAGGATGCTTGGAGTGTCTCAACACTGAGTGAGCACTATATGCTCCGGCACCGAACAAAATATAAGAAATCTTTAAGTTTTTTTTTCAGACACTCCAGCACTGATGAACTTTCTTGCCTTTCCCATCTGATTTCTCTCTCTCTCTCACTCTCTTTCAGTGTGTGAGATGAATTCGTGATAGCCTAAGCGACTTCTGTTCTTTTTCGTGCAACTCTCGCGCATACAACATCGACGGTCCTCGATCCTAACGCTGCGGCCGACAGGGCGTTTTTGGCGCCGTCTGTAATTTTTTTGCTTTGAAGTGTGCGCCAACTGTTATTAACTACGCTTACCATTTATTTGTAAGTTGTTAGAAATCCGGGAGCTTGTGGGCGGCCATGGCTGTAGGTGGGCTGGTAGGTGGCTTTGTTGCGTGGGTGTATCCAGGAGCAGCTGCGTCTCGGTGGGAATGCTCGTCGCCACAGTTAGGATAGGTGGCGGCTACGCCGCACCGGTAGTGAACCGGACAGTGTGACCATGCAGAAGAACGAACGTTCATTCGTCGTTCGGAAATTCAAAGAAAAAGTAAGAGGAACAAGACGAGTGATAGGAAAAGCGGAGGTGTGCCCGTGCGTACTTTTCGCGGACGCATTGACTATGCGGAACCAGTTAGGGGCAAGATGACATTAATAGTTGCAGACTCCCAGACGAAGGGGCTGTTCCTTTGTCACAGGCAGCACAACCAATGCTCTTAGGACAACGCTCAGCTGTTTTGGCATACCTCGCACTGTGGTGTCGGACAATGGAACTCAGTTCATGGCATGAGAGATCCAGCAGTTCATGCAGCTGTAATTAAATCGCGCATATTGGAACATCCATGGATAACCCACAGACAACCGGACTAGCTGAGAGGGGCTGGACGTTTGAGTAAAGTGTGCGTGTGCGCAGCGTACAATTTTCTTATCACTCCTACCATATCCCCTTGTTTTTAGTCTAAATTATGAGCGACGAACAAACGCTCCCTTCAGGTGTGGCATTGCCCACCGCCCATCGTAACAAAACTAAAGAAGATGATGACGCCAAGCGCTGACTCGCAACTATAAATCCTTTATTCCGGAAAGAACAGGTAAAATAATGGGTCTGGAACACTCAGCCTTGATGCAAAGGGGCAGAGTTTACTTTTTTACGCGATGACCAGGGACGGAGACGGAGAGTGATTGTGCCTGCATACAGTGCTAGGGGCGCTAGCACAGAATATGACATATTGCTTCCTCGCCTCCGCACTGCATGTTCACAGGCTGTGGCGTCAGCCATCCATACGCGCAACGCGCATCGCCAGGGTAGCGTTTGGTGTAGCGTTCTTCTGAAAAGCGTGGACACATAATGTAGGAAGCGGTCAAGAAAGTTAGCAACCAAGTAAATTTTAATGGAAAGTGTAAACTGACAACCAGGATTTACCAAAGATAAAGGGAGAGAAACAGAGATTTGAGGCTCGAGCTGGTTGCCTTAGGACAAAAACATAAGGGAGAAAATATTCGTAACAAGATGAGGCATGTGTATGCTGCAGCAAACATCCGGATACCACTCAGCATATCCTAATGGAATGCGAAGGTGTTCACATAGTGAGATCCGTAGGTAACGCACACCTTCAAGAAGCGCTTTGATTTAAAGAGAAACATCAACCGGTCAGCAGTCGAGATAAGCAAGAGACGTTTAAAGTATTGGTGGAAAAAAAGCAGGGAAGAGGTTGATATGACCAGATCCGTTACGGGCATATAACGACACAAGGTAGAGAAGTTTTGAAGACGAGAAAAAACATTAAAGAGATGTATACAAAAATGCTAGAAATAAGAGCATGTACAGCATACCTGAGCAACTCAAGCAGGCTAGGTGATTATTTGCCACCGCCCCGTTTCAAAGGGGATGCAAATAAATTATCTTCAAACCCAATATTAGCTGCAAAGTGCAGCCGAAATACTTTGCCTGCCCGAAAAATCGTTTCGCGAGGCAAAGTGACATTCGTACTTCGGCTTTGATGTTTACTGTTGTTATTGGAGCCTTCCTTCGTGATGGGCGCTGCCATCCGGCACCGTGGGTGTCTATGCGTGATACTGAATTCGGTCGAATGAACGAAGAATGCGCATTAATTCGTGCTGAGTTGACGAAAGTCGAGTGCGTTACCAGCACTTGAACACTTTTTCTTCAGGTAAAGTATAGTTTGTCAGGACCGGAAAGTGGAACAGCAGGAAGGAAAATGAGGACGGCGGGCAGGTGGTCGGCGCCTTCTGACAGCAGTCGGAGAACGGGAGAAGGACTCGCCAGGAGAATGGGGTAGCAGTCAATACTGGTCATTGCCCCGCAGTACCCTTTTCGCTCGAGAAAGGCCGCTTCTCAGGCGGGAAAGGCTGGGAGCGGCGGGCACGCGCGTGCATAGATTGGACAACGCAGCGCCGTCGGGTCAAGATGAATGATTATATAGACTTCTGGGAGGCGAGGCGTAGCTCTTTCATTTTTATTCTTTGGCACAGAGACTGGCGACATGCAGAGGCGGTACTTGTGAAAAGAACCTTTTTTTGGTGTTTAATAGTATACGGAGCACTTGAAACCTGCAAAACCTTCAGAACTTGAGAGTAATCTTAAAGACATTCTTTGAATTGCTCTGTTGCGGAAAATGAAAACCGACGCATGAAAACTACGGCCTAATGTCTCTTTTTTTTTTCTCAATCTTGCTTCTTGCTTTCTTTTAAACCGTCACGGAGATTAATGGTTTCGCGCACAATGATCACCATTGTGATTGAATCGCTTGCACACCCCATTTTCTCGTATGGTGGCAAACCGGCAAAGCTGAAGTAGAATTCTAAAGAAATCCGGACACCAAGCACTTCTTATGAGTTGTGAATGCGAGAGCATTAATGCCCAATTGAACGCCGCTGAGCGTTCCTTCGAGTTATGAGCTCGTTGTGGGCGAGCGAGCGCGTTGAGACGCTTGGCCAACGCCTCCTAGATAGCCGAAGGCCAGTGCACTTCGATCCGTGAAGTTATGCTACCTTGCCCGGCTGCCATAGAATCTAATGGGCACGCTCCCGAGTAAGTCGCGGTGATTTTGACGTCACCGCTTTCGTCAAGACTGTCTTGGAAGTGAAAATGTCGGTTCAAGTAGCATGACGTCATAAAGCACAATGCACAGGCCTGTGTTGGCTTGGCGCGTTTGGATTTGGCGTTACCGAGGCGCAGTTTGAACGCAGGCGCGCGAGCTTGTGCGAACAAGGAACGCGCGGACAACAGGCTTCCGAGAGCGAGAGAGAGGGTGACGTAGCGTCGCGGTGCTGCCCTCTCCCCTCACGCAACACCTGGTGCCCTAACCCAGCAGCAGGTGCCCATTTCGCCCGCTCTGCTCCGTCGAGGCGCGCTCGTGACATGACGTTGCAGCCAATGGGAATTTAGGTGCCCTTTTTCGCTTGTCCAGACGACAGACGCCGGCTTGTTCGCTCAATGGTTCAATTGATGCTTTCGCATCAAAAGAAGTTAAGACCTTAACATCGAACTTTAGTATGGCAGCTCTACCGTCAGCTACACAACGTTACAGCCGCCAAGCAGATTCGCCAACTTACCTCATCCGGCTCCAAATGCTCGTAGAAATGAAGCTGAAGCCTTGAGAATCGTGCTGCTTAGTAGCAGTAGGGAAAATTTTATGATCACAGAAGCCCGTTGTTACATCTTCACCATGTCACAGATATTTAAATACCATTGAAGGGAAAGAACGGCAAACACGGAGTAGTGGCCTGCTTCTTCTCGGGCGAATGAAAGTAGAGCATATAGAGCATATATTTCCAGGATACGAAGCGATAAGCTCGTTGCGAGATTCGATCCCGCGATCTCGTGCTGATGAGCACGAGATCGCGGGATCAAATCCCGGCAGCGGCGGCCACATTTCGATGGAGGCGAAATACTAAAACGCACGTGTGCTTGCGTTGTAGTGCACGTTAAAGAACCCCAGGTGGTCAAAATTAATCCGGAGCCCTCGACTACGGCGTACCTCATAATCAGAACTGGTTTTGGCACGTAAAACCCCAGAAAGAAGAAGAAGAAGACGACTTTATTTCCATTTTAGATCCATAGGGTAACGTGTAAACGGACAATAAAGGAGAAAAATGGACCCAATTGCGACGCAGTTATTCTAACTATGGCAAGTATAACAGCACTTCTCCGGGACGAATAAATTCTTGTGTTGAGCACTATAGCGAACAAATGACCACATAGTTTGGCCCCATGAAGAGTAAAGGATCTGGAACGCATCGCGCCTCGACTAAGGGCACCGATTGTCACAAGGTCATATAATTATGGTACTCTTAGCATTCCCCGTATGTGACGCTGACATAGGATGCAGGGGTAATGCTGCATGTTTGTTATCGCCTATTTGTCAAACCGCGCGGAAACGCGCCTAATTGATACTGTGTATAGATGTGGCCGTCAGCCGAAGCTGAGGAACCCACCTCTCCGAAAGCACCTGTGGCAAAAAAAACCTATAGTACACTGGGACCAAACAAGAAAAAGAGGCAAACATAAAACAACCCCTATCTCCGCGCAACTCATGGGCTGCTTTCCGCCGGCGCTATCGAAAGGTGGCTTGCGCGTGGGCTGAGTGGGGACGCTGACAGTGTAGCCAGGCAGACTCCCTAAGGATTGCACCTTCTGGCGCCCAGTCTATCACTGACCGCATCCGTGCGGAAAACCGCGCCTAAACGGGCTCGTTACAGCGCCATGGCGGTGGCCGGCTTCCTTGTATCTGCCAAGCTGCGTGTGATTGATTGGACAGCCGGCGGGCGCACCATACGCCAGCGTGTACACACTGCACCTGCCATCTAGCGGGACCTGACAGATCGATGTATGCTAAGGTGAGGCTACGTGCGCGGGAAACAAACTCTAGTATGGCCACCGGGATTGTTTATGTTCAACTTGAAGCTACATAGCCCCGTGCATTGTCGCCGCAGGTTCTTTCCGAGGGCGCTCGTCTGGTGCAGGAGTGAGCGCGGGAGCGCTGCCCACTGCTCTTGCTGCACGTCCTAGGCGTCTGGCGAAAGCACTGACGATGGCGAGGCAGCAGGCCTCAAGAAACCAGAACACAGTGTAGCACGCCTCACCCTTTGCCTTCTCTCTCTCTCCTTCTTTATGCGTGGAACGTGTAGGACATCTTGCTTCATCAAAATGCGTGTTCTGCGGAGCATTTCACATGCGAGAAGAGAGCTCGTGCTGCTACTCAGAACTACCGGCCCGCGCGATAGCAACACTCCAGCGTTGATTATACCATGGCGGGCTACGAGCTTTTCTTGGAAAATTGTTAAGCCTAGTCTCTCCCAGTCTTCACGTCCTGGTAAGAGCCACCATCAGAAAGATGAAGGCAACCACCCTCATCGAGCGTAAAGGAGGCTTGTGTGAGAGGCTCCAGCGTCGCCTCGTGGACGACATTCGGGTCTACCAAGGTAAACAAGTGTGAGGACACTGCACTATTGGCACATTTATGAGGGATGAATGTACCAGGGTTCATGGGCGTGGGAAAGTGTGGATATCAATGTCAATTAATTACCAAATTTGTTATAATTGTGCGACCAAATGCCGCTAGACACTATGGCACAGCCTATTTGTTGTCTGTCCGTTATATGCCAGACTGATAGAACGTTGTCGTACTGCTGCCTTAGTTACGACTGTTGCATGGATTTCGCGACTGCGGGCGTGTCTTGCGTTACCATTCCCTTTTTCCTGCCACAATGAAGAAAAATGGGCAGAGTTGAAAGTTCTTACTATTTGCAGCCCTCCCCACTTTTGTACATTCTACGCGTCTTTATGTGTGTGTTTATTTCGCACCATCGCATATATATCCTACAGATATCTACTAACTAGAGCCGAAGCCTCAGTACTATTGCAAAGTGCTTAAAGACGCAGGCACAGAACGCCTGAACATTTATGACCCTTTCGGTTCTCCTTTGTTCACAGAAGCTCGCATCTCGAGACGACTGAAACGTTCATTGACGTTCACATATACGTAGTAACGCGCCAGAAGGCTTTTACAAATATTTATCGACTCCTAAACGCATCCTTGGCGATGGGCTATGATCAAGCTGGGGCTAGAGAAACCTTAGCTGGAGTTTCGATCTATCATTTCTAAACCGCTATGCGGTGCCTGATTTAGTGGTGTTTCACGAAGGCCCGCTTTGGCTTAGTCGTGAGAAAACGTTTGGGAAAGAGCTCAACGAGCTCACTGACGCTCACATATACTCACGAATCCGCCAGAAAGTGCGCACAGCTGCTCGAGGTTCGCAAAGCTATTTGAGCTGACTCAAACTTGCGACCAACAGATTGGCAGTCCAGGATTCTACCTCACAGCCACTCTGCCGATGCTACAACAGTGAAGAATACTGATCCTGGGGAGCGGCGATCGCGCTAGCATGAAGTTGGTCTAGTCCGAAGGGGCACACGCGAACCAGTGGCATATTAATGCGGTAGCCCAAATATAAATTTGAGAAAAGCCGCACAAATCAAACAGTAAGAAAAAGAAGACGAAGAAGGAAACTCGAATATGTGACGGCGTAGTGAATATTTAAATACACGCAGACGAAGCCCGCGGATACACGCTAAACTGCCGCGTGAATGGCCGCTCGAGGCACTTTGCGTCTATTCGTGGGCTTCTTTCACGCTCGGAAAAACAATCTTAAGTAGCACGTACTGAGCAACAGAAAGCTGTATCGGGAGTTTTTCATGTTGCTCTACTATTTTACCATTGACACTTTTTATGTAATTTAATATTTGAGAAGTTGAATAATTAATTAAGACTAATTATGTAATCAGGCGGAATGCAAAAAATAGTCTGAGCGACTCCGAGCGACGGCAAACAACATTGCCTTGGTTCTGTCCAGGTACGTGGCATTTGCATATTTTTAAATCTTGGTGCATGATAGTTGGAACACGTACCCTGTATATAGGCAAACCCTGTGCAGGCGCACAGCGCGACTTCTTCAGCGCACTGCAGAAAAAAACTTGCTTGTGCAAGGCTGCTGGAGGGAGATAGGCTCCTGAGTTGCGCAACCCTCGCTCCCATTCATTTACTCCCGATGAAGCGAGTGTGTGTTTTGCTGTTGTGCTTAGAACAACCTCGATGGAGGACCCACGTGCGACGGTATCAGTGCGCTATATAGCTGTCACGGCTTTCAGCTCTAAAACACGTTTTAGAACTTGAAGCTATGACAAATGCAGAGCGATGAAGCATTCTTTGCAAGTGAGTTTTCCGCCGAGGCTCTTCTGGACAAAAAAGCAAACAATCCGTCTATTACAAACCCAGCGTAGAAAATAGAAATCAGGGGCCGAATTCACAAAGCTTTTCTTCCGTAAGTGCTGCTTGCCAGTGGCTAGCCGCCTTCGCTAATGATATGTCCAACACCACGATTGGCTGACACGTGCTTCGACGAACAGTTTTAGCGTAACAACGTTTTTTTTTTTTTTTTAATCCGGCCCCAGGTCAATCGCAGCGGCGCTATCTCTCGGTGAAGCGTGATGCAGGACAATGGTCAAACGCACGCTGAAACCACAGAGTGTCTTAAAATCACGCTTCGTTACACATCGCAGAATTCACGCCTATAGGCAGCTTGCTTATTATGCGTGAGAAACTCTCACGCATATTCCAAGTGTGTGAAAAGCAGCACCAAATAACGCTTGCACATGCGCTGCATGGGGCCCTTATACGAAATTGCTGCCATGCGTCGGAGGTCTGATGAAACTACCTATGCGGCGCCATGTTGAAGGCATCTGTTGGAGTCGTATTGATGTCGCTGCTATAACTTTTTGCTTATATGTGCTTTGATCATAATCAATCTGTGCATAAAAATTGGAGGACGCTTAAGCTTCGCCTTTAAGAGTTGAACGCGATAGCATTATCGGGCTCCGATCGCATCACATTTTTCTCTATGGGTAGGCTTCACTGCAACAAACAACGTGGGAAAGCCAGCTTGCAACGACCAAGCTTACGCTGATCCATTTAAAGTCGGCTTCCCTTTTAAACACAAATGCATTGCTGGTAAGACATTTTTAGATGAGCAATTTAAGTCGTCTTATAACACAATGTGAAGGCCCTAGGACCTTTTTTTTTATTATTTCAGTGATTGTTTGCTGTTGCCCCGTTGAGAACGAAGCAGTGCGCAAGGTAATAAACTTTCTCTTTTTGTTTTCAGTGTGGTATATAAAAGGTTTTCAGCCATCTGAATATCCTGGGTACAGTGTGCGAGAGAGACAGAGAAACAACTTTATTTACGGCATAACGAGGGCGTTAAATTAGCTTGCCGGTGGTATGAAGGGTGGTGGCCCTTCATACAGTGTGCGAAGGTCATGAAGAGGCTTTGGCGTGCGACGCGACCAGGCGCATCTACGACGATACGAGCAAGAAGCTGTCAGAGCAACGTTTCTTTCAGAGAGTTTGAGTGCAGTAGGGTGGCCACACGATCTTTTCGAGATGTGCTGATAAATTACATGTTAGGTCAATGAAATTAGCGTTTCCCTCGTTGCCTCGGTGCCTACGGTGGTCTTGCGGATGTCGCCGCATTGCAGCTAGACTCGATTTTGCAACGCCGAAGAAACGCAGACAAGAAAATACCTCGACGAAACTAACAATCGCGTGCCCACGGTCGAATGTGATCCATTTCCCGGAACGGTATTTGTTATTTTCATACGAGAAGTGTCAGACACACCTGAAGCCCCTGACAACATTCCATCGCACATGGAATGCTTGAAAAATGTGCACAGTGAACAATATCCCACGAAACGGTATAATGTGAAGCTTCACAATCGAAAAAAAACTAAGAACAACACTCTCCAGCACAATCGGTGTGAACCAATGAAGCGCACGAGCAGCCGTTTTAGCGTGTATCCGTTATCGAAATGCAATAAACGAACTAAAGATTTCAAAAGCAACGTAGGCATGCGCGAGCAGCCGCAATGCGCCTTTATAAAGCTCGTATACATGAAGGCGGCTTGTCTGTGAAGCAGATGGTAATGAAAATGCAACGAAAACTGTCTCGTTTTGGCATGGAGCAAAATGTGTGATCACGAGCGCAGATGCTATTATCGTATTTCCTAAGAAAGACGAACGAAAACACGAAGTGATTCGTGAGTAACGTAACCAGTGGAGTCGTGAACCGGAGCAATTGCAACGTCCACAGCGAAGGAAAACAAAAATGCGAGGGTAGAGATTACTGCTTGCATTTCTTCCTTCGGCATTCCGATGTCCTCTCTGTGAAGGAAAGGTAAGCAGTAAACAGTGGCTCTTATCAGGCACGGCACCTTGATATGTAGTACGTTCCGTACCCTCACATGCGGACTGCGCTTCCTCCAACATGGCGGGTATGCACACGACAGCCAGATGGCAGCAGATTTCGCATAAGGCCTATACCGTTGCTCGACCGCGGAGACGTTGCAAAGCGGAGTGGAACGTACTAATGTACGAGTTCACACACAGAATTAAGCGTCCTGAGAGAAGGGGCAGTAACTGACACATGAATGACAAAGAAAGTTCGCATCCACAAGAAATGACGGTTACTTTCGGTGAAATTGCGGTTAAAACGTCGTTTTATGCATTGAAGCAGAAAAGTAACTGCAATGCCAATGCATTTCTCCGCAAAGTTTCTGGAATTAATATCTCGAAACTGGTGTCATCTTGAGAATTCGTTGCAAGTGGATCCGCCTTGCGAACTCCATGGCTAGAATTTGTAAATTGAATATGGGCCATAAAGTAATTACCTAAAGCTTAATTAATTATTCAACTATTCATTTCAGTTTTTTATGCATGTAATGTCCGCCTCTTCGAATAGACCGGCTTATTAGATTTGTGCTATCCGCCACAGGCAACCTTTAAAAATTTTTGAAAGTTTTCGCTGAAACACCCAGTATAGCATGGTACAGGTATCGACCAACACGACACCATGCTTCTCATTTGGTTTCGCACGTGACATCAGATTCAATGTGATCACGCTGATGGCTTTATCCATCGCTTTGTTAGCTGGAATTCACCGTACTTCCGCCTCTTATTTTCTTCTCAACGGACGCCTTTCTCGATATGTGTTCTGCATTTTTTAAGTTAAGGCATGAATGTTGCTGCAACAGATATATCGACTTATCGCTAGAAGGATGACGTACGCACATACATTTGAAACAACGGTTACAGGAACAGGCTGCAACGTCGGACGTCGGTGCGTTGTATACGATTCCTGACAACATAATCTAATGGCTGGGCGGGGTTGCTGAGCAGAGCCCCTTAAGAAACTCTTCATAAATGGACATCTTTAGTCGAACTTGAATTCATTTCGTCGGTCAACATCTCAGTCATCGATTGTGCAAATAGGAGTGCTCGAAGACGCAATGCGAGCGACTCAAAAAACGCTGTCCCTCGCAGTTGTGTTTCAGATTTTATACCATTGTAACAGCCATTACAAGTTTTTCATCGCAATAATGAACTTACTTTTTTTCTCATTTTTCTCTCTCTCTCTCTCAGCACTTCTTTTTCCACCGGTGTTTATTCTGGGAGTATTCACTGGGAATATTCAGTTGCAAGTGCCTGCACTCGGGCACGCAGCCAATGATGCACGCAATGCGTATGTGTGCCTCATATAAATTCGGCACCCACCACCGTGTACTTGGCGCTCCTTGTGTACCATCGTGAATCACAGTGGTTCTACTCTTTACGTTGTCTTTGCGTTGTCGCATCCATAGGGCTGTGGGCCGTAATTACTGACCGCACCTTCGGCACTCGAGCCCTATCGATGCGTTTCAGCTCCAGTCGATGCCGAGCGATGGTCCGGGTAGGGGGTGTGGGCGGGGACACCTAACGAAAAGTGCAGAACATACGTGCGTCAATGAATGAGCAGAGTTAAAGAATAAGGCGCTCTGCTCGCGATTGTTGGCTCTGATTGATGGCTCCAACACATGCCAATTTCCCTGAGCTGCTCATTTCTGCATGCGTCAGAGTGGCTCGTGCGAATAGTGGCTGTGCGAAATACACCTCCATCGCAGCGACAATTCGTAACCCAGGCAACTCACCCTTGCGTAATACAACGCCACTGCTGTTCCTAACAAAGGACTGACGTAATTGCCCTTGCGTACTACACCATTCCAGCGTTGTCGGGTGCGCTATTTTCTTTGTGTGCATCGCCCGTCGAGGTACACCGAGAGGGAGTAAGTTTTGCCTTAGCAATTCAAAGTCATCATTAAAAAAAAAATAGAAGTAGCACACGTGTGTGGTGCATGCTCCTTCTATTAAAGTGCGTGCGTGCGTGCGTGTGCGGACGTGTTCGTGTTTGCATGATGCATGCGTCCATAACTCTTTCCCGCTTGCGTACGAGGAAAATGTTATGTTGCTGAGGTAATTAAAAGGCAAGGCCAAGCCATATTGCGCAAAAAGATTTGTCGCAACCATCTTTCTTCATCGCAATTCAGTGCAGTGGAATCGACGCGGTGCACCTTTCTTGTGAAATAAAACTTCATGACATTGTAAATTTCGTAGTTCAAGCAGCGATATTCTTATACAAGGTAGGTATACTTTTATGCCGGGTGGCATTAAGTACCCTATAGCGAGTGATCAAGGCGCGTGCGTGCGTGCGTGCGTGCGTGCGTGCGTGTGTGTGTGTGTGTGTGTGTGTGTGTGTGTGTGTGTGTGCGTGCGTGCGTGCGTGCGTGTGTGTGTGTGCGTGCGTGCGTGCGTGCGTGCGTGTGTGTGTGTGTGTGTGTGTGTGCGTGCGTGCGTGCGTGCGTGCTTAGTTAGTGAAATGAAAGGCTTTCCAAACGCCTGCAGCAAGCAATAATCGAGTGTCCTTTCGGGCCAGCGCTTATAACTTTGTGACAATCGATGACTAAACCCTGATCGGTGCACAAAATACGCTAAAGTATATTTGCGAAATAACTCTGGAAGCAAATACACGTGCCAGCTGTAGACCGTGCTAGGTAGAGTGCAAGTCAATCAACCTTCGACGTTGAAGACCGAACTTTTAAAAGCTTTGTTTTGTTTTCTCCGCGCTGATTGTAGGTGTCTTCCATCATAAGCACGTGCCAACGCAACGTTTTACCGGGATGAGTGATACATGAGCACTGACAAGTGCCGGGCCCAACCAACTGTGGGTTTTTAGTCAGGACTCTGCTGTCATCTTCAGCACACTGATCGAGGACCCGCATGACCGTAAACGGCGCCACACCTGCGACTGTGGTACTCTGTCTCATGAACGCAGGGTGGTTTCGTACACGAGTGAAGCACAGCAAACAGGGCGTGCCGGTGGCCTAATTCGCTCTAAATCTAATGAGAGAGTGATGAAAATGAGATAGCTTTTATTGTTTTCCACAAACTTGCCCACATATTTTGTTAATACTTTAGGACATGCAACAAAATTATTTACGCATTTTGTTGAACATGTTCGTGTTCCTTGTTCCTTGTTGAACATGTTCACTGTACGACGCACCCTGTTTATTGTCGATTGTCATGACTGACTTGCAATGTGTCACAACTTCTGAACGAAGAGAATTGTGGTGGGGGCTCGTGTTACCAAATAAGACCGCTTAAATGTGCTCGTTATTGTTATGAATAATAATAATAATAATAATAATAATAATAATAATAATAATAATAATAATAATAATAATAATAATAATAATAATAATAATAGGATCCCTTTTTTCTATCTGCACTCCTATCCTTCTCTCCTGTCTTCTCATAGTTTCTCTCTCCTTCCTACATTTACTCCTTCTCTCAATTATGTGTTATTTGCTGTACTGTTGCTCCTTATGTAGCGGTTTATCAAGTTCTTTATTGTTTTTTCTTCAATTTTTTTATCCCATAACTTCTGGCTGTAGTTGTTATAGATTTCTACGTTTTTTTCTCTCTGGGCACCAGCATTCAGACCTCAATGTTGTACATGGCCATATTGATTAATAATTAACTAACTAATTAAGTAATTATTAATTATTTATTAATTAATTATTTATTTATTTATTGTTAATTTGTTGTCCTGTTTATGGGCAATGCAGAAGTTCTCGTACGACATCTCTGACGGACTCACTCGGTGTACGCGCAGGCATTTTGAAAAGCGAGCGACGCTGAAAAATTATTAATTCAATTGCGCTCAAGCGAAGCCTGTTCTATCTCTATTGAATGAGTTCTAGTGAATAAGTGACGGGCGAAAGGACACAACTCTGCGTCCCCACTGCTGCAAGTGCGCAAATTGATCTGCTTCGTTGGCGACCAGTCCGAACATTCAACAGTCGACTGAGCAGGTTTCACCTTAGTATAATTGCCAAAGTTGAGACCCGAATGCGTGCCTTGAAATTGTAGGTACGTGGAACTAACAGGGAGCCGTTTGTCACGGAACAAAATGGTTTCCGAAAGAGCCGATTTTACTTCACAAAAGGAAATACTCTTAACCGAAGTAAGATAGCATCACTGCTGACTTAGTTCTGGTCCGAAGCGGCTGTTTTCTGCTAAACGATAGTTCACGTCGCGTAGGGTGCTGCAACGTTGCTTCGGATATCTGAATTTTGAGGCAAAATTAACTGACTCATTTCAACAGTAGCGGCAGCAGCATTGGCATCGATGTGCGCGCGCAGTCCAACAGGCACCAGTGCTCCGATTAGCACGCGCTATCACCGGCCGGGAACGCTCGAGAGATTAAACCGAGACCTGCCGCATAGCTGACGTTCCCCTGTCTACTCTATCAGGCCCCTGCCGGGGCCCGGTAACCATAATTCAACTGTAATATTGAATGATCAAGGCTATGAGATCTTGTCAGAACACGAGGTCCTATGAGACCTCACGTAGCGGTGTGAATGTTATAGAGTTACGTGAGCGCATTTTCTCCGCAGCACACATAAGCAAATGTATTTAACAGTAATATTGAAATCCGTGAAACGGCAATACTAATTCAAAAATATTGCTCGGCCTATTCATAAAAGAGAACATCGCCCGTATTCACAAAAAGCTCTTGCGCAAAGATTGTTCGTAAGAGGAAATTGCAGCCAATCCTGACACTATAGACGTGTTATTAGCGAATGCAAGCGAGTCAATGGAAAAGATCACTCAGGAAAAAAAGACTGAATTTGGCCCCAGAAGCTGAAAGCAAAGAACTGGACAGTGCGATCAATCTAATGCAATAGAGTCTGTCACCAGCAATACAATAATACGATTGTACCTGGCGAGCCATTGTTACTTCGAAACCTTTTGTTTCGTTGGGCGTATGGTGCATTCATTGGAGATGTTACGACAAAGAAAGAAAAAAGAACTGAAAGGAAAAAAAAAGAACAATCATCGGTGGTATGCCCTTTCGAAACGCAACCTTTCCATTACGAAATTTTGTCGCAGTGGAAAAGCGATCGTTCACGACCATGCCATTACGCGTGCGTGACATCGATCTTTAGCCTTCTGAAACGGTTGACATGGCTTTCCGTTAAGTCCATCGCCCAGTGACTTGGTGGTTGTCCCAAAGCGTTTGTTCCTCTCTCTCTCTTTAAGTACTAAGCTATATAATAGTTATGACAACAATTTTACATTAGCGGCTACTTTCATTGAAGCGTGGGAAGCGATACTCATGAACCCGAGCCTGGAGGTTCAACTTCGGGCCATCAAAAGAGCCGAGGAGGTGGCTGTAAGCATCGCCTGGTAGCCATCCCTCATCAAGCCAAATTAACAAAATAAAGTTGTTTCCTCCTCCATTGAAAGCACGCAGCTCACAAGTGACACTTTCCTGGAGAAAGGAAGCTTTTCTGTATGTCAGCACCAAGTCAAGACATGACTGTCTCCGTTTTTCTGGATTCGCCCAGCTAAGTCTGGCACCCCCTCCGAACACCATGGTTCAGTGGTCGCTGCGCCGGTCAAGTGGTGCTCCACACCAGCTGCAAGTTGAGGTCTCTGAATTCTGAATGAAGGTAGTTGCGATCGATCGCGCACAACATAACTTAGCGTCCGCCAAGTTTGCGCTCACCGGCCCGGACTTAACATTAAATTAGATTCGGGGGGTCTTACGTGCCAAACCCACGATCTGATTATGAGTCATGCCGTAGTGGAGGACTCCAGAATAATTTTAGCCACCTGGGCTTCTCTAACGTGCAAGGAATACACGGTACACGAGCGTTTTATTGCGATAGCAGTTATATTGTGAGACGACGCCCGAGACGAAGGCAGAGCTCCTGTATTGTCACACAGCGCGAGACAGCCCACGAACACCAACCCGACAAAATGATGATGATCGTGAGGATGGCTATATACACATGAAGACGATGATAAACTGCACAGTTAGCGCTCACACTAACTCCCCCCCCCTCACGAAAGCGGCCGGCAAGGCAGCGAGTCAGAAACGGTCGGAATGCCGAAGATACGGCTTCAGGGGAGAGACGTGAGCAATTTCAGTGCTGCGGCAACGGCGGTCAGTAACCGAGGTAACAGGAGCTACGCGATAGTTCACGGCAGATGTTCTTTCAAGCACGGTATATGAGCCGCGATACCTGTGAAGAAATTTTTCACAGAGCCCTGGCACTCGAACAGGTGTCCACAGGAGCACTTCGTCGCCTGGGCGGAACGAAATGACACGACGGGTCGCATCACAACGCACTTTCCTCTTGTCCTGAATGGTCGCGGTGTGGGCGCGCGCAATTTTGCGGCAGTGGGCGACGCGGGCGGCGAACTCCTCTGGTAGAGATGTGGATGGAACAGAAGGCGTAGAGAGAAAAGTGGTGTCCAAAACAAAAGACGGTGCACGGCCGTACACGAGGAAAAAGGGGCTGTAGTTTGTTGTGCGTTGAACGGCAGTATTATATGCAAACGTGACGAAAGGAAGTATAGTGTCCCAGTTTGTGTGGTCGGGTTTCACATACATGGAGATCATGTCGGACAGAGTTCGATGGAAACGCTCGGTAAGACCATTGGACGCAGAGGTGGTCTTATGGATGGTGTTTGAGGCTTGCAGGACTTCAGCAAGAACATGGGAAAGAAATGTCTTGCCACGGTCACTTAGAAGAACACGAGGGGCACCGTGGCGTAAGATAATGGCTTGCAGGACAAATTCGGCGACCTCAGAGGCCGCACCAGAAGGAAGAGCTGCCGTCTCAGCGTAGCGAGTGAGATGGTCCACGGCGGTGACAATCCAGCGGTGACCCGCGGGTGTAAGCGGAAGGGGACGTATAAGTCGATGCCCACGAATTCAAAGGGAACAAACGGGCACGGCAATGGTTGTAAAGGGCCGGCGGTAAGAGAGGTCGAACGTTTTCGATGTTGGCATGACGCACACGAACTGACGTACTTGGCAACACTAGTAGATAGGCCAGGCCAGAAACAGCGAGTCTTTATGCGGTCGTAGGTTTTATGAAATCATAAGTGGCCAGCCGTTGCGTCGTCGTGAAAAGCTTGCAAAATTTGCAGTCGAAATGAGCGAGGGACGACTGGGACCCATCGATGACCGGTAGGGTGGTAAACTTGCCGCAATAATGAGCCATCGTGAAGTTTAAACCGTGCCAGTTGTCGTCTTAAGCGGCTGTTGGGAGGACGGGATAAGCCAGTGAGCCGGTCGATAATTGTTCGGCAGCACGTATCTGCACCTTGGAGGGAGGCGAGGTCTTCGGAGGACAGAATGTCGACCGAGGTCACGAACCGTACCGGAGCCATGGTTGTGGTCGGTTGGCTGGGCGGTGCCGAACGGAGGGAAGGCGAGACATGGGCATTTGGCGACAGCGGGCAACGAGATAAAGCGTCAGCATCTTGATGTCGCCTGCCAGACCTATACGTGACAGTGTAGTCGTACTCCTGCAAACGCATAACCCAACGGCCAAGGCGTCCGGACAAATTCTTCAGGGAGGACAACCAACACAGAGCATGGTGGTCAGTCACAATTGTGAATTGGCGGCCATATAAATAGGGACGAAACTTTTGTATGGACCATACGATGGCGAGGCATTCTTGTTCGGTGATAGTATAGTTTCGCTCAGCAGGAGAAAGAGTACGACTCGCGTAGGCCACGACTTGCTCTTCAGACGCGTGATTCTGCTGCAGTAGGACAGCGCCTATTCCATGCCCACTTGCGTCAGTGTGGAGGATAGTAGAGGCTGTGGGATCAAAGTGACGAAGCACTGGTCCTGATGTGAGGCATCGCTTGAGGGTCTGAAAGGCGGCTTCGCATTCATCCGTCCAGGTAAAGGGTATGGTCGTGGTCAGGAGTTTATGAAGAGGAGCTGCGATAGTCGCGAAGCCACGGACAAAGCGGCGGAAGTACGACGCTAATCCGAGAAAGCTGCGAAGGTCTTTAGGTGTGGTTGGTGTTGGGAAATGCTGTACAGCAGCGACCTTATCGGGATGTGGCTCAATGCCGTGCTCGCTGACCACGTGACCTAATACTTTGATGCTGCGGCTCGCAAATCGACACTTCTTAGTATTGAACTGGAGACCGGCCTTGGCTAGACACGTGAGAACGTCGTCTAAACGTTGTAGGTGCTGGGAGAAGCTGGACGAAAAGATGACAATGTCGTCCAGGTAACATAGGCAGGTTTTCCATTTGAGGCCGCGTAGTATGGTATCGATCATTCGTTCAAATGTGGCTGGCGCATTGCACAGACCAAAAGGCATTACGTTGAATTCGAAAAGGCCATCAGGTGTTGCAAACGCCGTCTTCTCTTTGTCGGGCTCATGCATCGGGATCTGCCAATATCCAGAACGCAAGTCGAGGCTCGAAAAGTATTCGGCACCTTGTAAGGTATCCAAAGCATCGTCAATACGGGGCATAGGATATACATCCTTACGGGTAATTTTGTTTAGTGCCCTATAATCGACGCAAAAGCGTACCGAACCGTCCTTTTTTTTAACTATAGATAACAGGAGATGACCAAGGGCTTGCTGAATGCCTTATAACGTTCCGTGCGAGCATGTCGTTGACATGGTCTTCTATAACTTTCCGTTCAGCCGACGATACACGGTAAGGGCGGCGACGAATGACGCGGGATCCGTCGGCTTCGATTTGATGCGTGGCCACGGTTGTTTTACCCAAGCCATCCGAACACACGTCAAAGCAAGGTTGGTGTTTCCTTAAGACGGTCAGCAAGGCATCAGTCTGAGTTGGGCTCAGATCTGAACTCACAGTAGCCCTGAGAGCACTGGGTGAACCGTCCGTGGGCGTACACTCGGCGAAGGAGGAAAGAGGCGAACCAGTGACGACACATACTGGTGCTGCGTCGATAAGCATGGCAGCATTGGACCCCTCCGGCAGCAGAAGTGGCTCTGATGTCGTGTTGTAGGCGGTCAAACTGGCGCAGCCGCGTGAGAAACGCACTAGACAAGAAGTGATGACGATTCTCCGAAAAATGCAGCACTGCGAAGGGGAAACCACTGCGTCGCCGTCGACATTTTCGCTTGATCTAATGGTGAGAATGCGGGCTTGGCCAGGTGGAAGAACAAAATCTGCCGCAGTGACAAGGTGGGGCGGCGAGGAATCGGCAGCGTCAGAGAGCTCGGTGTCCGTAATATGTATCAGTGGTTGTCCGCACGAAACGACAGCAGATGCAGCTGACAAGAAATCCCAGCCTAAGATGATCGGATGAGCGCACGACGAAAGCACAGTAAACTGTATATGATGGCAAATTCTGTCGATGAGGACACGAGCAGTACACTGCCCGGTAGGGTAAATCGAACTGTCATTGGCGCCACATAAGACCGGACCAACATACGGAGTTTGCACTTTTCGTAGACGGAAGCATAGTTCGCGATGAATAACAGAGAGGGCGGCGCCAGTGTCAATAAGAGCGTCGACAGAAACACCTTCCACACAAACAGCGAGTAAATTAGTCGGGCGAGCAGGAGGAATTGGGACAGTTCGCAAACAAGCAGTTTCTCCTCCAAAAACTGCAGCGTCTAGTTTTCCGGATGGTTGTCGAAAGAAGTAGAGGCACGACACAGGGGTGATGAAGTACGGCGGTACGGAGACGGGCAACGACGACGGGGTGAGCGAGAAGACCGGGACATGTTTTGAGACAACGGAGATGAGGGCGAGCGACGTAACGGGGATATATATGGTCCTGGAACATAGGCGTCCGATCTGGGCACATAGTCTCTCTCATAGGCAGAATAGCCACGTCGTTCATCGTGCTGGCGCTGGTGGCAGAAACGAGAGATATGACCACGTATGCCACAGTAGAAACATACTGGGCGGGAAGGGCGCCAGGTAGAGTCATATGGTTGCACGGGGGCCTTCGCTGCCATCGAGGCCAGGTGGTCGCAGACAATGGTGGCAGGTGCAGACTGAACTGGGACCGCAGGCCGCGAAGCAATCTCGGCGTAAGAAGGTGCCCAAACAGGCGCAGGGGACCGGGCATGTGTGACACTTGGCATGGACGCCAGTTCTTCTTTAATGATCTCGCGCAAACTGGGAGGAGGAGCGCGCAAAGATGCAATGGCGGTGTTGGCCGGAGCATGGCCGTGAAGCTCCTCTCGCACAATGATGCGGATGAGCGCTCGCAATTCCTCGTTGTCAGTAAGGTGAGCGTCGCAGGATGCGCGTGGAAGACGAAAGGAGCAGATCGTGGCAAGTCGTTGGCAAGTCGTGATGATGTCACTAACGGAAGTGGGGTTCTCAATAACAAGGGTGTGAAAAGCAACGGAGTTGATGCCCTTCAGGATATGGCGGTTACGTTCCGCTTCGGGCATGTGTAGACACTCCAGGCGCATTTCTGCCGTCGCCGTCACCATGATGTTCCGTGTAAAGTCCAAGGGCGATAACATCGTCGCTGCGCGCCGTATGCTGTATGCGCGAGTGAAAGCGTGTGAGGGTGAGCCGACAATGGCGGCTCAATCGCGTGAGCGCAAGGGAGGAAATCGGGGAGGAAGCGCGCCGTCTTCCGCAGCGCGCAAGGCCCCGTGGAAGGGGAGGGAGGGTTGGGGGCGTTCTTGAAAGCGATCTGCGAGGGGGACAGAGCCAGCCGTGCGCTGTGTCTTCGCCGTTTAGTGCGCGTTGAAGCACCTTCGTGCTACCTCTAGCTCGCGGCTGCACCGCGCTTCCTCACTCCAGCATTTTAACAGCGATTTTTCGCGGTCATCGAGTGAGATGTGTTCATGTTTGTTCGCGCGCGCTTGACAGCATGCTTGTTAATTTATTTATTAAGCAAATGTTTACAAGTTCCAATTCCACACAATTCCACATCGAAATGCGGCCGCTGTGACTGGGAATCGAACCCGCAACCTCGTGCTTAGCAGCGCAACATCATTGGCGCTAAGCTACCCCGGTGGCTCGTAGGTGTCGAAGGCAGGCTCAGTATCGAAAGCAAATTATTTTGCGTATACTATATTTATAAGGCACCATTCGAGCATATTTCATCTGTATCAAAATACAGACAAAAGGCAAAACGGGGCTGTATGCCCATATCGAAGGTACGACCCTTTTTATCGGATCTTGCAGCTTAAGATGCTTACGATAACCGATATATCTACAGAATAATCCTCCAACAATGTCTTTCTTGAAGGAAAGCCATACGCCCTCGCTGCATTACCATGTAGATGCATCGGGTATCTTAAGATCGGTACGGTCCATGCTGCAGCTTTACAGAACACTGTTTCTGGGCTTTTTACGATACAGCTTGCCGGTTTTGGCAAACACATGCAAAACAAATATTCGTACCCTCCAAAGTTTGCAAGGCCAGGGTCTACGGACATGTCTTGGACTTCCACGATGCGGCTCGACTCATGCAACAATCGTGATTGCTAGAGACTACTTGGTTCCAATATACATCATGGTTGACAACCTCAGAGCATACATTGGACACCTGTGTCGCGTGCCCAGTCATCACATTGCTGCTTTGCGGCACAAAGACCTCTGGCGACGTTTTCGAAAGTTGTTGTGGCACATCGAGGCTCCCTTCCATCGGGCTTTACACCAGCAGCAAGTCCACTGTCACCCCCGTGGTGTCTACGACAGCCACAAGTACACCTCACGATTCCGGGAATTACGAAGAAGATCCGTCATTCCACGGTATCTCTACGACAGTTGACATTGTCATTACTGAACGATGCATATGAACTAAGAACGCAGGTTTACACTGATGGATCTGTCTCAGCCACCAGCTCCACATGCGCTTTTATCATCCCGGCGTTACAAGTCACAAGGAAGTTTAAAGTGTCCCACATAATGACCTCTACGGCAACAGAACTTGCCGCCCTACGTGCTGCTGTTATTTACATCGTAGAAACACCACCTCGAAATTGGGTCACTTTTTGTGACTCCAAGGCAGCCCTTCAGAGTCTGCAGTCAGCATGACGACGCAAGACACATGAACAACTTGTGTTTGAGACCAGAGATTTTCTCCATCAAGCCCTCATGAACGGACATGACATCACTTTCAATGGCTGCCGGGGCACTGTGGCATCGTCGGTAATGACCTTGCGGATGATTCCAACCGGTAAGCCCATAAAGAAACCTTCACAGTTCCTATACCCTTATCAAGGACAGACGCTGCGAGGGGTCTTCGTTTTTTCGCTCAAACCGAGACAGAAACTTCATGGAGCAGCCCGATTTTTGCGAACTCTCGTCTCCACCGGTTGGATCCTACACTGATGCTGCAGATTCCATCGAACTTCCCCCGCCGTGATGCAACTTTACTTTGGCCGCCCCTGGTTAGGGGTGGCTTTTACGAAAGCGTACTCATTCCTTCTGGCATGTCCGACACACCAATCTGGGACTTGTGCAACTGTGAGGAGACGGTGGAACACGTATTGTGTTTTTGTCATCTTTATGAGATCGAACGGCACATTCTCCGGAGTGTGTTAAACCGATTAGACAGCAGACCGTTTTCAGAGACAAATATTCTTGGACCGTGGCCCCACGCGTCGCAGGCTTCCAAAGCGACGCGGGCACTGTTACAGTTCAAGAAGTTCACTGGCCTCAGTGACCGATTGTGAAGTGTTGGACAACCGCACGTGTTCATACTGAGAGTAGTTTCTTCCCTCTCTCTCCTTTCTTTGCATCCCTTTAAACCCATTCCCCCGTGTAGGGCAGCAAATCGGACGTGCGTCTGGTTAACCTCCCTGCCTTTCCTTTCTTCTTTTTCCTCCTCCTTCTCCTCATTAAGATAAAGAAAAAATTATGCTGGTCCCACGCGCTGTGGGAATCGATGTTATGCGAAGCATTTTGCAGGTAGCTATAGCCATCCAGCCCCATATGGGGTTCTTCGAAGGGTTTGTAGATGGATCAACGCGTTTTGCTAAATCAAGCAGTTGTGTTTGACGCGAGCCTGTGCGTGACGACAGAATCAAAACGACGTCGACGACGACGATAATACGATGGCGACGGTGTTACGACAGTTTCTGGCTTTTCATTTTTCTTTTCTCTTTTTTTTTTGTTTTTTTTTGTTTGTTTGTTTTTTTTTTTACTCCAGGAAGAAACGTCACAACCTGTTCCGTTATGACCTGGGCCGATCCCGAAGGCGGTGCAGTCTAACACACCGACAGAAAGCGTTAGCTTCCACGAGGCAAGAATGGTAGAAAGCGACACGCTCCCGCTCGTGACGCAAGGGAGAGAGAGCGGTGTCTGTGGTTGAAGCAAAACTAGCCGCGCACTCGCGCTCAACCTCGTGCTATGTGACGTGCATTGGCACGAGAGAAACATGCATGCGATTTATGTGCACTGAGTTTTGACGGCAATAAAGAAAGAAAGCGATCGTGGTTTATCGATTCGAGCTGCTGTGCTGGGCGTCAGAGGTCCGACCCCACGATCGGAGATTGGAACTATAATTTTATAAAATGTGGCGATACAGGAACCTACCTGCCTGTCTACCATCAGAGTGCTTGGGGTGATCCAAAGAAGGGCTTCGCATTAAAATACCATGAAAAACAGGTATCTCATAAACACAAGCTCTGATACCCATCTTCTTTGTTTTGACGCATAGTATATAAGAACAAAGAGAACTGTTTAAGTCTTGCGCTATTTTTGTAGACATTGATCGGAATAATATCCTGTGAATAATGCTAGGGGGGGGTACAATATTTGTGATGGATTGTGTTTTTTATCTCACTGTAACATCATGATGACTCCGTCGTGCACAAGTCAGTGACATATGTGTTTTGATGTGATGTTCTCTTCCTAGTTCAGTTTAATGCAATGATTACTTTTTCGCGTCGATGCCGTTTTATGCCCTTTTCCGTGAACTCAACTGCAGTAAAAGTCGAATTTAAAAGGGGAGCCGAACTTACTTATATATATATATACTTTGTTATAACGACTGTCCGCGTTCCCACCCGACAGCGGCTGCCAGGAAATGAGGGGTTGTGCAATAAGTAAGCACTGAGTAAGCCGATGCAAAAGCCCGCGGCCCACCGCCGAAGGATCACGAAAGAACGCTTTCTGCCGCGTATTCGTCAGCAAAATTACTGCTTCCTCTGATGCAGCTGTCAACGTTAATGCATGCTCGCATCTGTCTTAAGCGCGCTCATGTAGCGGCATAACCGGTGACAGTATTTCGTGCGCGTGCCGGTGGAACTCTGCAAGCCTCTGATTTTGTACAACGGTCGTCGCCTTTCGCAAGCGGACACTTAACTGTAAACTACAAACAAATCACATTCTGCAATGCTAGAGTGCATTGACGGGCGTTGCGTGGAATCGGAGGCTAGCCGTGCTCCGTCGGCACGTCCTATAAACGTGGAAAAGCCGAGAGTTCACCGAGAACGCAGCATTATAGTTGCAATTTGTAGGGATTCAATTCATTTTCCGTTCCTATCTTTCGTCGTACCGAGTGTCCAATCTCGGTTATAACGACAGCGCGGCTACGTCACAGCTAATGACGAAGTGTGAAATTGATAAAAAAAATTTAATGTGTATTTCGTATTCCAAAACCATGATTTCATTAGAGACACGCCGTAGTTGGGTGCTCCGGATTAATTCTGACCACATGGAGTTTTTTTTTTTTTTTTTTTTAACGCGCACCTAAATCCAAAATACACAAGAGTTCTTGCGTTCCGCCCCGATCGGAATGCGGCCGCCGCTGCTAGCATCGAACCCGTGACCTCGAACTCAGCAGCACAACGCCATAGCCCCTAGTTGAGCTACCACGGCGGGCACTTCGACCAAGGCGCAGTGTGCTTTGCGCATCAGCGCTGGAGAGTGCGGGAAAACCACGGTGTTGGCAGAGTGCGGTGCGAGGTGGCAGCGGTAGAGTCTCGTATATGTATCCCGCCGATTCCGCAGCGCGGCCGGGCCAGATTTAGTGCGCTGACGGGTAGCCGGGAACTCGCGGGAGTTTTGAACTGCTGAATCCGACGAGTTGCAAGCAGCGTCGCGAGCAGCCAGGTTTCAGCCTAATCGGCACAAAAGGATGAGGTGATCTTCATTATCAACTGAAAAAAAGGTTCAGTATATCGAATTAAAGAACGCTTTCGCTTCATTAAAATTATATCTTAAATGCCAGCTTTTAAAAATTAATTAGATTCTGGAGCTTCACGTTCATAAACAAATACATGATTATGAGAAACGCCGTAGTGGGGGACTCCTGATTAATTTTGACCACCTGAGGTTCTTTAGCGCGTACCCAATGCATGGTACGCGGTCGTTTTTGCATTTAGCCCCCATCGAAATGCGGCCGCCGCCGCAGGGATTCAATCCCGCGCCCTCGGGCTTAGCAGCGCAATGCCAAAGCCACTACGCCACCACAGCGGGTGCATGTCTGGTTTTCTATGGCCATATAAAGCCAACAGGCAATGAAGCCAAGCAAAGCATAGGGGAAACTAGCTGTGGTTGAAATCGAAATAGTAATAGCCATCGGATTGGACTAGATCTAGCCAGCGCCACTCTGATCAATGATGGGCAGATGTGGAACAGCCTTCTTTTTTTCTTTTTTTTTTGGCCGATGGCGTCACGTAACACCTGAACTTATGAGAACGGGCAATTATTTCTACACTTCATATTTAACCACAGCTAATTGACCCTATGCTTTGCTTGGCTTTATTGTCTGTTGGCTTTATATGGTCGTCATTAACAAAAACGGAGCCCCTTGGTTTGCCTTCTCCGTTTTGTATGGGAATTTCAAGGAGAATTACGATTATATTGGGGGAAAATGGTTATAACCCGTTTTTATTTTATAATGAGTTTTGTCTGATATATACTTCAGCGTGTTTAGCTTGTCACTCATGCTTTTCACGGGTCATGTTCTGGCTTTACATTACGTATGATGCGTATATTTTTGCAGCTTTGCACTATGTTGCTAATATACAGCGCGGATGCAACCAAACAGCAGCGGGCTCAGCAGAGCGGTGAGCAGAGAGCAGTACAAGCTGCAGCTCGCCGTCGACTCCGGGAGGACAGTTCAGATCATTCTCGTGAAAACGACGCGAAGAGACTTCGCCGCGAAGACCCTGTTGTGCATGGTGCCGAAAATGGAGCTCCTATGAAACCGCTCCTCCAGCTTACGCTGTGACTGGGCTGCGTGTGCCACGCAAGCCTGTGACTCTCTTGAAAGTAAATCTGAAAAGTTTTAATTACTTTATTTCTTTTCATATTTTTCTCTTCTTTAGCGCCCTGTCTGCAAGTATTATTTTGAAACAGTAAATGAGCTCTTCAGTAGCTATATTTCCCATTTTGTCGCAGTTCAACGGCTCCTCGAGAGAAGACGTTGAAACTGCTGCCCTCATTCGCATTAAAACCTGCTCCACGCTGGCCTTGTTCTCTTGCAAGACCTTGCCTCGTTTTTAACACGAGAGCGTTAAGAGCCCCGTGTCGCAGAAAAGCCGGCGTCGGCGTCGGTGTTGGGTAGATGTCGGCGTCCGTGGCGGAGAAAATCATCCCGAACCACCCCGACCGCGCAGGCCCTCCACGTGGTGCAAGGTGTTAGTGAACAAAAGTTTAATTTGTCACAGTGAAATTCGTCAGAAAAATGGTGAAGTACGACTCAACCACAACCTACAGACATGGTGTTGTCGGACCGTTATTTGAATGTACGAGAAAACATAATTCTGTTACGAGGAAACTCAAACACAAACCCCTCTTGCCAGCATTTCTACCATACCAACAGCGGCGCGCTCGGGTAGGCTACTTGCGAAATCTTATCCAGGCGGCGCTCGCCTCCTCGGCAGGTCAAATTGGAACTTGGTCTGCCTAATGCGTTTAGGACACGCGCGCGCGTCGGGGCAATAGCAAACAACTAATAAAATAATTTAAAAAAAAGGTTCTAGGGCCTTCACATTTTAATATAACACAATTTATATTGCCCCTAGAAAAACGTCTTCTCAGCAATGCATTTCTGTTTAAAAGTGAAGCCGATCTTAAGGGGATGGGTGTAAGCTTGGTCTTTGAAAGCTGGCTTTCCCACGTTCTATGTTGCAGTGAAGCCTACTAAAAGAAAAGTGCGATGCGAACGGGTCCCGATAACGCTGCCGCGTTCCACTCTTAAGCTTTAGCTTAAGGGTCCTCCATTTTTTTCTACAGCCACGCCCCTTTTTCGGTGCACTTCTGTCATTTCGTGCCGGCTACTGGCGTGTTTGTGTTGCGTAATAATACTTACGTTACGAGCGCAAGCCTCAAATGTTCTAACGTTTGCTAATAAATATGTCATTTGATCTGTAACGTAAAAAAAGAAAAAAAAGAAGAAACTTAATTCTTCAAGGCGCTTACGGAAAGCGCTTACTTGGTTGTGTTATGTTGGTTTCTCGTGTGTTTGTGGGCGGTCTTCATGGAGGAGGTGAACTAGTCTGTTTTCATTGTAGACAACTTCCGCGAGCTTAAACCACAGAAGGGAAGCGTTCTTCTACTTGTTGTAGCGAGGTCGAATCTAAACCGTCGATTGTGATTGACTGTATTCGTCGCAGCATTCCGGCCACAAGACCCTCGGGGATAAAAAGCATGGAATATAGAGCCTTCTCCAGCGGACAACTCTGCACCGCGCCAATATGGCCCGCGGCGAAGCGGCAGCCTTCGTTCAAATGTGAACACAGGATGAGTCAGTCGCTCGAGGAAACCTTTTATTCAACTCACCTACACGTTCTTTATCTTGCAGCGCTTCTCGCGTGTAGTGCTGCCTGTTTTATAAACATGTCAGACCTTAAATTCTGCATAGTTCACGCATCTTTCGTGCATGATGTTCATGGTGCATGAGACAATAAAAGGCAGAAAATACATGCCACGGAAAGATACCCCAGCGAATTGTCTTGGTTGATTGTGGCGGTTGTGTGCTGTTTTGGCGCCACGATGTTTTCTCTGTGTGCTCTTTAGCCCTTTAACTGTTTTCAAATCAGCTGCTTTGTTGCGGTACCGTAATTTCAACTGCGAGAGCCAATGGGAGACACTGTTTCTGGCATCTCTATAGATTTTACAGTTCTGGGGCCACCGCAACGAAAAAAAAAATTATGGAGTTTTACGTGACAAAACCACGAGCTGATTATGAGGCACGTCGTAGTGGGGTACCCCCGAATAATTTGGACCATCTGGGGTTCTTTAACGTGAACCTAAAGCTAAGTACACGGGTGTTTTCGCATTTCGCCCCCATTGAAATGCGGCCGCCGTGGTCGGGATTTGATCCCGTGACCTCCTGCTTAGCAGCCCGACCCCATAGCCACTAAGCAACCACGGCGCGTCTCCTAAATGACAAGGCTCTCTGTTCATGATCATTGGTTCGGGCGGCCGCCTGCGCTAATAAGTTGTTGTGCGAGCTCAGTGTTCGCTCGTTCCCTCTCCTCCTCCTTCTATATATTCCCTCTTTTCCTTACCCCAAGTGTAGCGCAGCAAACCGGACGTTCATCTGGTTGACCTTCCCACCCTTCCTTTCCTTGCGTTCTTTCTCTCTCTTCAGCATCGTGATTGGCTGAAATTCCCTCTTACGAACAATAAGACCTTTTTTTTTTAATACGGGCCTTGATGCTTTAGTATGGTCGCTCGTATACTGCCGTGCTCTTTCTGCGTCACGACGCAAAAGAAACACCGCTGATCCGGAACAGGTTTGAAACGACCTTATGCCTAGTTCACGAGGTTTGAATGCCGAAAGCGATTCCCAGGCTTTGAGAGACACCGTATAGTAGAGGCTCTAGCTTAATGTTGGCCACCGGGGATTCTTTAAATTTGCACTTTAGTGTAATTATATCCATACTTTTGCATTATCACTTGTCTTCACTTGGTTGCGTATGCCCAGAGCTTCTTCTTCTAAGGTGTTCATTTCTGTAAAAAAAACTCAACTTTATTTTTAAGGTTTCGCGGTGTGTCAGTTTCCGCTGGAGCAGACAGGCCGTAATTCAGCAATCGGATTCATGTGCGCCACCCTGAAGTCAGTGTAGGGGGGATCGTCCCACTTGTAGCACTATTAAGGGGGAAAAAAAAGCCTAGTCATCGTCGTCTAGCTTTTTATCCGTGATGATCATCTTTATTATAACCACATAATCATCAACAACTTTGTTTTCACACTATACTATTAACAATGCGAACACTCCCCCACCGCATCTACTAAATGTACAGGCAGGGTCAAACGTTTACGGGAAGCGGCATATGAGAAAAAAAAACTGAAATCTTTGCTGAGCCTGGGCACGCAGCCCTGATTTCAAAGGTGCTAAGTGTATTAGTTTTGGCGACCAACATTGTGTTGCGCTGTTTTAGTGGCTGCAAGCTAAACCTGGGCTGACATTTGATAGTTTCGCGGAAGCCGCATCCCCTAAAGTTTTTACCTAGCCTGTATGCAATGTGTTTTTTTTTTCAGTTTTTTTTCTTTTTTTTACAAAATGGGCATGGCTGTGATACTTCATTCAGAGATATCGGCAGTTGCCGATAATGTAACGGTGCCTGCATAAAATAACGACACCTGTTCAGTGGGCACGCTTGCTTATTTGTAATGAGACCTTAGACGTGAGGGTTTCCCACCTTTTCTTCACCAAGTATTTTGCGCCAACCGTCAAATAGTTACGTCCGCTTGATGTCGTAGTGGCGGACATCTGCGCTTGCAGAAATATGCGTTGTAGCGCTTCTGTGTGAGCGTTCCCTGCCCACATAGAAACGCGTTTCAAGAAAGTGGTCTAGACGACAAGTCTTCCTGTCTGTCACGGCCAAACACTTTTATTATTCCACATATACAAGTCACTCTCGAGCACTCTCCACTTTTTTGTTTCATAAATATCTCTTGGTTTATCGACATAAAGATGGTATCTGCAGTATCGAATGTTTATATCGCGTAAGAAGAATAACCGGTTAACGCCACAACTCCAGTTAACAAGCAGCACTCTCACAAAAGAAGAAAGAAAGAAATGCAATATGAAAAGTACCAAGCCGTATAAAAACATTGCGCAGTTAACAATATGTCCCCAATGCCTTATTACAGGACAACACAGTGCACTTGGCCACTGCACACGCGATCATAGGCTGAATTCTCTAGCCAAAACGAGCTACATTTTTTATAGCACATAGCCGACCGACATGGCCGTCTCGGCGTTTCATTTCAATTATCACTGGCGAACGGAAAACATACAGGCGATCTGTAGCAGACATCAGTTCGTGAACGCAACGCCGATCAATTCTTGACCGGTATCCATATTGAAATTTTGTGCGAGCAGAACGTCCATTTAGTGTTGCGGAAGGAGGTTATGAACCGTGGCAGTCAGCGGAAGCATGCTTATCCAGCTCCCTCCCCCCATCTCTCTCCCTCTATCTCTATTACGTAGGGAATACAGATAGGGCTCTGTGGAGCTCAATAAAACTTGTTGGGAGAGTGGGTTCACAACGCTCAAAAAAAAAAGGTACTGCGCCAAAGACAGACAAAATCACGAGAGGGTAATGAAATGGACAAAACCAACTCATTCAAATGCTCTATGGAGCATGTGCAAACACCACAACAAAGCTTCGTGTCCAGGTGGCACGCTAACGTGTCCAAGAATAATGTCACGTAACGGTGGCGTGTATTTGCCTCCTTTGTCGAACACCGCTTACAGGGAGATTCCTAAACTGCAGCAGCGCAAGCGGAAAATCAGTGGGCCGCATTTTGTGGCGGTTTCTTTCCCCAATTCATTCTTTCGACTCTCTGTTGTTAGGCACCGAAGTGCGCATTTCCAGCTAACAGCGTACCTGTCACTTTCTTTTTAGTAACAGCGCGCGTCTCGAGTAGAAACCACAGCACAGAACAGCAGTACGCAGCAGTTACTCGGCGGCGTCTCAGTTACGTTCTTCACACAGTCGCTAAAATAATCGCAACGAATACAGTCTTACAGAATCATGGCAAAGCAGCCACAATTAAATGAAGCGAATGGTTCCGCCACTTTTCTTACTCATTTGTAATACGGAGGAAGATCTGGATACAGATTACAGAATGGCTAAATGATAGGCAAAAGGCAAGTTGTCCTATATCGCAATGGAAAACAACTGAAGAAAAAAAAAAGACCAATAAGGAAAACTAAAGGATTATGTTGTAACTTCCTAGTTAACCTAGCATTAGTCACTTCTGATTCGACGCTGCTTTCTTCTCTGACTTCGGCTAATGTTGATGATAACCGAGGCGGTTGCACACTGCTTCTTACAGTGCGTACAAAAAAAAGAACGTGATTTCTTTCGGGAACATTTTTTGTTTTCCTTTGTGAACGACACATTTTGGTACATTATTACACCTATTTCTAACTAAAGTGTCCCTTTGTGTCAGTCCCTACATAAAACGTAAAACTGTCGGTCTAACGCATAATGAATGAATAACGTTTATTTGCGGATACGACCGGAAAATGAGTAAGTGTAAAGGTGCAATAATCATGCACTCTCAGACAAACAAAGGAAAAAAGCGCCTCAGCGTATTTTTTATAGACCTGGTTCTGAATTCGTGTGTTTGTTTTGACCACCTCCTGACCAGGTACGGAAATGGTTCAAGTAGGAAACATTGGTTTAACGCAGTTCTACGCTCAAAAAAGAAATATAACTGACTCGGTTGACGTGCGTAGCTACAGCGACGACTTGAACGTTTCGGCATGTACATTCTTTCTCGGCTATTTAGTCACATACGTCATGCACATTGACATTAAATTTGTCCAATTGTGTTTGCACCTTTTTGTACCCATAAGCACCTTCGGGTACACAATGACAAGCTGACTGATGGCTAGTTTCCTGCTTGGCCAGTTAGAAACGGCGTAGCTAGTAGAATAATGACATAAAATAAGCCAGTGAATTCAAGACATTACAGATTACAGTCCGTGCTCACTAGGATGATGCGGGACAAATACGAAAAATGTTTATACGCTACAGTGCGACAACGCCTTTCCCCAAAACGAAATATTCCATTGCATTTTGCTACAGTGTGACCTGACAGCAAACAGTAAAGGAAGGGAACAAAAATAAAGGTAAGGTGAGTGATACAAATGTTGTTCTGTGTTCAAAATTGATTTCTGTGGTGATTGGTGTTTTTTACGCTGTGCGTAATTACATGTGTTCTGTGTTTCGGACATTCAATATATTTGACGTTATACATGTATATGCACATGTGTACTGAACTTGTATAACCCAGTTAACTACACCCTACCTGGAATTAAATTGGCCGGAAAGTAAGCGAATTAATTCTAGATCTCATAGGTACGGTCAGCGCTCAGTTGAACAGTAGTGAAAGTAAACAAACTGGAACATAACAGAGACCCATGGCGACAGCCCCGGGTCAGCATCTAGGCAACGCCACGTTAGAAGGCTTCGGGAATGCAATACAAAGCGACCGTCAAGTTTTCTTGACAATTTTCGCACCGCCTCTGTTCGTTTTATTTATTAACGTATAACTTGCTTTTGTCGTAGGGTATTTCAGAAGATTTTTTAAAACTCATCAGTGGCCCGTATTACGCGCCAGGCATAGAGGTGGTAGTATCTAGTCCAGGCTTAACAGGCGTACTCCAAAGGGGACAAAATGCCCAAATGCCTTAGGTACACATAAATGGTGGTGCCCTCTAAGGAGTCACACGTATTCCTAAATGCATCCGCAGACGCCAACAAGTCCTGATGTGATTTAAGTTTTAATACAGGGCGCCTTGCGCTGGGTATTGTTGTCATCAGTGGCACAATTTTCTACTAACATTTATCTTAGCATATTTCTCATCCACTTTTGCAACATTTCTACGAAAATATGGTTGTAGAACTTAATGTCATAGAGACTACACAGTTGTCACAATTGCATAAGCCCAAATAAACAATACTTCTTGGTATACAGCAGCTTGGCTTGCTTGGAAGGCATATAAGATGTTATCGCTTGAGCATTCTTAGGCAATCAATTCCAGGCCGTAAGCGCTATGTTAATTTTCTTTAGTTTACGCAACAAAACTGTTAGGACAAATTAGGGCTGTTTGTCCCCTATCAATTTTTCTATCACTAATGTTTACAAAATAAAAACAGCATGCTGATACGGACTCAAGAACATCGACAGAGTACAATGACTGGAGCCGTTGTATTGCACAGCAAAACACGCTACATTTTCTATAACATAGAAAGAACAAGCGCATAAGACAAACAGAGAGGTCAAAGAGGATAAACAGAGCGAAGAGTATGTTGCCTGGCTTTCGTCAGGAAAGGAGCAATGACCAAAACATTGCATCCCCACAGTCTTTCTGTAGCGTGTCGGCACGTATGCAATAACTCCCTGCATGACTTGTAAGAAAAGAAAGAAAGAAAAAAAAGGAAGGACAACAATTTTTTGATCAAGACACCCTCCAGAATGTGAGCTGTTGCCATGCGCTGATTGTGCATCATCTTTTGTTTGTTTTTTTCGTTTTCTTTTCCACCGATAAGTGCCCACATGTTATATCGGGAACGAAGAAAGAACGGCTGTGCATCTCCCCAGAAAAAGTAACTCGGGAATTTAACCCGAGCCGCGTAACTGCTTGCTATTCTTCCGATATGCAAAGAACTCTCCGACAGTGCGTTACGAAATGCACGCTAGAAATGCCTTTGTTGGAAGCGGTTAAGGTGACTGCGTATTATCAAAATAATCGCTCCTTCTCCAACCTCTCTTTCGAGCGCAAATTGTAGGAACGTCATGGCATGTTTATCGACAGTCTTTCTTTCATTCTTTTCTTCACTGAAGAGGCGGGGGGAGGGGCAGCCCTAAGCAACGTTATATAGCAGACCACTCAAGAATTCGTGCAGCAACGCTGGAACGTTGCGTACGCTGCACTGAGCGTAATGAATTGTTTTGTATAGCACAGAACGAATAGCTTTTTGGCGCAGTGGTTTCGTCGCAGTTTCTCTAAAATGACATGACCTATCCTAGCGCAAGCACGCAATATATATATATATATATATATATATATATATATATATATATATAAAGAAAGCAGTGGTCCCGAGCTTCTCACGCTGCCGGGGGAAAGGGAAAAAAAGGGATGATGGTGTCAGTTTGACTCTCTGCTGCTTACGTGAGCGTGTGTGTTTGTGTTTTCAACTCTGCAATCGATAATGGAGAAAGTACACGCTTACGATAGCCAGACCTGTCACGCAAACTCGCTTTTGCTGAAAAAAAAAGAACGAAAATAAAAAAAAAAAACGAACGGGACAAGATAACTTGAAATGTCACTTTTTTTTTCTTCATAAATGTCGTACAGGGTTCTTATATAATTTAAATGAGTTCTACAGGGTCTATTACACAGTTCCATTATCAACAGTAACAAATGCTCAATGTAATGTTAAATATCAGTATAAAATCCTGCGCATAAAGCATCAACTGTAGCAAGATTCTTGATGGTGTGTTGACAGCACCCTTCGTAAACAATAAAGAAGTGATATGTTGATAAGTCACCCTTGTAGCTCTCTATGCTGCAGTTACTGAAATATTGAAGTGACTTATGGTTTTTCCTTCCTGACAGTGGCTCGGTGATTGTTTAGTCCTAGAGAAACACTGCTGCGTTAAACTTTCACAGTGGAATGACCGATTATAGAGCACTTAAAAGCTCAACTTCTCGTAGTACTATATGTTTAGAAGTGGATAATCCAATCGCTAACAAGCGGTTTCTAAGGTGTAAAAAACCAGTCGTTTGTACTATCGCATGCTAGTCTCCACAGACAACAGACAAGGCAAGCAACACTGAGTCCGTGTGCTTTCGTTGGATAAGCGCTTACTACATTGCTCTCCACCACGCCTCAGTGCACGGTACACTCCCTATACACTGTTGCGAAATGAGAAGCACTCCCGCCCCCGATTTTGTGTAAGCTCTTTAGTTGCAAACATCACTGAAGAGAATACAAAGTAGTCCTCTTCATTTGGGCAGTCTTATTTAGCTTTCCTCCAAGTTTCCGCCCGGAACGAAGATTCTGACAAGAAAAAATAACTGCGATGGTGACGGCGGAGCGTCACACTCTCGCATTACGCGTCTTAATGGCAGCATTCAAAGATATGTTTCATTTCGCAAATCCGGGGCCTCTGTAAACCAAGCTGTACTATTTGCTTTTCTGTTGCTGTACTGGCGCTGGGGTTGGGCTATGGCACACTTCTAGCTTCTATTTCGATTACCATGGCGAGGAGGGCCCGTGCTATATACAGCTCGCCCTTTAGTCTGGTTCCCGCGCTCATGACTGAGGCTACTGCGGAATTTATCAGCGCGATGTGCCACAGCGCCTGCAATTCAAACGCGTCACGGTGCGCGAACTCAGACGTGATTGGAACGTTCAACGAAGTGAGGCGACCGCCCGGGAGGCTTTCATTCGCCTCGTAAAAAAAAAGAAAAAGAAAAAAAAAGAAAGGGGGGGGGGGGGGGTACGTAGGGAGTACACGCAAGCACAGCCTGCTATAGTCGAGTCCCCCGCGGATGTTGCGAGTGGATACGCGGCTACTGGGCGCTTTCCCCAGACGGGTGCCTCGTGCACCTGCGGCGCTGTGCGGGATCGATAAGGCCGCGTGGCCGTTAGCTGTCGAGCCCGAGCGTCGCACACGGATGGTCGATGGGGTCCCAAGGAGAAGAAACGTGTTTGACAGTTCGTTTGCTTACCGCATTACACGGAAATCCAATCCGGACAAAGTCACGTTCAACGCCAGTTCCTGTGTTCGTTTTCTTCAGCCAGACTTCGCGCTCGGGCATGTTCGGCACCGGGTTCTTTTTCTTTTTTTCTTTAATCGCTTTGACTCGGCGCGCAGGATACAGTGGAACGATGCAAGTCTCCAAGCAACTTCATATTAAAATTCCATGGTATTATGCATGCCATGCCGAAAGATTCTTGCCGACGTATCTTTCTTTTCCAGAGCTATGAAGCACGTTACCAGCGCCATTGGACGAGACCCAAGGAGCAGACACAGACAGCACAAACTCTTTTTTTTGAAGCGAAGCTTGTAAAGCGAAGTTTCTTCAGCTCTTCCTTCCATCTTTGCGCGGAAGGTTGTCTGGCCAAATAAAGTGGGCTCATCCCGGAGACAGCGTGAACAAAGCTGGCGACTTGGTGAGCCGACCCTGTCCTCGCAAGTTTTTTAATGTGATTGCAACTGGTGCTGAACCCGGAGGCAGTGCAACGTCGCAGCACCCACATGGCCCACACCATTAACCAATAGAGTTTACCAATTAATGTTTCCGGCAGCACACCTCAGAAGGTACACCAAGCTATGACTTCACTTTGACAGCCACGCTGCAACGACCTCTTGCCAATGTTTTATGGCCTGTGTCCACTTGTGTTTCGTCCAGTAAATTTAGCAACATGTTTCAAAGTTCTAGGACTGACTTGCCCGTCTAAAAAGCAATGTTTGCTACATTCAACGCGCTACTTCCAAGAGACCGCCTCGCACTTTTTACGGATACATGTTTGGCATACACCTGACATGCCATACGTTGCGTCAAGCATTACGAACATGCACCCGTGCGGCTTAAGAGAAGTGCGTGACCAAGGAATAGTACGCCTGATCACCTCCGTCTGGCACGCTAACCAAAGAACATTTGGGGTCGTATTTTTTAACGACTCATTTCGTTTCACATAATTTTTTTTGCCTTTATTTATTCGCTCGGACGCTGCCGTGCCGCCTCACTACTATGATGGGCCGCCTAGCGTGAGAGTTGAACGGATGATTAAAAAAAAAGGGGGGGGGGGAGAATAGAAAATGAAACAGATCGTTACGAAATGCGGCCCATGGATTGCAAGCAGTCTTCGTGGGTAAATCTAAAACATATTTTTCTTTTCTTTTTAGTTGCAGTGACGACAATTTCAAAGCTTTTGCTTATGGTTATCGCTGACAAGTTGCGTTGTCACTCGCAATATAATATATATGTAAAAGAAAAACAAACGCAGCACTTCATGTAACGAATCACACAACGGCACCCGATCGACTCGATAATACAGGAGGTAACTCACAATGCCACACAAAAGAGAGTACCACGTCATCCACGAGATACGAGATGGAAAGTGCATAGTACGGACAAGTGCAGGGAAAGTAGCCAAACAGCGGTCACAATATATCATGTACGACACCACACGACACCACATCCACCACGCCACCAACACACAATCGACCCCAGACTCCCCACCAGAGCAATAAACGACAAAAGAAGACACATTTGTTTTTTTACCTGTGCTCTGTGCTCTGTGAAATCATATCTGATAGTGGGATATACTCTAGCGGCCAACGTAGACCAATCAAGCCATTCCTGGCAAGTAAAAAAAAGGCCCACGCTCTTCCTATAGCGAATGTCGTAACAAAACAAAACTGTTGACGATTCCAGGTGAGCATCATACGCGCGTCCGTTTTTCAAGTTTCGTAAGTTGGCATTGTCCGCCTGTTTTTCACCTCCTTTACCGTTGCGCCTTGGGGCTCGCGTTTCAAGCGTTGTAAGGTTTATGGCGATGTGCTACAAGGTCACATTGAAAGGCGTTATAGGTAGATTGAATCCAGCAAAACTTTTAGCGCTTCATGCATGTTCCAGTTTTTATGGCTCAGGTTGGGTTGTTTAGCTCCGTGGTATTATAAGCCCATTTGGCAATCCAAAATCATGCAATTCATCGCGTGAAAAACAAGGCAATGCTTGCCAGTGAATACAACAAGCAATAATAGGGAGTTTCAGGTGTTCCGCACCCAATATTAGGCGACGTAACACCACCGAGCGTACAAAAGAAGGCAAGCTAGGCCAATGGGGCTTTGGGTACGCAAGAACGCTTGGATGTGCTATTTCTAAAACTCCTTAATTTCAATGGCTTTATAACAGTGTCCGTTCGTAGTCCCCATATCTACCATGAAAAAAAACTGCAGTCATCCGAAAAACAGATGGGAAAAGAATGGATTGACGGCTACTACGGGAACGTGCGATAATCGTTCGTACACAAGGAATTACACGATGTCCGAGCCTAAATCCTTTCTACTAGCTTCCCCACGTCCGCAGGGAAAGAGCAAAAAAAAAAAAAAAGTTAGGGCAGAAATTCACAAGCTATTTTAAGGCTTGTTGCGAGTGTTCGCGAAACGTTTTTCAAGTAATCCTCTATGAGAGCCTCGGAATGAGTAATAAGCCGGGAAATTGATCTTCACGGCGCAATATGCGCTTCCAGATAGCGCGCTACCTCGCTTGCCTTTCTATGGGCCCTGCCAGTCTCTTTATTTCTTTTCCTTTTCCTTTTCCTTTTCCTCTTTCTCTTTCTTTCTTTCTTTCTTTTTGGCTTTCGTAGTTGAGATGCGACACGGGTGTGAAAACTTGCTTCTTACGTTCGGAAAAAAAAGTGTAATAAATGAGCAAAATGGCGAACGCGCAGCAGTGCCATTTTCGGGGTTTAATGGCACAGGTTAGGCCATACTGTGGCGTTGCTATTTTTGAAGCCTGGTATACCTCAGAGGTTCCCGCCGAGTTTCGGGCTTTCTCTGCTGATTTGTGCAATTTCGTTGAAGTGCATTATTCAGTGCTACCTGCAACACATTTGCGACAATGTGCACCTGAGTTCCAAAAAAAATTACATAAAACAAAAAATTGACGGCCACCGAAGCCTGCAACAAGCTCAATATCATCGCTGATTGTAATACAACCTTGTATTCGGAAGCGCGCTGCGTGGTCGCACATGCCAATGTGAATGACACTATTTACATTCAATTAAAATAATATTTAAAAAAGATTACTTTTTTGGGGTCCCAGTGGGTATCTATAGTTTTCATCCAAGGGCCACATTCGTAATCTCGTGCGGAATGTCAGAGTAGCAGCTCAAGACTATAATCAGCACCACAACTACTTTGAAATCATGACTTGTGAAAATTTCTCTGGTAGTGACTACTACCACACAAAAAGAACTTGCCGTGCAAATCTAAAGAGCCTCGAGAAGAAGGGTATGGTGTGTTTTCTGGATATAGGTTTGCAACCATGCACGAAAGTGCCAAAACGTTCGTTTGCCTGCTATAGTCGTGTCTGCGCAGCCAGAGTGTTTGGGTGAGAGAGATGACAATAGAAAGCCTGAAACTATCTCACGACAAAAATTGTATGGCTAATTGGCCTAATAAGAAGAGAGGTAGAAGCCTCATGTTTTAACAACTGCATGCCTGCGCAATACACTCATAATCAGATTCCCGAAACATCGTGGCTGACAACGATGACTCATCCCCCCAATCTCTTGTCAGCATCAAATTGGCTTGCTGGAACGAAACCAAATACGGTTTTTCATTAGCAGACGAGGAAAACGCTTCATCAATATTGGTAGTTTTACATACGGGGGGCGAAATATTGCAGCCCCAGACACTCACGGCTTGGTGGAAAGGCGCTTCCTATGGTACCGCTTAGGCTCCCATTATATGCATACGCAAACTAACTTTCAGTGCCATTTACAGAAAAAAAAAAAGCCGAAAGCGATGTACCGGTCCGCCCTTCGCCCTACGCCATTCAACTCCAGGCAGTAGCACTAACACGACTCATTTTGCCACCTGGTTCTGTGGAATAGTTAAAAACTATGGTGAAGATCAATGATTCAATAGTGCGAGTTAAACTGTCATAAAAATGGTTACTTCCCAAAATTATCACTTTTGTTTGAGCATTCTGTATGCGCTTTTTCTTAACCGTGTAGACTTACTGACAAAAATTTGTAGACAAAACAGATTTCCCTCCACATCTCTTACAAAAGCCATTATGTGACGTTTCCCTCCACATATCTTACAAAAGACAACTGTTGTTCTTCACTCTGTCCCCGTCTGTGAGCGCTGTTACCCCTTTACCATTATGTAATGTTCATCTTGTTATTGCTGACTTTTGTTGCTTTCAGTACACTTTCTGTTGAGATGCAATTGAATGTGTGTTTTTTTTTTTTTTTTTTTGCAACGGACTGTAGTCCAGGCCTTGCGAAATGTGGCACTGTTTTGAATTTTACGGCTAAATGGCAGTTTATTAAACTATCTAGGTTAGCTGAAACAACTGCTATTATGCAGGTGGCGTTGCAAGAAAGTAAACTGTGCTGGCGCTACGCCACGCACGTAGGAGCAAGCATTTTTTCGACCGTAAAAACACGACACGGACCGCTTTTTCTTTTTTTTTTCTCAGTTGGTGAAGGTGGAAGTGATGTGAAGAGAGCGACGGAGCGTTAGAGGCTTATGGTGAACACCGACAGCCTGACAGTGCCTACTGCATAATTTGCTCCTTACCGGCCCTTTCCGCGGGCTAAAACGAAAACGAGGCAGAGATCGGGATAATCTGCCTGCGTTTCCATTCTTCGCATTCTCTCCGACTGCCGCAAATGCCTAGGCAAAACACGTCGGCGCTCCGGACTGCGAAATTACCTCCGTTCCTCTCTGACAAAGAAACAGCGATATGTAAATTACTGCGGGCCTTGTTTTTTGCGCTAGTCAATTTATTTAAAGCATTCCCAGTGGGACTATCTTGGTTGCATAACTTGTTGTCTTGGCTGCCCGCCGAATATTTACACGGAACACTTCGGCTCTCTGAGGAATGACGGAAGCACCTTCACGGCACCGGAAAATTCGTAAACACAACGACTGTGCCTCTTTGTATAATGTTCTGTTATGTGCGCGTTTTACCAACACATCGCATGATAAAAAGAAGCGTCTTTTTCTTTTTTCTTTGACATGTCCGGCAGTATGCACCGACACGGTTTTTCGCGAACAAAAGCGTGCATTGAAGTGTGGGCCGGCATTCTAAATACTTTTCGTTAGAGCGTTTTCCTCACTGGCTGGCGTTCGGGCGCGTGCTACTCACAATAGAAATATACCTGACTTAACGAGAGGATTGACGCAACGATGGCCAATCGCTGATAACATTTATGTAGGAAAGCTTTCATAAAAACGGGCCCTGACCTCGTATTTACAACGTAGTTTATACTCTAGAGCTGTTCCTAAGAATGGGCGCCGGTCAATCCTGATTGTGAACATGTTATTAGCGAGGGCAGCCGGCTAACGAGAAACAGTTCGTACAAATAAATTACTTTGTGAATTCGACCTCTGCGGCCGAATTCACAATACTTTTCGTTGTAAGAGCTGCTTGTGAATAAAGTCAGCTGGGGAGGTATTCTGTAAGAGTCCATCTAGTGGACATGTGCATTTCGTCTGCTGTTGAAGTTCTGATTGGCTGGGCTGGGGTGCGGCTTCAGCACGCGCCACAGTCAGTCAGCGCTGCAGCAGCAGACGAAATGGACATGCCCACTAGATGAACTCTTACAGAATTACCTCTCCTGCTTGCAATGCGGTGATTGGCAGGCATCAGTTCTCACGAATAGCTCTATCATAAGAATTATTATTTTCTTTTGAATGCGGGCCCTGATGTACTCGTCCAACAAGATCCATTCTCTTGTTCTAGTGGCCGTGGCGTTTAGTCAACTTCAGTTTAGTTAGCCAACATCAAAATAAATACAGCGTCTCCATGTATAGTCAAAAGATGTAGGGAAAATTGTTTCTGGCATCGCTTAAAGGAACCAACGCTGGTGTTGCGCATGTTGAAGAAAATAAGAATTTGGAAACGTGGCGACCTCCTGAAAGTGCTGTTTGTAGTACCGCAGTTTTCGTCGTATTACATATAAGTGCGTACGTACGCTTGTGCCTGTGATGTTGGTTATAAACTACTGTGCGCCGTACCAAAAATACTGCGTCATAAACCGAAGATGCTCGGAATCGGATTTCTCGCGTGGTTTTTAAAATATCACAAGCTTTTTTGTGTGTGTGCGAGCTAAAAATGTGCCGCAAGTTCGCTTTTGGCTAGTGATAACCAGTGAAGCGAAATCGTCCACACGTAAGTATAGTATACCTTCGTCTTGCCATGAAACTTTGTGTTCCCATATTCATTGGCGGCATTGCAACACCGCTCGACAGTGAAGCCTTATAATTGCACCTAGCCCTTCTCCCTCCTGAAGCCTCTCCTTTTACAAGTTTGTCTTCTCGTTTTCCGACTGCAAACGCGCTGGACCACGCCGACGAAGCCCTGCGCCGCACATGCAATTCCCGATGCACTCAGCCAATCATAGGGGTCAGAGGCCGTGTTCGTTTCATCGGTCGCGCTAAGTGGCGGCTTCTAGCAATAAAACGGCGGTGCGGCGGCATACCGATGACGAAGAGCGAAAAAGGCATAGAAAAAGAAACGAACCCGCGCAAAAATTAGGTCCGGTTTTCAGATAATTGGCTGATCGTACTTATTTGAAGGTCTGACTCTTGAGAAACATTAGGGAAAGGGGTGAAGGGAGAGTGTGATCTAAATTCCCCGGTCGACGCCGGTTTGTTTGTTTGCTTGTTTATTGGAGTGCCCATAGTGAATGTAGGCTTGCCATTGTAGCCTAATGATTAGCGCATGGTTTTAAGGGCGCGATGTATCATAGATACCCGAGCGAGGCGCGTGCCGTCGATACAGGGAACGTGTCGTGCCCACGCGTCTGGAGACAGATCCCGAACTGGAGACAGATCCGAAGCAGATGTCAAACGTTAGGTGCCTTTTGTGCGTTGCAGTGATGGCACTTGAGAGACATCGTGGCAGTGTCGAGCTGTTGCTGAGTATCAACTTATAGTCCGTCATTCATTCGCTCCTTTGTTTCGGCATGTGCGGGCGCATTTGCGCAGTACATTCGTCACATGAGCGAAACCCCTGTGTGCCCTGTAAACGAGGAGTCGTAGCCCCCACCAAATCGTTGTGAAATCCTGCCAAGTAAGTGCAGAAATTGTTTACAGTTGAACGGAACAAATTCACGTATCAGTTCCTCTTTTCTCACGCAGCAGGTTGCCGAGAAATCGTAACTTCCGATCCTATGCGTTTCTCTGCACTTCCTATGTGCATTTCTGCAAGGTATAGTCAACCTTGGTCCTCTTGTTTTCGTGTCCATTCTCGTTATTCTGCCATCTCTGCAGACAAGTTCATTCCAATTGCTTTAAGGTTTTCGGCCAGTGGGCTTAGTGGTCACTGCGTGGTTTCTATTGATGCTTCAGTTGTGGCGTAATGTGTTTGTTCTGTACAAAAAGTGATGTCATCTTCACATACTGTCATTCCGACGCCGCCGCTGTGCTGCGTTTCCCATCCAGTTCACATATTACGAGGTTGAACAGCGCCGGCGAAATAACTGCTCCTTTAAGTATGCGCTATACCCATATGCAATCCTTGAAGATTAGTTGGTTGTTTTACGCCACTTCTGATTTCAAATATACTGCTGTGAACAAAGGCTTTCACCATGTTCTTGACGCAGACTCCGGAACAAGCTTCATCGAGCGCCTCTATAGGTCTGCATCATGTTGTATCGTGTCAAATGTTTTCTTTAGGTCAACGGCTACCAGTATATTTCCGTTATCTTGTTGTTGCAGGAGAATGCTTACAAAAAACTCGGCCAAGCTTTCAATAATGCTTACTCTTTTTCTCTCTCGCACGAGCACACTGAGATGCTTTTTAAATGCGTAAGCTTTGCCTACCCGACGAGGAAACCTGTCCTTCCGTCACGTAAGACGAATGGAATGGCTCATACTCTCGTAAAGCTGAGGCTACAAGCGCTCAGCAAAGTGAAGCGAACGGTGCATACATTCATTGAAATCACCCATACAGCACACACAACAGCATACCTTTCTATAAACAGCAAGCTCCAAACAAGCATCCGAACCATCAATAAAGCATTGCATACCCCCCTCAGCAGTTGTACTGGTGGTTTTGCAACAGCTTCGTTGGACATCCAATTTCGCAGGTTGGTAACGACCGATAAAGGTTGATAAGGGTCGGATTTAGTACGATAAGTTTGATAACGACCGATAAAGTTTGACAAGTATTTATGCTGGTCGATCAAGTTTGATAAAATCAATAATTACACCGTCCTGCGTGGAGATGAGCAATTGACACAATGCTTACGCATAGTTAGACAACTCCACTGGAGTTCCTGCGTGCATATTTTTGTTTGATTTTTGTTTTAGCCTTTCAGCCTCAGAACGTGCTTTGACAATTTGTTTAAACGAAACTGCTCATCGTGACTTTCGTTTTCTATGAAACCCTTATATGCACCCGGGCACAACAAAGACGACGGAAGGTTTCAAAGGACTTGAAGGAAGGAAAGGGCGAACAGGGATGTTGCTGAGCAGTACATGTACAGTATAGTACAATACAGTGCAGTACAGTAGTACAGTGTAGTGTGTTGAGTCAGCAGCATGGTTCGTGTATAAAGGTATTCCAAAGCGACTGCTTTTTGCTAACAGTTTGTTTCTCTTTCAGCTAATTTCTAAGACACAAACAGTTGGCAGAGACGTCCAGCAAAGTCACTCATTCTTGTTCTACTCTTCTTCCCTATGAGAAGCGCCTGTATTCACGAAGCACTTCGTTACCCAAAACGATTCGCAAGAAAAGGCGGCAGACAGTCATGATAGCGAACATAGTACCGAAAGTGGCTCGTCAATGAGAAAATATTCTTACGAAAGATAACCTATGTGTAATTCGGTTCAAAACTATTACCCCCCTCTGCCTCTCTTTCGTTTATGGATAATCTAATTCTTTTCCTCTTACGAGAAAGAGCGGTTTCTCTTTACTTTCTCTTTATGCACGTGTCCTTGCGGCAGCTTTGTTCTGGCCGCGCACTGTCCTGCGCTGCTGCCATGCGGGCTTCGACACTAGCACTGTTGAGGCTTTTTGTTGCTCTTCATTTCATTTGCAAGCTTCTGCGGCAGAAATTCTGGTTAATTTCTACTGCTAAATGGCGCGCCAATAGCGGATACTGCGCCTGTATTTGCGTACGGCATCAGTTTTGCTTTGCCCGTAAAGCTGTGGTGGCTCATTGGAACCAAGAAGGAAACAACTCCAGCCGTTTATGAATTAAATTACCCGCGAAGGGAACTTGTTTCCTCGTTCAGTTTGCAGCAACCATGACTCCGCGGTCATCGATAACAAACGGTTGAGGGGACGTAGTACACAAGGGTGCGGGAGGCATTCTTCTTTTTCATCTTTTGTTTTCTTGATTTTCTACAGGCTTCAAACGTGGCACCGAGATTTCCCAGCAGACCAGTCCCCGATCAAAAGAGCCTGATACAGTTCAGTTGGCTTTTTTTTCTATTCTATTCATTTTTTTTTCTTGTGCTATGGCAGAATCGATCAAGCGGTGAGTGTTTGAAGACACCATGAGGAACCGAATTGTCTCAGAAAAGAAGCAGGAAAAAAAGAGAAGTAGGACCCTGCCTCGAGAGAGTGCAGCTCCTGCAGCTGCGTAAATTTCGTATGTCCGGAAGCTTCAGCCAACGCATGCAAATACTTCGCTCATCTCGTCTAAACATCGTTTTATTTTTTGCATTTATTGATGTTAGAGGGCGGATGGCACGGGAAGTGTGCTGTCGTAAGACCGCTCTCGATGAGTTTCATGCAGCGCACGGCGTCACGTGTTGGGATGTGTATTCCACCGTGACGGCCCACGCGAGTATAGATGATGCTCTTCGATGGCTAATTAGCACACTGGCAACGCGTTCTGAACAAGGGACACGAAGGAGGACGAGTATAAATTCAGAAATCTGCGGCAAAGTTGTGTGCAAAGTGCGTACAGAAACGGATTTCACAAGTATCTGACTATATAAGCAGTTCCACAAAGTACTGTTCAGAATCGTTCATATATTCCTGTTGTGTCGAGTTACCATCTGATGCCTCGGATTGACATTTGCTGCAAATTCGTGCATTACCAGTGGCCTTATTTATTTAAAAGACAGAGCCACGATGACAAGTGCATAAAACATGCAAAGGCAATTCGCCACTGCTGCCTTCTCCCACCATATTTTTGTTTTGCGTTTGTGTTTGGCTTACTTATACAACCTATGCACCCCCCTCCTTTTTTGTTCTTTTGTTCATTCAGATGATCGTTTATTCTATTTACATCTGGGATGGGTTCATTTAAGTCGACAACAAACAAAGGGAAGAAGGGACAAATACGGAAAATGTGCGCCTCTATACATATACCCTAAATAAGAACATGCATTTTTGCAGCAGCCAGCTGGTTATACATTAATACCATCAACAGGGCAGTATCGTCGGAGTACTCTACGCTTGTTTCTTTGTGTAGTGCTGTCATGTAAACAGACATGACATATTCTACATGTTGTTTCTACATGTTCGTTTGCACAGAACATGTAGAAAACCTTGGCTTACCTCGAAAACAGGCGTTCATAGGCGGTTTCCGAAATTTTAAGATTCAAAACCAACGTCTTTCGATCCCAATTTCCTCCAAACACCGTCGGTTCACACACAAGGTTGACTGACGACTGACAGGCCAGTTCTCTAGGTATTTTTTGTTTATGCTCATCTTCTGCAAACATTCTGTTGCTTCCTGCTTTGATGTGCAAGTCAAGCACTTTAGTTTCTTTATCACGCGTTGCGTGTACTCGTAGCTATTGGGTTGGTAAAGAGCTTTATCCATATTAAGACGAGACGTGAATGACCTGCCGGGCCGCCCGAGTGAATGCACAAATTGTCTGTCGATAATTTATTTTATTGACTGGAGTTAAATAATCCGCGTTGAACCCTTCTTGCGCCAACAGAAATATATTGTGACTCAAAATCACAGGGTTTAGTTAATATTACAAATTTTTTAGCGTGCGGAGAACCTGTCGCACTGAATATTAAGAAAGTCGCCTTATCGGGCCACCTAGATAGTGTGTAGAAGTAGGCACGCTGATAAGACCACTCCCTAGCCATCCACTACCTTTATTTTATCCTCGTGACGCCCATAGGCCAATTAGAATGAATGAGCTTTATAAATACCAAAATTTCTTCGGCTGCTAGATTGAGTCAACAGCGACGAGGAGAACCATGACAAGCCAAGGCATTCTTTCAGCGTTTCGTCGGCCGCTCTCAGCTATAGTAGCGCTGTGCGCCGCTGACAAATCCAATCAACTGTACAGAGAGGCTTGCAGCTTTCAAGAAAATCCCTTTTCTCGAAAAGCCGCTTTTGTTTCTTCAGACCTGCCTGCTAAACACTAAGCAAAAGTGGATGTGGATAGAGGGAAAGGCTAGAAGAACTCGAATATATATGGAAAATGGCCTGAGACGCCAACGCAAAGAGTTACTTACCAGAGAAGTTGAATGATTGCCAACAAGCTTAACCTTTCAAGGAAATGTCACGACGACTAACCGAATCACGTTTGCGCAGAGTTTTCAATTTCACTTTAAAGATAACGTCCACAGCCATTTACACAACCAGTAACGCGTGAGAAGTTAAAGAATGATACACACAAAGTCCCGCTTACCACTCTCCTACGTCTTGCAGCAGTGAGAAGAGAGCAGAACAAGCTGCAGTATGCAGTAGAGCACTGCACGGGCTGGGGCTTACCCAAAAGCCCGGGCCGGGTAGAACAGTTTTTTCACGGGATCGGGCCGGGCTCGGGCCCGGCTTGTGCTTTTTGACCCGGGCCCGGGCCGGGCTCGGGCTTTCTGGTGGTGTGCATGTAACGGGCAGCGTGTTATTCTCGGGCGTCTCAACTCTGAAAAACATTATTTTTCGGTCTCGGGCCGTGTTCGGGCCGGTTTCGAGATTATTCGAGATTATTACGTGGTCGAGATTCGAGAACGTAGATTATTTCCGGGCCCGGGCCGGGCCCGGGTCTCGCCATAAAGTTTTGATCGGGCGCGGGCGGGCCGCCCAACGTAAAAACGGGCCCGGGCCGGGCCCGGGCTGAAAAAATCGGCCCGTGCAGTGCTCTAGTATGCAGTCCAGGATGTGCTGGATAAACAGCGTGCATATTGCTAGACAGACTGAATGGAAATGACGACGCTTCGAGTATAATAACACCTGCTATGGTGTCTTGAAGCAGAAATGACTGTTTGTAAGCAGCTTTCTACCGGGCTCTTACACTCCACGGTAACCCTGTCCAACTCCATAAAAGCATACGGTTTGTCTGCTTTCGGGTGAAGAGACTTTCCGACGCCGCGTTAAGCGCTCTCGTGGCGAGTGTAGAGATAGTGCAAGAGTACGCTGTCCTGCTGTTGCCACTCGACCTCAGCATATGGACTCCCGTGCAGCGTCGCTAATGCAGAACGCGATACTGTCTCCGTCTCTGCACGTCGGAGCAAGGCGCAAGGTATTGCGTGGTCGTACTCGAACTGCTCGATCTCGCTTTCATTACAGCCGGCGGCGCATTCTGTCCTTTCCAGGGGATCGGTCGCGACGGAGTAGTCTTACTCCTAATGGATGCTTTGAGCAGAAGACGGGAATACTACACCTCGAAGGAAGGTCTAGTTTTTTTAGTTCCCCTTTATCCCGCCTTACATGGTTGTTGTTCTTCTGCTCAGCCAAGCGTGGAACCTCGGAGCTGTGGCCAACCAACGCCTGCAGATCGATGTTGAGAGCAAGAAACCCGGCTGCTCACGCCGATTGCAAAATCTGAGAGCGGATATTGGCGAAAAATTGAAACGATTCGCCCCCGCCATTTCAACGTGAAGTTAAAAGCTCCACTCGCCCCTCCAAGTGACATTTTTGCTTCGGTTCTTGACATAAAACGATGCAGGAAAAAAAAAAAGCTCCAGGAAGATTCTGCAGTCAAGATATTCGTAACAAAGCGAGAACACGCTTGTTTTAGTTCGCAACGTCAGTGAAGCTATGTAAGGTTATTTTTTTTTTCTTACAGCGCGAAGCACCTAATCTTCGGAAAAGGAGTAAATAATTCTGGGCCTTGACAGGGCGGCACGCCAAGGGCGCTTAATTACACTGTTTGAAGCCCGAATGGTGTGCACGGTAAGGGACGCCAGTCATATTACGTAAGTAATTCATACAAAAAAGCACATCTCTAGAAGGAAGTTCACCTTACGAAATGAAGTTGGCAGCGTCGTCTCAGTGGCTGGGACGCACTGGCGCGTATAGCGCAAATTAGGGCTTCAAAAGTCGACAATGGTGGCCGCTTTTTTAGGCGCGTGGATGACTAAGACGGCTATCTACACGTTTATTTGGACGTATACGTTGAAGAAACCCAGCGGGTCACCTTCAATCTAAACGCAGGAACAGCAGCGTGTTTATGATAACATGCATTTCTTCGAGAAGAACACCCTAGGAGGCATTTTTCCGACTAAGGGAAATGCCTTGGCCATTTCCTTGGCCATCACAGTCCATTGGGCATATTCAAACGGCCAAGAAACTGGAATCCTGAAATGCGCGCGCAGTAGATTTGGTATGACAACGCATTAGGTGCAAGTAGCGCTTCTACATTGTGATTCCAACGACACCCGTTAAGTACAAGGCACCAGTGAGCAAAAATGCCGTCAAAGTAACGTTCCGGGCGTCGTACAGCTATAAACTCCGAACAAACTAACATTAGCAAGTATACAAATAAATAAAAGTGGAGAAGGGGCAGGGGGGAGAAGTTGTCTCCTTTGCCACTCTTTCTTTTTCTTTGATGTTAGCAGTAAGTATAGATAAATAAATAGAAGGCATGGGCGAGTTAAAATTTGCAAAAGACGATATATGTACGAGGCAAATGATTAGTTTCACTCTCTACACTAAACATTGTCGTAAAACACGCTATTTCTTGTCCTAAGCTTTAGTCGATAAATTATTAAGACTTCTACATACGCTGAATGCTACCGAATGAAAACAATTAATGAACTAAAGAAAGGGCATCGTCTGCTGCCACAAAATATGCCGAGACGTCCATCTACGTGTCGCTAAGACATGCTTTATATGATACGAACCCTATGAACCAATAGCACAACATATAGCAGCATAGCTTTCTTCGTAACCGCTGCTAAACGGAAATAATCCAGCTTGTAGAAGCTTTCCGAGCGCGCGAGTGATGAGCAACAGAAAAAAAAAAGGAAAGAAAGGAAATATGAAAACGTTCTGCGCTTAAGTGATTTCGTCACCTCAACCGAATTTTAAATTTCTCACTAAAAAAGCTGTCTTTCGAAGTGATCACACGAGGCATGTTATGCGGATGGGTCCTGAAAATTTCAGAGCCCGACTGTATGGTTTCGGTGCCATCGTATTTATGCCGTAGGACTACGCGACGCTTTCTCGTGGAAATCTCTCCACCGCCAACTTGGACACATAATTTGCATATACGAAGAGCGCAAATTCAATTTCTGCCCCTCTATGGTATAGCACATAGCGCTCGTTTGCGTTATTGTCCCACAACAATGAATCATTTGTAATAAATGGTAGTGCAGTCGCTTTCGTAGGGATCTCTTGCGCCAGTCTTGACTTATCGTGAACAATCTGAGTTGCGACGGGCATGTTAGGGCTACCTCGTTCAACAGCAGGCGGAACAAAGGGTTTTCCTAAAGAAAAAAGAAAAAAAAATACCCTGTGACACGAGCACGCCAACAAAAAATGCGGAACTCGGTCGCTTTGTTCCCGTGAGCTTTGCGATTCAGAACCTTTGTCCAACCAGTCAGTGGAGTCGCGTCCTTCTTTGGCGTTTCCTGCATTTCGCCTTGCGAGGCACGCACGGCATCTCAGTGCAAACAGGAGCGCCGCAATTTCTCGCCTATTTGTCGCGGCCGTAAATGTTGACCGTCGTTTCGGAAACTACTTTCGGCCCCCTCCCAAAGCTCGCTCTAGGCTGTCTCGCGAAACATCTGCTGAGCAAACGTCGCCCACCAAACAGTCACGCGAGTTTGCCCTTTCACTGCGCGCTCCGGCAGCCGCTTATCGCTCGAGCGTGACGGCGGAACGACAGCGCCGCTTTGCCACTGGAAGCGTCGCGCTCGAGGAAAACATTGCTGCCGAGCTGCCTTGAGCCTCCGTCTCGCTCCTCGCGCTCCTCGCTCATCGCGAAAAAAAAAAAAAAAAAAAAAAGAAAGAGCGGAGCGTGCGAACACAGAGAAGCCAAGGCAGTGAGCTAGCCGACTGCCAACTATTCACGGTGCTTATGTTCATGGAGTTTCACACAAGGTTTACCAACACGGCAGTTTAGTGCTGCAATCGTTCAACCAGCGTGGGAATCGTGGGTCAGGTTGGCCATGGCTTTCATCGAGCGAGCATCTTTGGGGCGTCCTTCTCTTTTATTGTTCTTTGAGGTAAATTTATGTTACCCGCCGGGATAGCTCAGTGGCTATGGCGTTCGCGCTGCTGAGCTCGAGGTCTCAGTTCGACCCCGGCCGCGGCGGCCACATTCCCGTGGGAGAAAAATGCAAGAACGCCCGTGTACCGTGCAGTGGGTTAAAAATGAAAAAAAAAAAAAAGACAGGCGGTCAAACTTAATCCCGAGTCCCCCACTACGGCGTGCCTCATAATTAAATTGCAGTCCTGGCACGTAAAACTCCTGAATTTAATTCATTATTATCTGTTGTTGATAGTTCTTCGTAAGTTCAGTTGACCTGAAAACGCTCCTTTGCTCCAGCAAATGTCCCTAATTCCCAGCAATGGTTCATTCGAATTTTCAGCTTGTAAACAGCAAGCGACGAGAGAGGGCTAGCAGGTATGAATGAATAGTTGGGTGTGCGCGAACTGAAAATCGTCGTGTATTCCGTTTGCGCTGCGCCCAGATATGCATAAATAAAGGCTCGCCCTTTGGTGTATATCTATCACTAAATCTAGACAGTAGCTGGAGCGTAACACTCTCCTCCCGTGTTCTAATTTACATACAGCACTCTGCAATACGCTGAATGGTAGAGCTCAGACGGGGTGAATAAGGCTTATGAAGGCCTGAAGTTGAATTTTATATTTTGACGACAAGTTAGCTTCTTTATATGGTGGCTAACAAACACTCATTCAAGGACGAAAGTTTGACGATGCCATGTACTATCCACGATTCCCATGCTCAACATCGATAACTGTCGAATACCGGAAACACTGCCGCCATATTTTCCTCTGGTGTTTGTTGCACGAAACTCGTGGCTGCCATCACGATTTCGAGATCCGTGCGCCATTCTTACATCTGCACGCCGCCTAGTCTCGAAGGCCGTTCTTCGATTCTCGTGGTCATCCTTAGATCGACGAAATCGTGGCATGCCTACACTGAAACGCGAAGGCACTAAAGGTGCGCTCCGAAAGTATAAAAAAATAACTAGAAAGAAGGCAGATTCACGAAGCTTTTGGTTCGTGATCGCTGTTGGTCGTTGACCGGCGTATTATTATGAAACCGGAAAGAGAAATGGCAACTGTCGACCCCTCTTTCACTTGCGTACACCGATACTTTTGGTCATTTAGATGGGAAAGGATAAATGGTTTTTTTTTCTTTTTTCTTTTTTTTTTTTACTGGGCAACCACTGCACCAAATTTGATGAGCTTTGTTGCAATTAAAAGAAAAAGTTGAAATCTAGTGGCTGTTCGTAGCAAATTTTAGATTTAGGTCGTCAATGCTTTAATAAAAATTGTGCAAATCGCAAATTTTCAGAAAACGAAACTATAATGCTTACAACTCTGTAACTCTGCAACGAAAAAGGATATCACAATTCTGTAAATTGCATGCAATAGTGTATCTAAAGCGTACAAAATTTATGCATTATACGTGGCTCGCAATTAGACCACTAAAATGTGAGTATGACTTTAACAAAACCGTTGTTAACAATGCTACAGATTAACGTAAGATTAATTTACCGCCAACTAACACCAACTACGAGTTAAATACTGTTTTGTTATAGCCTAATTATGTCTTGCTCGCTCTGTAATTCTAGTGATTATATTTTACTGTGTGAAATTTTGTTGCTGAATGAACTGTCGCGATCCAAAGTATTCGGTTTGTTCCTTGCACATATTGTAAGACTATATTACTGTATATTAGATCATTTCTTACCCTATATTTTTTGTATATCTGTTAAAATATCTATTTCAATTATTGTATAAGTTATCTTTTATTGTACTCTCCGCCCTTACGCAATCCCTCGAGGGGCCTGTAAGGTATCTTTAAATAAATAAATAAATAAATAAATAAATAAATAAATAAATAAATAAATAAATAAATTGATATATCAGATTTGTCCGCTTTGGATGCGCAAACGGATGCACGGTACAAAATTTCGATTTCTGTTTTTCGGTGCAAAGCTACGAATGTGTAAACTTCTTGCGTCTATTTTTTGTTTTCAAAATTTCCAATCTTTGAAAATTCCTTTTAAGAAATTCAGGCCTTAAATCAAATTGCGCCTCACACAGTCACTAGAATTTAACTTTTTCTCTAAAATGCAACAAATTTTATTAAAATAGCCCAGTGGTTATAAGAAAAGCGTTTCTGCGTTTTACATGTATTTGAATACGCCACATCGGAGTTGGGTCCGAGCTAAAGCTTTCTTTTAAGTGGCTTTAGCAATCACACTGCAACAAACTAAAACGCGTTGCAGTGACAGCCGCTGCTTGTAGAACTCACCAATCGAGATTTAAGAAAAAGCGTAATCATTTTTCTCGAGCGTACAAGAATGGTATGTAGCGCTTGTTCCATATTTTGCCACAATTCTAACTTCCAATGACGGCTTACGAACACGTTCACTGAGCACTACTGCGTCCTGTAGCGACTTTGCTAAGTAGCGCCAAGGTTTATAAAGCCAGGATTCGTAATTCCTCATGGCGAACGTACTTGCAGTGGTTTGCCTTTTGCACGAACGAAAATTCTGCCTAAGCTCGTGGTTCTCCTGTGCATTTAATCCCAAGGACGCAAATGCGTTGAAGCCTGGAAAGGCCCCAGTGCCCGACGGCAAAGTCAAGAGGGATTTAACTAGATCTTGGAGAGGATTCCAATTACTATTACAGAGCGACACTACTGGCAGTGGAACTATTCGGCACCCTCTGCACCCTCTTGGGTGCCGAGTAGTGCCATCGCCGCGAAGAGCGGCGTTGAATAATAAACTGCATGACAATAATTTGGTAACCTGTCCGAAGTTAAAAAAATCAATAACACCTTTGCAGGGTGTAGTAGAAAGTAACCGTAACTTAAAAACTCCCCCCCCCCCCCCAGTTGTGTGTGTGTGTGTGGGGGGGGGGGGGGGGGGTTTAAGCGACCACGATACCAGGAATCACGAGTATAGTATAATGTATACGCATGTAGAAATCCAGAGGTAAAACTCAAGAAAATAAATCGCTGTCTACCATCACACGCCTTACGACAAAATAAAAAAAGGAAGGTACACACGAATACTCAAGTGTATATTTTTATTGAAAAAACAAAATCAAGAAAGGCCCAAAGCAAAAAAACTTTGTAGCTTTTATACAGAGAACCAAACGATTATAGCATGCTTTTTTTTTACAAAATAAAGAGCGAAACAGGCAACAAAATACCATATGTGTCCCGAAAAAAAAAAGAAAAAAAAAGCATGCGCTACATTTTGTTTTGCCTCACGTCACAGTTTGAGCTAGTTTGAAGATACAGCAACCATTATTCAAGTTTCATGAGCAACAAGACAACAGAGGCATTGACATCAACGTCAAAAACACCACCAATATCGAAAATCACGTCCAATACACCAGGTGCACTGTAACAAACTACTTGTGACGACAGTCTCATACAACGCCGAAGACAATGTGGAAGGTATATAGATGACACGCGTATAGAGCGCGAAACAAAAGAAACATAAAATAAAGTTGACAGTTGGACTTGTGCATACAAACCACTGACCAGCAGTCGCTTTCACTTCTGCGTTTCGAAACACATGAACCGATGCATGTGAACCGATGTAGAAACATTGTGCGCGCACAGTGAAACACAGCGAATCGTACTACGTAAACAACGGAAGCGAAATGTACAACAAAGAAGAGTGGCCTTTGAAAGCACGACTCCCTGTACAACGCCAGGACAATGAGCATCAATATGATTTGATTATCTCCGTCGGTTACCTTTCCCCTACAACCGGTTACCAAGCGATACCACGACTTTCGCGCTTTGGGCCTGCACATTGTTCCCTCACGAAGGAACTCAATAGGAGCAATTGTACATACAATAGTAAAAAGAAAAGGCAGCATGTTTATCCCCCCTCTCTGTGTAATCAACGAGGTGAAATGCGCTGTCAAAGGCAGACCACCTCGCGAAGGGCTCCGCTGAGAGGAATGAAATCAAATGATTATACGAAGGGCATTCAATAAGTTCCCAGAAGAGCCATCCCATGTCCTGCAAAATCTGCTGCTACGCTTTCCACGACGATCTGTTTACAGTACAGAAGTGGTCCTTTTTCCCATATACTGACAGGCCTTACAGCTTCAATTTTGTACCTCCAGTCAACCAGGATAGATATCGCTCCTGCAAAAGCTCCCTGAGAAAACTTGTTTGGCTCTTTCCGCGTCACTTGAGCGGAGCGTTTCAACCTGTCACGGCATTTCTCGATATAAAAGTGGCACGTTTGTGAAAGACAGCGACGTTCGCCGGGGTATGTGGAGTAGTGTCTAGAAAAGTAAGGAGACTGAATCCCTTCGATCGAGGCCGGATTTGGTTATGCGAATCGATATCATGGCGCTTTAAAGCACCGGTAGTGGCCTTGGGAGCACGGCGGTGGAAATAGTGCGCGTTGGAGGCTCCGAAAATTACGAAAAAAGGAAGAGAAAGCGCTTATCGCGCGCCGCTGCAGGACCCCCTAATAGCAGAAGCGCGTCGATACTCGCAGGCAGTTGCCTTAGAAGGGAACGTGCTGCTATCGCGCCGCACTCGATAACGAGTTACGATCGTGGGACACTGACTGTCAGCCAGCGCTCACTTGACGTTTCTGGGAACTTAATGACCAGCCCTTGCTGTAGGGAAAGCGGGTCGCTTGCTCTTACAGGGCCGCGATTTTGTAGCGATGCCTTATGACTTATTCTATACTAGTCTTATCATCCACCACTCACGGCCGGCTGATCCCGTTGATAACGTGAGCGGACCGTCGCTCTGACCACTGACAAAGCGCGATAAGCGCGAAAAGGCATTATTACCCGAAAGGCATCGCTACAAAATACCGGCGCAGCTGTGCATCAAACACGTCAACTGGCTCTTACAAGGCCGGAACATCCGAGCTTGCCCCGCGGATTGCATCGCGCTTAAGCTTGATGTTGTCCCTGCATGGCAATGTGAATAACCTCGACGAGAAAAAAGAAACGAGAAAGAGAAACCTCGCCTACCAATTCTATGCCGAGAGAACCAATCGCGCCAACGACGCACGGTCACTGCCGTGTCTTCGTCTCAGTGCACGCGCGCGTTTCCGACAGGCGCCACGGCGGGAGAGCCCGTTGAGCCACGAGAGAGAACACAACCAGAGCCGAGGAAGCAGCGTCCCGCTCAGAGGACGTGGAGATCGTCGCAGGACCGCGATCGCGAGCAGGCTTTCCGGAGGAACCGCTTAAGGAAGACCTTGGCCTTGCACCCAGAGAAGGATGACGTGCAGCTTGAGTTGCGGCCCCGCATTCGGACCGAGTCGCGCTTACAGCTATCCTTGTAGCTGATCTGATTCTTGAGACGAATCTGGTGCAGCAGGCCGGCCAGGAGCTCGTCCACATGGTGGTTGATGCACGCCGACGTCTCGATAAACTTGACCCGCTCGTTGGTGGCCAAGTAGCGTCCGTCTGCGAGAACATTCAAAGGGAACTTAGGTTGAAGCACGCTGTTTCATTCGTAAACGCACAAAAGAAAAGTATCCGCTCCTAATAGCAAATGTCGTGCTGTGAGCAAGGACAAAGGGACGCCAAGAAGCCTAATACTGGCTCCGTTTTTTTTTTTTCATTCTATTATCCTCAGAATGTCAACAACTGTTGCGGCGTACCAGCGTTTATTTCTCTGCGCTCCACGCCCACAGCTTTTCAGTTTGTACAGTAAGAGAATATGCAGATGCAAATAAAAAAAAATAAAAAAGGCATCGCATGAATTATAAATGAACATACACAACAAGCTCCAAGCGAAAACATAAATGCACAAAAAAAAAAGCGGGGATGAAAAACTGGAAAAGTGTAGAATCGAAGACGCTTACGCAGCCAAGCTGTTTCCCAGGACCACGCCTGACCATCTATGCATTCTGCTAAGCCGCTCACCGCGCGGTTCGATGTCTGCACACAGGTCGAATGGAAACTGGCCCCAAAAAGCCAAACGCATGTGCAATAATGAGGGGCCCGCTGCTGAATGCATACGAAATAATACCCTTGCACTCGCCGGACGCAGGGCCAGAGTGCGTGCTCCTCGCGTGCATTTTTTCTCGCCGGTGAGTCGTCCCGAACGAAACTTCGCTCTGAAAAAACACGCCCGTATTCAGCGGCGACCTTCAAGCCGCGGGTCGCGCGATATTTTATGGCTGCACTTCAGACCAGTACGGCAGCGCTGACCAAGCCTATGTAGAAATGTGGACAAGTTGATGCCTACTGATGCATACCGCGTTGCTTGGCATTGACGGATTGCCGTAGGTGCTCCACCCAACAATCGAAGATGATACTGTAGTTCTAGCCATAATCTTTTATTAGAGGTGGGCGAATATCAAATGTTTCCAATATGAATCCAATACATATAGCAAGTATCGAATATCGAACCGAATAGCCAAACGCAGACGCATGTACTTATTTCCAGCAGGAATATTCATTTCTGTCCCACGCTTATATTTACCGGTCCAAAATAGTCAGCTATTAGGGGCAAAGAATCAATTTTAAATATAATATCACTAATTGTCATCAAGAAACTGCACAAATAGCCTCTTAACACCTTTATAGCCTGGTTGCAAACAAGCTTTATTAATGGGTGCTACATAGAACGGAGCTTTAAAATAACGCTAAATAAGTGATAATGAGAAATTTAAGCAAAGTGTATAAAGAAAAATTCATGCGCTATTGGTCATGACCGCCACAATTCAGCGGCTTGGTTATGCACGGAAGCAATAGGAAGCAAGGAAGGAGATCCGTTTGGAAATTTACTCTGCAGTCGCAGCGTCGGGCCACCCACGAAACTGAGAAGCGCAGTTGGACTGGTAATGAGTGAAAGCGATTATGGAACTCTGTAAACCGACTGACACCCTTAAGGATGCTTAATGGTGCAAATTGGTCGTAAACTCACACCCTTACATTCGTAAGGATGCAAGGCTTTGAAGGTATATGCAATGGGGAGATGCGAAGGTAAAGCTTGGCTCCGTTAAAGGCAAGCCTTCGTGACATCGTTGCAAACAGTTGGGCGTCTCGGCACGTGCTCAGCGCTGTCGAGAGACGGAGCTTTAGGGCGCGGGAAGGACTAGGTGCTGTGGTGGAGCGCTCGGAAAAAAATTCCTCCTCCTCCTCTGCCATCCTCTCCCCCTGTGGTGGCTGCAGGAGAGGGCTCCGCCACCGCCACAGATGTACTGGTTAAGACCTCTATTCTCTACGGAATTACGCTATGAAATAACAAACGCTACCTAAATGTCCTCACTGCAGCAAACAAACAACACCAAGCGCGTTATTTCGTGAATTAAACGAACAGCTTTCCAAAAGCATTCTGCTATTCGCTTACATGCATTGACTATCATCGGTCATGGTTTCTGCACATTTTCTTTCGCTCTTTTTCTCCTCCACCCTCTCTCTCTTTCATAAAGATTACTAGCTTTATTCTTTTCGAAATGTTCTTGAAAAGGTGTTCCTATGAGGCGACCAAGTGTCAACTATGACAGAAGCAACCTGCGAGGTAAGTACGTGGTCGGTCAGAGGTCCCTTAGAAGGATAGATGTTGATACTTGCTTTCAAGCCAAACGCATCAGACAGAAGGTGCAATTTTCTTAGTTATGGTTGCCTCCATTCCATTACGACTGTGACAGTAACATGGCTGAGGCGACTGTGCTCTGAATGCCCTGCAATTGAATGGATCACGTCTGTGCGTGCAGAGGACCGAGAAAGATTGGGCTTGCAAATAAGAAAAATAAGATTGGGCTTGCAAGCGAAGGCGCTCCTTACCGTCAGTGGTGACAGTGCGATGACGAACGAGGTCCGTCTTGTTGCCCACCATAATGACGGCCTTATGGTCCACGTTGTCCCAGCGGTGTATCAGAGACAGATACTCCTTGGCGATCTTCAAGCTGCTTCGGCTGCAGACGTTATAGACGACAAGGTAGGCATCTGGGCGATACATGGCAGCCGGGTTGAACAACGTCGGTTGAGTTTTTAAGGCCTGGCACGGGTTTCTCGTGTGCTGCAACTGCACGCAAGAGAATGGAGTGGTCATATAATTTCCAAGACCACACAGTCGCAGGCTGTCAGCATGCAAAGTTTGGCGGTATAGGGTACGCGAACACTTGTAATAACGAATGCAGCACGCAGTGAACGGAGCTTGCAGTTCCGCTACCACCCGATAAACCAAATAGTCATACATTTATTTATTATTATTATTTGGCGTTGTTAACTATTAAGAAATATACGGTGTTCCCGGTAGGGCAATGCTCCACGACAGCACTGTCTTTATCCTGCAGCATCGCATTCCCACCCCAAGGCCATGTTGAAGCATCCCCCGAATAAAAAGCAGCACGCAAAATTGCGCTGTTGCCGCTGTATGCTGAACAGGCGGACGCAGCTCACGGGAATAATTGCAGTGATGACTGATCAATTTTTAGGCTGTTTCATGCTTAGATGGTAATAGTGTTCGGTGCTATAGTCCCTCCAAGGTCAACAAACTTGAAAATTCGTCCAACGTACGAATGTTTGAGCGTATAAAACTGTGATACAATCCATTTAATGACACGCACGAGGTTCGCCTCGATGCCCCTCGTCAGCTTTATCGATGCGTGGAGCAGCCGTGCTATACTTATCGTGTTTTCCTTTAGCAGGCCAAGCAGATATGCGGCTATCAGCTACGGCGCGCCAGTACAAAGCTCCGCGCACCTGTTTTACCATATCACCTGCACAGGTCACGTCCCTCCCGAGGCGTACAAGGTGACCTAGCTGTTCGGGAAACGGCACAGATTGCCTGCGCCCTTTGGCGACAGACGTCTTGAATCACAACTGCGTTGCAGCAGTTTCTTAAAAATGAAACGAGCTCGGCGTGAGAAAGATGTTAAGTGCGTTACTTAAACCTACGCCTGACTTCGTTAGAACTCCTCGTTAAAATTCTGTCAATACTAAAAGCACCCGTTGGGGTTAATCTGAACAATTGCGGCCACATGTCGATAAAAATCAGCTGCAAGGAGAACTGGGCCCCCTTGATCAAGGTATGCTAGAAGTTCATCACTCTGAAAGCTTTGAGAATCGCTAGTAGAACTTTATTATGTAAACCGACAAGGCATACACTGTGCGTCACTTTATTCCCCAGAATCATCCAGAAAGCGCATACAGCTCAATATTCTTTCCATCTGTATTCTTTGCATCCTCGCCAGACTGCCCGTTTCTTTGCGGAGAAATACGAGCAATCGAGAAGCGCCTACAGTCGGCACAACTAACAGAACCTGCATGTCGCGACAATCTTCTCAAGACTGCTCTTACAACATTTATTCCGTCACCCTCTTTCCGTCAATGAGATCCTAGTATCTATACGAAAGCCCAGGTGGTTTAAAGCGTTAGGCCAGCAGTGACAAGCGTGTGAGTGCCTGTGAAATAAGTAACTTTCCGGTTCTTTATTTCTCAGTTGTGAACACAGTGCCCATGTGTGTCTCATTTCAGTTGGTCTGTGTTCTTTATCCTTTTTTTTTCGTGAGGAGTGGAGCTTCATTCGACAGCTATGTTTAAAATTCTTCTGTTCTAGAAGTATTTACGTCTGAGGTCTAACGTTACTGCACGAGCCTCAAGACAAATGCAGATTAAATCTTTTTAACATAACCACTTCCTCTTCAAGCGCTCCCGAATGTTTGCAGGTTCTGAAGCTCTGGTTAGTGTGGTACGTGTCAATAAAGTTTTATATATGACAACATGACCTCAAGGAGGATACCAGACTAATTTTCTGTATGCCGGTACGTTACCTGTCGTATGTCTGCCATTTCATACGTACCGGGTACTAGACGTAAAGAAGACGTTCGATGCGTCATATTCCTATGATGAACCACAGGTCTTAATCTCAAGTTAATCTAGTTGTTCTAGTTAATTTCGACGCGAGCAGAAGTGGCTCGTTTAATTGCCACTGGTTTGCGTGGATACAATGGTATCTTGCTAAATTGAACAGGCTCCGCAAGATTACATCCGAAAAGCTTTGCATGGTTACATCCAATTAAGGTTTCCAAGCCAGCACTTACCAGTTCGTCTTGATGTACATGTTCAATGAAGATAAGCTCCGACTCTTCTCCGTTGAGAACCACCATGACCGATTTCTCATTCTCTTCATCTGCAAAACGAGGCAAAAACAATACACACCGGTGGTTAAGAAGTGCGAAACTTCCAGGCACGATAAGAGAATGCGCACATCAAAGAACGACGGAGCAAAAAAACAAGAAAAGACATAAACAAAACTAACACAACGTTGACAGTTTTTTGAGCACGTATATGATGCGACGAAAGGGATTCAGGTCACCCCGTAGACAACATCGAAAACAACAGCGCTCGATTCGTGATGCAGCTTGTGGATATGAAAACGAACCAATTTGACAACCAAACTGTTGAACTGGCGTCGCCTATGAACCTATTTCCGCCCATATTTAAGTAAAGCTGACAAAAACAAAAGTTCTGCACATTTCATTATCCACGGCTGCTACAAAATAGTAGTAAACACAAGCAAGAAGGAGAAAGCTTTTCGCGAACGGTGCTCACATCGAATAATAATTGGTTTCGATGTTGCTACAGTGCGGTTACAATCCCGTTCTACCTACATGTTAAACCTGTTTTAGCAATACCGAAAAAAAAATACGACACATGGTTGCCGGTTTGCTGTCATGCGCGATTTGGCATCGAACAGACCACGATAAGCCTCGAAATCTTTCATTTAGCGCAAAGGCTATTCCTCTCCTTATGCGGAATTAATGTCCAACCCAACCAGTGCCCGAATTGTCGTAAGCCAATTATTTTTCGACAGTATGACTAGTTATTGTTTTCTTCGTAGTATCCAGCGCCAGGCCAGTATTTGCTGCAGCTGACATCGCAAAAAAAGGGGGAAAAAAAGAAAAGAAACATACTAGGTTCGACCACAGGATGTCACGGCTAATTCGAAGACGCATAGCCGGCAAAACGGCTGGGAGAGCGTGATCCGCGTAGCGCCTGAAATAAAACGCGCGCGTGCTCGCGAACAGACGAGCTTGTTTGACTGTGGTTTCGGTGCGCATAGCTCGGGGACGTCATTCTCGCTCAGAACCTTACTCGTTTCCTTGCTTCCCTCAAAACTCCTCCTCCAAGCAAGCGGCACTCTGATTGGGCGATGCGCGCAGTATGGAGCTGTAGAAGCAATGAAATAAAACAGAAAGAACTGGAAGCAGCACTGCTATTCCCAGAACACGGAGCAATCGACAGGTCCCTTTCGCGAGCACACGGCTCGCGCGTGCAGCTTATGAGCTGGGCATACAAATAGAGCGAAACCACTGTTCTTGCAGCGAAAACAAGCGTCCGAGATGATGTGCGCGCACCTTGTCCAAGGGCGCGCCTTTGTAAATCACGCGATCGCGTCCCGAGAGAGAAAACAGCGCGCCCGTGGCTGTCAGCGTGGCGGCGGCGGCGGCGCGTCGTTGGCCCGCACGACGCTGTAAAACGCGCAGGCGCACATCGAAGCTCAGGACGACCCGCACCGATACAAGGCATTAAATATAGTCCCGTCTCGCCGTTGCCGCAGCGCTAATTTTGGACGGAGGGGCTGAAGAAAAGAAGGTTCTCTGGGCAGAAATAGAGGAAGCGCCGGGCCAAACACAAACATTTCACGCCGCTTTATTTTGGTCGCCGATTTTCTTTCCGCCGTCGGCCCTGCCCGTGCGCGCGCTGTGAAATTGAACAGGGACTGCTTTGGCTAAGCACGCGCGAGCCTCCAAAAGCAAGATGCGGGAAAGGAGTGCTGATAAAGCTGAGGGTAAAGTGGAGCTCGGTGCAAGGTTGGGGGGGATCACGCTGCGTTACATATTCTTAAGTGAGGCAGTGCCCTTGTTCCTGGAGAGGGGAACAAAACGGAGAAAAGTCAAGGTGATCAGCCAGAGGAGAATCTGGTTGCCAAGACGGTACGGGCGCGGACACAGATAGAAAAGGCACAAGGGACCCCCTCCCCCCCCCCCCCCTCTCATACACGCACACCTTTTTTAAGGTAAAGACAAAATGAAGGTGAAATCTGTTTAAACACAGCACCTGATAGCGAAACATCATGGACAGGAGAGGAAGAGTAAAGGGGAAAGGCAGGGAGGTTAACCAGACGGAAATATTTGCTTGCTACCCCGCACTCGGGAAGGGGAAAGCGGAGAGGAGAAAAGTAAAGGAAGAGAAAAAGGTACACCTTAAGAGCGAGTGTAACACAAGCGCAAAAAAAAAAAAAAAAAAGATGACGTTGATGTGTTCTAGTCGTTCGCACAGGCCAGCTCTCGAATGAAGTGCACCGTCCTCTGTGTACATGGCCAAATTATAACCCTATATACTGTGCTCTATAATGGACGTCATCCGTGTGCTTTTAGACAACCAGCTCTCTACATGAGTAAAGTGCTATGCCCGTGCTCGATACACCGAGTGCAGTGCTTGTATCCCTCGAGTTGAGGAACGCTTCACAAGCTACCAGCCTTTCTTGGACAGAAGATAGGCATCACAAAACCGACTCACGGGCAAGAAATGTATGGCAACAGCGAAAAGCAATTTAATTAGTTTGTAGCAGATGGCGCCAGTAATATAGCGAGGAAGTTCGAGCCTTCATGAGGTGGTGAAAATAACATAACAAAGATATAAAAGGATGTACACTTATTTTAATATTTTGAAAATCGAGCGGCTGGTAACCAGATGAAGAGATAGTCGCTACTTCGTTGACTTATTGCAAAACGATGGCGGTAGTGCTACCATCTTACAGAATAATGTCGGCGACACGACCCGCATGCTCTCTCGCACTGATATTTACCTTGCGACAAACGACAGTGTACACGTTCTTCGAACATTGAGAGAATGATATTTCCATGACGTCGTCTCGGTTATGAGCTTTCTGTCGATGCCGTTTGGCCTGTCAGAGTCGACAAACAGAGCGAAGACACATTAGATATATGCCAGATTATAGGTACAGGCAAATGATTGGCGACTATACCATGGCGTAGATGGGACATTATCTTGACGCTGACATCTTAAGAGCACGTGCAAGCTACATCGGTATTGTAAGTCGGCTTAAGGCTGGCAAAGGAAACGCTATGAACTTTTCGGCGAAACTAATGGGTAGGCGGTTTTTCGTGTACATGCCACCGACTCCATCCCCCGCCCCCCCCCCCCCCCTTTTTTTTTTACCACCGCGCGCCTACTCCTCCTCCTCCTCGAAAGAAGAAGTTCGTTCTATTTTCAATCTTTGGGGCTAAGTTTAGACGCATGCTGATCCGAAGGCAGCAGATGCCCCGACAGATGGGGCCAAACCACGGACCGCAATTAAATGCGCGCGGCCCACAACAAACATAGACCGTTGTCTTCGCCGCCGCCCTACGAGAGCAGCGCACAGATATGGCACGAATGTCGGTCAGGGCTGTCAAGAAACGGGGGCCTCTCTTCGGGGCCTGGCTCGATTGCGCCGAGCAATCAGGCAGACTTGGAAGGACTGCAGCGCAGGACCTGAGAATAAGGTTCAGCTTCGAGAGCGTCACCTGCACGCGACGGGATTGGATTCGGCACCGTGCGGGCTGGCAATGGCTGCGCTTTTGTCATTGCGGCCGCATCTCGAAGGCCGACTCTCAGGGCAGGACGGGATCCGGTTACTTCGCTCTCCTGCCATTCTTCCACGTTCCATGTCTGCTCAAGCTAGGGCAAGAGCACAAGGCAGTCTCGCCGCTGGATTCGAAACCGGCTTGAGGCTGATGCTCCGCGAATCTATAGCGTCGCTGCAAACGTTCAGCCTTAACGCAACGCGAGAACGCGATAGACATAAGACGCGTGAAGCAGTGAGCCGCTTCAGTAAACCAACCAGAACCGAAATACTCGAGTTATTACAGTCGGTGTTTCCACATTGTTCTACTTCATTCTTTGAGATTTGTCATCTTGCTCTTTCTTTCCTCTTTCCTCCTCTTCTTCCTATCTTCCATTTCTATGTTTATATCCCCTCCTTTCTGAAGAGTAGGCAGGCGTTGTGCTCCCTCCGGTGGCAGTTGCTAGCTTGCTCCTCGCTTTCCCTTTCCTGTCAAATGTATGTGGTTTCAAATCAAATAATTCCACACTGCATGCATCATTGATGAAATGTTTAAATCAAAGAGCAGTGAAATAACATGTTGTGCGAAAGAGAACAATAAAAAGAAACTTTGTTTTAGAGGCCATTTAGCACATTTCAATAGTAATCGTAAACTGCGCGCGCATTTTCGTTGTGTTGACTGCCTTTTCTCTGTCCGCTTTTCTTCATGCAGTTTGCCTTTACTTTCGAAGTGTTCAGCTCTTTGTCAAGGAAAAGACAGAATGCATCGCAAAAATTCCAGGAAATAATTGTTAGTGTCCGCACCCGATGTGATAAAATTTAATGTCGCATATCTCTCGCACATAGCGAATGTTTCGACCCAGAGGTCGGACCCGGGTCACCGGCACCGCCAAGACGACGGTTAAACCTTGCGCAGGCTTTGAGAAAGAGCAAAATGAACTTTTATGAGGGGGCGCGCGCCTCTTAATTTTTTTTCTTTGTTTACAGGAGAAAAAAAAAGAAGAAGAATGCAAAAAAAGGGGGAAAGAGGGGGGGGGGAGAGAACGAGAGCACTAGTTGTGCGTATACACTTGAAGGTGTGTACCAAGCCATATAAACGGTCACAGAGACCTCTCGACTTCCGGTACCGCATATAGCAATGCCCTCGTTTTGTGAGCGTTGGAGATATCTTAATTACTACACAGGACCAACGTGTCACTCCTGATCATGAAGCAGCGGAAGTCATTTGTAGAAAAATTAAGGCAGCGCATTAACCTGTCATCGGCAGAAACGTTGTTTTCAGACAGTTATATCAACAGTATAGAGCCGTTGAAAATTTAATTCCGCAGTGCTAATTTGGAGATAATCACAAGCGCAACAGCTTTCCTTTGTCACCATCTTAGAGCAAAATTCTATATATAGTAAATAATTGAGGCCATTGTATTTCCTTTTATACCACTGCATCAAATTAATTAAATTATAGAGCTTTGCGTGCCTAAAACCGCGGGTTAATTTTGACTGCATGAGGTTCTTTAACGTGCACCGGGTACACTGGTGGTTCTTGCATTTCACCCCCATCGAAATGCGGCCGCCGTTGCTGAGACTCGAACTCGCGACCTCGTGCTTAGCAGCGCAACGCCAAAGCCATTAAGCCATCCCGACGGGTTGTAGCACCGTGTAGTGATACCAGCGAATGTTTTAGCTAGACTGTGATCGCTCCAACAAGCAGCATCAATCTCACGAAGGATCAAACTGTGTCAACTGCAGGCAGCGTCCAGCCGTCAACATATCGCCCGTGCGTGTTCACTAATGCAAGTGGGTGAGCTTTTGCAAACAGCTTGCTATTCCAAGAGAGAACGTTAGTCACGGTTTTCAAAACATGGTGCATCTTTATATATAGGTGGTTCCGTACGTTCAGTGCCGTATTTTTTCGCTCGGATCGGGAGAGCAACAGCGTCACGCTCAGGCGCGTGCGCACGTGTGTGTATGTGTGTGGCGTGTTTGTGTGTGTGTGCGCGCGCAGGCGCAAACGGAGAGCGGCGCAGCTTGCGGTGCCGGGCGCGCACGTTAAATATAGCGCAGTATAGCGAGGGCATCGATTTCCAGACAACGAAGCTAATGCGGTAACGTGATTGCTGATTATAACACTGAGGCTCCCCTGCTGCGACGCTCTTAACGATTACTGAGTATCTCATCGTTTGTACCGCAAATGTTACATAGCAAAAGAAACGAATGGACATGTTGCCCGTTGGCAGCACCGACTCCATTTTTATTTTGGGATAGGTAACGTTCGTTAGCGACGGTTGCCGGAATAGATCGTTATAAGCAAATCAACACATGAGCAAAATAAAAGATGTACGGAAGCCTTCGGGGCAGAAAGCTTGAACTCGAACCGCGAAGGAATAACGTAACATCGCATTGCTCTACGTTTCCTGCGAAGTATACATCAACGTCACGTGATGCGCGAATAAGAATAGAAAGCGACGTTTCCCAGAAGCCGTGATTCCCAGAGCACGACGCATCTCGCTCGTCTGCGAGCGTCAGCGCCTTTCGACCAGCAAGATATAGAAAAAAAAAAAAAAAGCGAGCCGTGTTCGGACTTAAAGGGTCCCGGAAAATACGAAGCTGGGCACGCGAGAAGTACAGACTATCCAATAGCGGCAGGCCAAAGGAGAGGTGGGTGCGCTGTCTGGCGGGTTGCAGATACAGAACGGGTCCCAGATCCGCAGCGCACACACGCTGGCCTCGCACCCCTTCCCTCGTTCTCTGGCGCGCCACACACGCGCGCAACCCCCCACGTTGGGCAAGGTAGTTGCGCCACAATTCGCCGCCCGTCGTTGCAGCCGCGATGGGATGGGAGCCGGGGAATCCGGGAATACTGGCGACGACGGCTTTTGCGAAGAGGGAAGCGAGGAAATTTAATTTCGCACGAATTTTCAGCACCAGAGCACATTTCCACAGACGAGTGAATCAGACGCGATCGTAGTTGAATGGAGGGGGGGGGGTCCCGACCGTGGGTTCCGATCAGGCCTGGAATGTGGGCGCAAGCAGGCATGCCATAAACGGCAGCACACGGATACACAGAACGCAGCGGTTCGCGCCAGCGCGTTCCGAGTGCGCGGGTACCTGCCATCGCACGGATCTTGGAAAGCGGCTGAATTCGGTTATATGAATTGCATTACGGATGCAGCACCAGATTCCGAAGGGACGGCTTTGGGGTCGACGAGTGACTCGAGTGAGCTATCAAAACTTCCCTATGAGGGCCTGTGAAAAAAAAAAGAAAACAAAAGAGAAAAGGTTAAAGTTACGCTTTACCTCGACGTCATGTAAGCATGTATCTTGGGAAACCAGCACGTACGCCTTTACTCTCAGAGCGGCTCAATGCCACCTTGTCTTTGAAGCCGAGCACCCGCCGTGGTGGCTTAGTGGCTATGGGCGCTGCGCTGCTAAGCCCGAGGTCGCGGGATCAAATCTCAGCGGCCGCATTTCGATGGGGGCGAAATGCAATAACGCCGTTGTATCGAGCATTCGGTGCATGTTAAAGACGGCCAGGTAGTCAAAGTTCATCCGGAGTCCCTAACTACGGCGTGCCTCCAAATAAGATCGGGGTTTTGGCACTTAAAACCCCAGAATTTATATTTTTTAATTTTGATGCTTAGCATCTTTGTGCAAGGACATCATCGTTTGTATTGTCGGGTTCTCTTCTCTTGTGTCCGTGTCTTCACGCCTTACTTTCTTTCACTATGACATCATCACTCGCGTGCTTCAGCAGCGATCACAAAAACCCATCTGACAAGTGTATCGTGTAACATTTGAGACTTTCTCCTTCAAGGTTGGCCTGAAAGCCATCTGGTCAAGTGCGGCGGAAATTGACGGACTGTAGTTCGAGTGATTTGCCATATATTTTTCACGAATATTTCGTAATTCTAATGTCTCCTTATTTAAGACTCAATGAGCTTTATTCAACTTTGGCCGCTGCACATCCGCGAGGTGGGTGCATCCCAAGAAAGTATCGTGCTTAAGTCAAGAACATTTCAGAGAGTTCAATTGAAGAGCACATCATAGAGACCGTTGCGTGGAGATCGCTTGCCATGTATACTGATATGAACAGCAGCTGTCTATTGCTAAATAACCACTTTTTTTCATTATATTTATTTAGAGTACACCACCGGGCTTCAAAACGAGAAAACAAAGCGAAAGAAAATATGGATCATTGCACAAAACTAAAATGATTGTTCAAGTGCTCATGGCAATGGTCGCGTTCAATTATATAAACGATGGAATCAGGAGAGCATTCAAGATCGCAATGACGCGCGGCAATGCTGATCAATTAAATGCTGCTCTTCTTGCAAAAATATTTTAAATGCTCATTGCTCCGATCTAGATGTGCGCGAAGGAGCTTGAATAGTCAACTGATGTGGTGGCAGCTAATGAACATATTTATGCAGTAGCACGATAAGTACAATGGAGCGATGGATATGCAACAGGTGGCGCTCAAGCTCTTGTTAACGTTTCGTAAGGCTGCAGGAATGTCGTTCGTAGTTATGTGATATAAGTCGAGCTGCCCTGCTGTGAATTCTTCTTCACATATCTATAGAGACGGTGAGTAACATTTAGTAGCAGCATATTGGCCGTTTCAGAACAAGGCGAAGCTGTTGAAAGTGTTAGCACCATAAAATACCCGTTATTATTTTTGACTGATCAACTTAATTGCGAAGGGGCATGTGTGAAAACTACACGTAATCTGAACCTAATCTGCTAACTAGGAAGAGCAAGGGCCGTACTCCCGAAAACGTTCTTGAGCTAAATATGTTCGTAAAAGCAGATACCAGCTGCTCGTGAGAACGGATATATTATTAGCGAAGGTCGCCAGCCGATGGCGCAAACAGTACTTACGATCAAAATGCTTTGTAAATTCGGCCCCGAAGTATTCACGCCCCTTGAAAACTTGTTTTTTAAAGCAGCGTTGGCTTCACTACCAAGACACTATGCAAAGAAACGCGTGAATCTCAGAAATAAGAGCAGATAAATTGCCTGGTTTGGTTAGTTTACACGTGACCAAAGAGAAAAGACAAGAACGAACAAATAAAACAATATAAAATAAAATATCTCGATTCGCCGCATAAACTAAATTGTTCCGTACAGTATTTAGCATAGTGAACAAAAAAGAAAAACAGCTTTAGGAGTGTCTCTTTTGCGTGTTCTTACTTCTCAAAATTTAGCAAAGAATGTAATTACCTCATAAACAGTATCAAACAAGCCCAAGATATTCCCGCAGTGTCTATACATGTTGTGAATGTGCCGAGGCGAATGATCAAAAGACATAGCTGACCTTTTTTACAACACTCCAAGCACCCGTCACGTGAGTGTGTTCTCACTCTTGTCACGTTTTTTGCTGCCGTACTCATAATGAATCCATAACAACTAACCAGGTTGTCCGTTTTATTGTTCTTAAAGCACGTTCCGGGCCGGTGTATACGATAAAGCTGAAGCAAACCAAATATTATTGGCTTAGGTATTATTGTACCTTCTTTTTATCGATAATGCAGACTTAGGCATGTCTGCAGCATTGTATCTGCTCAAGCACACTTGACTTCGGCGTTTATTTTCTTTATTATCATTATTATCATTATTATATTGTCATTTTTACTACCGCGCGCAGGCGGAATACCCGCAGGCTATTAGCGCTGGCCTACGGTTTCTTGCTTCTCTTTCTTTCGGCTCGATTACATTCATTGCAATAATAAACGGCACCAAAAAAATTATATCTTCATAGCATCGCCATTGTTTTCTACTGCCGCACTGCCAGTAAGAAGAGCAAGAACCAACAGCGAGGACAAAGGAGCTCTCATTCACTCCTCCTATGCAGCGTCAATTCGAATCTAGGTAAAGCGTATGCACCATGATCAGTGGCGTCAGTGCTGGCTCAGCATTCAACTTTTCTTCTATGTGTGCAGTTAACTTTTTTTCTCTCTCTTTTTATTTCAGCAAACGAGAAGGGGCGGACTGAGTGAAACCGAATATATTCATTGCCAAAGTTCATCGCGAGTGACAGCAGACCAGATTGGACGCCGTTCGGCAATCAGCGAGAGAGCATTTCGATTTGTTCGGAGTAATTAGCTTGCTCTCTGTCCACAGTTGCCGGCCACCTGTATTATGGGACAAGCAACAGAACGGCACCGATGCCGGGCCTGGGATCCTTCAGGCTTGCCCTTAAAGGCGCGTAATCTCTGGGAGGATTTACGGCGCATTAGGTTGCCGAAGCCATTAGAAGCTTCCTTGTGCGCGTGAAGGAGGATTACGGGAAGCGCGGTTGTTTTTTAGGCTGCCAGGAGGTTCGCGAGGAATTTCGGTAACAACAAGTGAGCGGCCTAAAGATAACCAGGCAATCTGCTTAACGCTAGGAAGCGCATATTGGCAGCAGTATAGTAGAGCTGCTGTGATAAGAAAAGCTCGTGGTAACAGAAACTTGGGGTGGGGCGGGCTCTCAAGGGTCGAAAAAAAAAATTCGTAACTCTTTTCGACCAAGGAGATTAGTGGCAAACAGACGTTAATCCTTGTGTTCCTCTTTTGTATAGTGCCTGCCTCAAGCTCACTTACTATCAGAAAAGCATTATCGCCCGTGCCTAAACTAAGACAAACAACAAGAGTAAACATAACTGGTACTGTTGGATTTTAACATATAGTATTTTGTCTTGGTATTCATGTATTAGTTGACTTCAATGTTTTAGGATATCGGAGGATTATCTGGAGTCGGAGGCACTGAAATTTCGAAGCATATAGTTAATACAAGGAACTCAATTTTAAATATCTGTATTAATGTTCGAATTAAAGGGCAAACGATGTCACGCCTTAAGAGTATAAGATCAGCAACGTTCTGTCTGCCCCACGTATTTATCACGCCCTGCTGAGTCGAGATAGCAATACGCGTCCAACAGCGGCTTGTTCTACAGCGCTCGACACTAAAATTGTCTGCGAAGCTGGCTGAGATGGACAGCACCCAGGATATAGGGAAGGGGGAGCCGCACGCCGCGCCCCCAATCAATCTGCGGGTACAACGAAACGAAGAGAGCTCAATCTTACACACGCACACCGGAGAAGGAGGCATCGGTGGCACGGAAAGGCTCCCGCTTTTATAGGTCGCCCAACTTTTGAAGGTCACACCGCGCGCGAGCGGCTTGCCGAGAGCGTGAGTTGAGCTTCTCTCGGCGCTGAGAGATCGGCTTAACACGCTGGCTGGCTGTTGTCTATGCCTAATTTTAGAGCGCTATGGGTTCAGAACAGCTGCTGCGCGCGGGCTCTCCGACCGCGCGCCCGGCCGTAGCGACGACGAGCTGCGGTTTGCACCGCGAGCTACGCCGACGATTGGCACGCCATCAGTCGCTGCCTAGAAGCTCACTGCGCGTGGTGTGGTGCAGCCGCCTGCGCATGGCGAGCAGCGGGGTGCTTAAAGCCGCTTGCAAACGCAGCACGCAGGTTGCACAAACGCGCTCACTCATAGGGGTTCAGAGTTCTGTAGAAACACGGACAGGTCAGGTGTTGTCGCCGTGTGCACAAACGACAAGATTTAACAGGCGAGCGCATGTAGTTCGAGCAATGACAAAGCACATACGTGATTTTCCACCCTCTCTCGCTAAATCCATATAGATTATTTAGAGCCAGAGCTGACCTCAGCAGGAACCGAATTTTGAGAGAAGATCGCGAGAAAGCAAAGCTCGAAATCGCCCGGAACCTGCTCACTAACCCCTCCTCCTGATTTCCATGCGATAAAAGAGCTAAGGCGGAGGGTACCGACGAACAACTGTCACGTTCTTAGCTACCGACAGCTTTGTTAATATGGACATGGATCATATGGTGCCCAATCCAGAGTTCGACAACGCTGCACGTGGTTTAAGTGCGATAAAAGAAAAGCCGAGGCTGCCGTTCAGCCGGTCACTGTGACCCTGGCGCATGCTCAAAGCTTCTTAAACGCGCCGCGACGTGTTCAATAAGCGTGTCAGGCAGGAAGCCTCGTTCTCCAGGAGTACAATCAGTCCAGCGAGATGGCAATACCCCATTTCGAAGGCAGAACAGCGCCGAGAATAGGACGAAGCAGCGGAGGGAAAGTGTGATTTTCAGCGCTTGCACCAATCAGCACACATAGGAAAATCCTCCCTCGTCACATGATTTTTCTCTTATTTTGTTAATCATTTCAATATTATTTTTCTTTTTGCTCCGAGTCAGAGGAAGCACATCTTGTTGGAGGGAATTAAGACGAGCATGTATTAACTCCGCAAGCAGTCTTTCTGCCTTGCGCCAATCTCATTGCTCTTACCCGGTGCCGCTTTTTCGCAGCGGCATGTCTGATTAAAACGACGCAATCGAGAGAAGAAATGAAAAGAAAGAAAGAAAGAAATTATAAAGTTTTGAAGCAGTGGAAACGGCATGGAACTTTTGTTGTTACTTCCTACCATGTTTTGTTTTTAGGAATGCAAGTGACGAATTACCATATTGCAACAATTTGCTGATCTTGCAAATGAACATACGTGCGTGCGTGCATTGAGATCAATCAATGCATGATATGACAACGCACAACATTATTCTCTCAGTTGCCCAATTCAAACTAATTTCATCGCGTTTCCTCGTGCTGCTCCAATGCTGGAAAAGCCAAAAATTAAGTGCAAGTAGCCATTCATAAACCTAAATGTGTATGTGTAAACTCTGGATGAGAGGACACTAAGGGGCCTGTAAAGAAACTTCAGCATTTCTTAAAGCAAGACAGCATGCGCTCCTTGTTTCAGTTTTGATACGCGTCCACTTCAAAGGAGTTATTTTTCCAACGACTTCTGTAATAACACTTCTTTTTACCTGCTCGAGCCTAATTTCAGTTCCCTGTAAAGTTAGCTTCTGATTTTCTTTGTGTTCCGTTAACCCGTCAGATGAGGCCGTAGTTATTCTTCTAACAGTTAGTATTGTTCCAAAATCTTTCTCTGACCTTCTTTTTGAGCAAGAAAGAGGGGAAAAAAGTACAGCACGTGCATCGCTCTTAATGCCATTCATGTTTAATTTTTCCATGACCTAAGCTCGTTACACAAAGCTCGTTACGCCTCAAGCTCCGTTAATGGCCTGCCTCGTCCACGCAGGTGCAGCAAGGGTTAATGCGTGAAACGCGCACACGCTAGATGAATGCGGACGGCAAAAGACCCATCAAACGATGTTTAACCTCGTTCGTACAAAATTCCAAAATAGGGACAGACCTCCCTGTTCTTGTTGCTGGGCAACGACAACTCTCCGTTTCTTCTTAAGGGAGATGCGGACACAGTGACAGACTTTGAGAGCTTTCCACTTCGTCGCCTTTATGTGAACAGTTTATTCATTATTATTTTTTCAATGACGAAGCAGGCATTGCATCAAGCGTTTGATATTTTAATGCAAGAAAGAATACACATGACGCAACATCAGCCAGGTGAAAGTGTAACTTTTACTGAAGCGATCGTAAACGATATTTATATATTTCGTACACGGTGGCTTAAGTCCTTGGGTGCCGAAAGCTGACGTTTTCCCGACAATGGTACACTGAAGATGAACTTGTGTGTGTTTTCATGCAGCTATGTAGCTGAGGTGCCTAATGCAAAGAGCTTTAAGTAAATAAGTAATGCTCTAGGTAGCATGAAATAAAATAAATACAGAATTAAAAAAAATAACACCGTACATTTCTGAAAACAATGATAATAGCTTTTTTTCGCTTTTCTGTTTCTTGTGAGCTGATTGATTGTAAGCTCACTGTTGACATTATGTAAACCTTCATATTACTGATTGATTGATTGATTGAGTGAGTGAGTGAGTGAGTGAGTGAGTGAGTGAGTGAGTGAGTGAGTGAGTGAGTGAGTGAGTGAGTGAGTGAGTGAGTGAGTGAGTGAGTGAGTGAGTGAGTGAGTGAGTGAGTGAGTGAGTGAGTGAGTGAGTGAGTGAGTGAGTGAGTGAGTGAGTGAGTGAGTGAGTGAGTGAGTGAGTTTAACGTCTTATAGTACAGGTGAGCTTCGGATTATGTTCGACCACCCCTATGTTTTTATGAGCGCTTTTGGATTCCATGCCTTCAGGCACACAGCCACGTTGAAAATGAACGCTGTCACAGTCTGATACAGAAACCCAAGCTTGCACTCTTTCGTTGCTCGTGAGTTCTGTGTGACAGTCTTCATTAATGCTTGAGCAGGCGTACGTAGCATAATTGTCAATTCTTCCTCGGAAATAAGCTTCTCCTTGGATTATTTCCTGAATATGGATGCAGGCAGGTGCTAAGCTTCGATGCCCAATGCCTGAGCTCTAATGCCATCGAGTCATCGAACATGCCGGAGCTTTTTAGGGTCATCGAACTGGTGCGCCCATCTTTGATGGCACTGCACATTTCGTGTTTCATGCGCGTCTTCTCTACCGTTAATGATATCTGGACCGGGATAACGATTATATTCCAAGCCTATTCCTTCCCGCGCATCATTAGTGCTTCGAGCGGCTCACCACCTAGGTTATCACCAGGATCGGCCTTTCATGAGCGCTGGATGATAAGAGATGATTATAGTCTATCAATAGGAATCCTTGAATTATACCGACTCTACATCTTTTCACCGTTTTGGATGCTTCACTGGAGTCCGCTTTTGTTACTTTCCTTGCTCTTTGGGATCTGTCGCTCAGCGGAAGAGCTGACCAAACAAACAACTTAAGAAACGTCGCATTTCATTGTGAAAGCTGTGAACAGTAGTAGGTTTTTGCAGACGAACAAACGCACACTGCGGAAAAAGGTGCACGCCAGTATAATACGATTGCGACTACGTTCACTGAAGCGAGCGACACTCGGAAGAGCGTGCCCACTGCAAACCGCGTCGCCTCTCGGCTCAGGTCGCGAATGAAGACGTAAAACGCCGAGCGTGGCGTGAACTGCGTGGCGCAAGGCAGCACCTGCCGCCAAGGAAGTGCGGCCGGCTGTGCGCCCAGCACGGGGCGCAAGCAGTGTGCGCAAACAGGTCGAGCGCTCCGCGGTTTGCTGTCAAGGACCAATGCCCTGTTTATAAACAAATGCCAGGCTAGTCTTGGCAGTGGCTCCCCGACCCGGGACTGCCAACGCCCTCTTTTGATGAGTCACCGGGTCGCCGCTGCTGAGGCAGCGAGGCGGGGATGTTTTGCTTGCGTTTTATACTTGCAGCAGCACGGCCTGCCAGCAGTGTGACGTATAAAATGGTGTCTCTCTCTCGGAAACCGAAAGGACGCGGCACCCCTGTGGTGTGCCATCCTGACACGAGCTTTTACCCTCTGCTGTGTCCCACAGCAAGTAACACAAGGAACAACTTCTTAGTGTCGAAACGACTGATGCGGCGGCAAATGGGGGGGGGTCTTTGTTTTAGCAGTAAAACGTGCGTCACATGTGCGGTGGGAGACGAAGCAGTCAGGTTGACAGTTGTTGCCTTGCTTGAACAAAAAAAAAAAAAAGAAAAAAGATGCACCGCCTTGGCACTGAGAAGTTAGTCTATTAGCATTTGTGCACTCGCTCTCCTTCTTTCCCGCTGACATGTCTGCTAAGGACCATATTGTGTTTTATATTTCACGCACATTCACGCCGTTTTACAGCGTAAAAATGAACACTGCAGGTGCAGCGCTACTCGAATGCTTCGCCAACAATGTTCAGAACAGCTGGGACGTCGTTATCCGCGTAGCTGCGCATGGTGTCGGTCACCCCCGCCAAAGCGTTCCGCTTCTCTGAGATCTACCGCGGTCGCGGTGGCGTCTTGCTCGTGGTCCTCCACCAATCCAAAATCCCGCACAATAGTCTATTGAGTCTACTTGAAAAGTGCAGCCCAGCCAGCGAACATAGAGACATTGTTGCATGTGCCCTCGAAATACGGGTGCGGACTTCTTGTCCTTCTTGAAACGCATTATACAATGCTTTAGATTCATATGCGCTGCAGAGCATTGGCCAAGGAGTTCAGTTTGCGACGCGAACTTGCGCCCGCGTAGAAGCTCCTTCATCTGCCTCCTTGTCGTCGTCTTTTTCTGAAGTCTTGCCGCATTTTTATAAAGAAAGCTGTTTAACCCCCTGGTTCCTGCAGCGTCGTCTGCTATACGCATATATAGGGTGTCCCAACTAACGTTAGCCAAGCCGTTCAACGAAAAAAAAAAAAAAGAAAGATTTAACAAACGTGGTGCAACATACGATTTTGCGACCTACTGTGTTCGGATCTTATAATTGCATCTTGCACAGCGTTCTCATTTTTTTTTTTCGTTGAAATGCTTGGCTAACGTTAGCTGGAACACACGTATATAGGTGAATAGGTGGATTAAACTGGCGACTATCTGAAGTGTTTGTTTTTTGTTTCACGAACCCACGTCCAACCCCAACGACGTATATCCTGCTCCATTTCAGCGAAGGCCCTTGCCTTTTCAAATGCAATTCAATACGCCAAAATTTACTGGCTAACAGAATGGCTGATGAAAGAGAGCTAAAAGGCGCCAGTCTAAGCAATAGATACGTATTCTCACCATTGTTAAAATAAAAGGTCACGCCCTCAAAATAAGTTTCTCGCTTACACTGTTTAGTATATGCAGTGATGGTTTTTAAGTTTTCCGGAATTTTTAATAATAGCCTGTTGCATAAAACATAATTCTAGTCCTTGAGCTGAATTATTCACTGAGGCGGACATTAGTTGCACGAGAAATCGAAACACATGTTCAACTAATTTAAAAAATCACTAATTAAGCTGATAATTAGTTACTTTAAGGAACAAATTGCAGTGCAGGAATTGTAGCCAGTGCGTTTGCATAGCGTATCCACTTGGAATGAATTTAAAGGATTACACCAGTTTCAAGATATGTGCCATCAAACTCGCCGTAAAAATGCAATGTTGTTCCACTTACTTTTTAAACGAAACGCTCTTTTATGCATTCAAGCACAAAAGTAACAGAAGCCCATGTATTTCGTTCCACACTTTGGATAATATTATCTTGAAACTGGCGTCGTCCTGGAGATTCATTTCAAGTAGATACGTTTTGCAAACTAACCGGCTACAATTCTTAAATTGCAATATGCGCAGTAAAGTAATTGATTAAGAAATTAATTTGTGATTTTTTTAATTAGTTGAATATGGATTTCAATTTTTCGTGCTGGTAATGTACGCCTTTTAGAATAATCCAGCTCAAGGACAAAAAATTATGCTATCTGCCACAAACGAATTTTAAAGATTCCGGGAAACTTAAAAATGATCACCCCCTATACCTAAATTTCGAGGCGGTCTTCCTTGGAATGTTGTACAATCACTGTTAACTTAGTATTTGGTCTATGACTTCTGCACTACTTCGTGAAACGAAAATAACTTTCTGCTGTATACAGATACAGATTTAGATTGCGTAATTCAATCTGCATTACCCAACCTATACTGGCGGGCATAATCGTCAAACATTTTATTAGTTTTAGCGCGCGCCACATGCACAACGAAACGTGCGACGTGGAAAACTCACCTACCAGTCACTGCGGAGGGTACGGCATGGCCATACGCGTTGTTTAATAATTTTCGTCCACTAATTTTTACGTGAGGTCATGTTCAGAGGGGATGGTGCTTTGAGCAGGAATGTTGAGAAGATGCATGTCGATTAACTTTTCGGCGTTCCCCTGCTGAGCCACCGTTGTAACAGGCGGTGACCACAGCTGGAAACATCATAACCTGGTAAAGCACCAGTTAGAATTACGTGACGCGCATGTATGCTTACTACACGATGCGAGATTAGTTCTAAGTTTGTTTATTATGTCCGACAGCGTGTGAAATGGCGCGAACACCTGTTAAAAGTCTTCCTTTCGCTTTTATGCATAAAAGGACGTTGCTAACGACTGATTTTGTTCGGCTCGTTGCATAGAACTTAACGCAGAAGAACACTTCGATACACGAGAAGTGCTTTTAGAGAGACTATCAGGGCGCCCGCTAAACTGGAATTCCTTTCTTGGCGCTCAAAATAATAATAAAAAATTAGGTAAGAAATGTGAGAAACAACGTGTACTCGGATATATGGTTACTAAACAACGGTTACGAAACAACGGTTACTAAACAACGATTACTAAATCCATACTGCTCTCCACCACCAATTTCGATTTGTTTTGGGATACCGAAAAATAAAGCTGGTGCTTGTATCACTAACTACGTTTTGACAAAGAGGTAACCCTCAGTAACCACAAGCCTAGCTGTGCTGAGGAAATCGCGCTGCCGCAACAGTCACCACGTTTTCGACGCAACTTGCTGGGATGCTACTCTCGATTATTCAGTGGTCGTTCTCTTTACCTTTGCGTCAAGTCGAAAGAGAGCGCAGTGCTTCGCTTATTTGTATTCACATATAAGTAGAGATACAGTGTCTGTAATACCCCCGCTTACTTCTACAACAGTTGACTTCGTACCCGTAACAGTTACAAAAGAAAAACAAAAACAGAAAAGAAAGAACGAAAGAAAGAAATGCTACGCGCGTTAATAACGTTCATTGCGCACAAGTATGGGCATAATTGCAGCAGTAAAGAGGGCATTGCACGTAAGCCATACACAGTCGAAGATTAAGTTGAACTGAGCAGGTTAGCATATATAGAAGCATTGATTGCGCACTCCAGAATTGCATGCGCCAACACCGTTGCCATTATCCGCCACGACCACATACGGCTGGAGCCACAGTGCACAGAACCTCAACCAGAGAAAGTTCAAACATTTAGTCACACATTTCGCGCAAGCTTTCGCTGTTTATAGTCGTATATCTTTGGACAGCTCACATTTGCAGGCATGGCCCAGACGAAGAGATAATGGAGAGAACAAAACGCGGGGACTATGACCAGCACTGCATTCTGCTGGCGGTAACCTTAGCGACGCGTTCGCAAGGAGAGCTGCATGGATGAATTACTTTCTCTGTAACGACTGCGTGCGTATTCCACTTACAAAACGCATCTTCATCACGATAGAAAAGTAGCATGCTGCTATTTTTGAGTGTATTCACCCAGTTCTTTCCAGACAATAGGGGCGCAGCGCACGTCCTGAAATAAATTACGTTAAGAAAGGTCCAAAAAGTTTAAGGATCCCTGAAACACCGTTCGTAAAAACTTCATGCTTTTTTTCCCCCCCTTTTTTTTCTTTCTAAGGGTTTTCTTCTCGTGTCGCGACTGCACAAACGATGGATGGAACATGCGTGGGCGCTCTGCAGCAGCTGCAGCACCTGTGATGCTCGGCCAGCCATCCGTAACCGCCCACTTATTTACAATTTTTCGGTAGCAAACCAGACGCTCGTCTGGTTGACCTCCCTGCCTTTCCTCTCCTTGCTCTCTCTCTCTCTTACGTCGCCCATTTGCTAGCATTACAACGTGAAAAGGGTATTCTGCCACTGGCGGATTTTATTTTTGCTGGTTCGAAAGAAAATGCTTTGACGCAATTGCACCGGCGAAATATTGCGAAAGATTAGGAATGACGGCCAAGAGGTTCCTCGCGACCATTTTAATGAAGTGGGATATAAATCTGAAAAGGCCGAAAAATAAATTTATATCATCTATAAATACACACAAAACACCACATAAATTAGGATTTTCTGGGTTCGTACAGCCGCTGCGCGTCCCTTTTTCTGACAAACACAATTATAGTCGTCGTTATAATTAATTTTACCATGCACGAAGAAACATCTTGGGCAGCTTTACGTTTACATAGACTATGGGTTACGAAGCAAAGGCGCTGAAGGTCCTCATGGCGAAAGAACAAAAGGTGAAATATGTGGCTGACATTTGGATAAATCTGCCTTTTTCAACGCCAGCAAATATGCGAGCCATGTTTCAATAGCGTCGCGCTCATTATTTTCTCTATAGCGCTTACCAAAACAGGCCAGTGAGCTCACTGCATAGATGCGTGGAAGGCATAATTGTGTTCCGCATCAGTCAATTTGACCTAACATAAACAAAGCAACGTTCAAATAAAAGCAATACCAATGCTTTGGCGACGATAGTAGGTGCCTGGTGTTATCCTAGAGAACGGCCGGCTTCGCTGTATGTTATAAAGCATGTTATAAGCACGGAAGAAAGAGGACATTATTTTGCATTTCTGGGTCAATCGTGCTCACCATTCTAATTTGCTCGCAATTTGCTTTTGCCAGCAAGGCATTACTCCGAAGACTCACGAAGATGCGCGGAGACAGATTAATTACAGTTCTTCACTCCTTCGAAATTCGATCACGGATACACACGTTTAAATCAGAAACAAGACAGCGCCTTTCTATGCACCGACAGAGCCCTCAGTTTCCGAGAACCAAGAAATAGCCAAAAGGTCTTCACTTCAAGATCAGTAGATTTCTGTTTCAAAAACATTTTTCAGACAAATCGGGCAGAACTCATCTACGATGACTTTGCAAGCATGCGAATAGCCAAACTCCGTCGTGAATGAGGCGTGTATGGGCCGCCGCGAAGTCCGCGCGAAGTCCTTTGCATGGCCTCAGAGATCGCGTGGCCTCCGAAGTTGCACCGGTGGTGCACAGGTGCGTATGAGCCGTGTATTGCAGCAGGGATCCCCTCTGGTGCTTCCCGCGAAGTCCGAGAGTGGCCTCCGAGATCCATGGCGCGCCAGTGCCGTGCGGGCACTGAGGATTAAAATTCTTCCGTAGGGCAGCCCGCAAGCGTCGGGCCGCTGCGCTTGAGGAATCCGTGTCACGCGGCTTCGATTCCGCCGAGCACCGGCGAAATCTTAAAGGTCCGTATTTTAGTGTGCACAAACTTCGGGATATGGGCCCGCTTTTTTAGAAAGCACTACTTCGGGAACGGCCCACAATTTTAGACTGCACTAACTTCGAGAGTGGCCCACGAAAACGGTTAGGTAGGTTAGATAGCAGGAAAGAAAACCAGTCTGACAAAGCCAAGAATGCCATTCGCATTATAAGGCCTGCTGGACGCCGTGCGTTAGGCACCTCTATTCTGCTCTTGCTTCCGCTAAACAGTTATTTATTTCCTACTTATTAGTTATTTTATACTTCACTACTCACTTTTTTTCTATCTCTTTTCTATTTCCCATACTTAATAACTTTTTTGTGTATTTCCACTTATCTGTCGTGCTTACGCAAGTACATGCATGACACATGGGATGGGGAGAGGTGACCTCTGTCACCTCAGCATATATGATCTAGCTCTTCAAATTAACGTGTAAAACTCCAAGACTTGCTTCTTAAAGGGCTAATGTCATGTTCGTTGCCGTGACAGGTTGCTCGCAGTGCTTTATCGGAAAGTAAGTAACGCCGACGAGATTTCGCGTATAAATATGCTCACAAGCCGCGACTTCTGCAGCTCCACCAATTTTGCGAAAATAAATGTCTACGCTGCCTGCTAACCCCCCTCCCCCCCCCCTCTCCCCGTCACCCGTCTTCCACCGGCTTGCACGGTGCCTCCCCCCACTCGAAAGAAAAAAGTGGAGGGCAAAAACGAAAGCGGCGGCTACTGGGCTCTCTTCCCAGAAAAGCGTGGCGATTCACAGCGGCGGCGACACAGAGAGCGAGGCGGCCAACCTCGCGCATCATTCGCTGCCATGCGTGATGAACGATGACTTGTCTACTGAACTCATGGCCAATCTGGAGCAACAGGAAGACGAAACTCGACAGCGCACTTTTTCCACTCCCATCCCTTTCGCGATGGCTGCTCGCCGCGCTCGCCGGAGACCGCCGCGCGCGGCTTAAAATAGCGGCACCCCGAGCGAGCCAGCCAGCGAGCGCTGAGCGTCATCCGCCGAGTGGCTCTCCATGGTGCCGCCTTTTCCCCTTGGAGCTGTACACCACTCTCGGGGCACAAGTTTCCAGAAAATATTATAACAACGCTCACTCCGGGCGAACGCAACTGGGAAAATGGACGCGACAAACAGAGACGGTCCGCCAGGCTCCCAGTGGAGTGGAAGAAAACGACTGTCTCTTTTGCGAAGCCGAGTTCAACGGTCAGGCCGACCGATCGACGAAGACGTCAGCGACACCGGTTGCACCTCTGAGTGCAAACCGCACGCGCACTTTCTGGCAACCCATAGGCACTCGCGTACTAGTTGCTGACAACGGCCAGACTGGAGCTCGTTGTACTAGCGCTTCGCTTGGTCACCCCGATGGTGCGTGTGCCTTCGCACATCGCCACATCACTCACGGTCACGCTACTCGACCCCGAGCTGCTTGCTGCAGGCCGCTCAGTGTATCGCGAGATGCTAATATAACACGGACGGCATATTAAGCTCTACAGATCGAGGGTCTTTGCCCCCTGCAATTGTTGCTTTATTGCTGTATTTCGTGTCCTACCCGAAGGGAGAGCCTTCCTAACAGACGGCTTCTCTTGCTGTTTCTGCACATCCGTGCACAATTTTCTTATGTCGGGTATATCTCAAAACGAAGCGTAACTTAATCATTAACAACAGAAACAAACTAAAGAAAGTTGTAGGTCCCATGGATCTGCTCAGGTGATGCGTACTAATGTTGTGTCAATCAATCCATCCGAAAATCAATCCATCAATCAGACCAACTTTATTTTATTTTTACCAAGAAAAGATGCTCGCATATAAAAAAATACGAAAAAGAAAAAAGAAAGCTTCTCTCATGTACGAGCGTAACCGCCTCGGTGGCTTAGTGAATGTGACGTTCTGCTGGTGAACACGAGGCCACGGGTTCGACTCCCGGCTGTGGTGGCCGCATTTTGATGGCGGAGAAATGCAAGAACGCTCGTGTATTTAAATTTAGGCGCACGTTCAAGACGCACGTATGGTCAAAATCAATCCGAAGCCCTGAATGACGGCGTCTCTCATAGACCCAGTGTTGCTTCAGGACGTTATCTAGTACACTATCTGGTGCGCTATCTAATGCGCTAGTACAGTACTTGAAGTACACCGGTTTGAGAGACCGCCTATAGTGCTCCTGTGCATCCTCACTCTCTTCCTCTTTTCCTGTTTCTGTTCCACCTCTCCCTTACCCCCAGTGTAGGGTACAAAACTGGACGCTCGTCTGGTTACCTCCCTGCCGTTCCTCTTCGTGCTTTCTCTCTATCTCTCTCTCTCAACCTCACGAATCAGTCAATCTCTACGAACGTTTACGAATGCTCTACGATACGATGAATACACCTACGTGATTTACGCGTGGGTATCGAACATCTCCTCAGAACACTTAAGGCGCCTGCCTATGGACAGCGGAACATTCCAGCGCGCGAATATATTGGTGCAGGCACGGACCAAGCCATGCGCATGGTGTTGTCGTCTTGTCATTGTGCAGCGGGTGTGTTTGTAGCAGCAAGTGGCTTCAAAGGCCGTCGTGTTAGACGTAATGGCACCAACGCATTGCGATGACCGCTGCTATTGTCTCCACTATGCTAGCGCAAACAGCTACACGATTTTGCCTTCAGCATCCTCGTCAAGTTTTACAGCGAAACGTAGCTAATGCGCTCCCCCAAAAAGATGTGCGCCTGTTCTCCCCTCATATATCGCTGGTTGTCCCAGTACACAAGGGCCTTCTGAAGGTTCGTTAAGTTGGTGAGCAGGGTACCTATACGCACCAAAAAACGAATGATCGCCCGACAGTCGTTGTAATGCATATTTAAGGGTTGTGTCCTTGCGTTAACGCAGACTATCCCCAATGAACGTGCAGCGTCATTGAACAGCATCATGAATACATCGAACAATCCACATAATACAGCTCGCATCGCACAACTTCCATGACTCCTCGAGAGTCACTGTTTGCTATGCCTAAGCGTTGAGCTCCCGCAAAGTGTACTCTTTATAAGCCGGGCAACCTACACACTCGTTGGCCACGAAATGACACCAAGAAAGACAAACGTTCGCATCGGCGGGCCTCCAGGAGCTGTTCGATGCATTTGCCCGTCGTAAATCGTTCGGACGGACTGCACGATTTTTTCGCCGTTCCGTACTTCTCCCCTTTTAATGCGTCGACATTGTGCAGGAAGCTGAATGGTCTTCGCGGTTGGTAACGACCGAGAACACCCAGCTAGCTATAGAGACCTGGAACGTAGCCAAAGGAGAAGAGACGAAGGAGTCACGCGAGAAGGGGCAACACAAGTCACGTGGTAAGAACAAGTTTGGCGGTGGCGGGATCGGCTCAGCGGAGGCGACGAAGCACTCAGACAAAAGTGAAGAGGAGGGCCGGGATAATTTAACGAATACTATTCCAATTCCTTTTACAGCGAAAGCTGCATATGGCTAGGCGAAACGCAAAACCGTTCGTCCCACGTTTCTGTAAACGTCTCCATTGGCTGCGCTGTCAGTTACGTCGTTCTCTACGTCACACCCAAACGCGCGTGCCATTGGCAGCGCCGTTAGTGACGTCGTTAGCGAACGCGTTCCCGCCATTGCCACGTTGACGCTGCTCTGCCCGCAACGCCGTCTCCTCGGCTAGCCGTTGTCGCATGCGTTCAATATCTCGAGTTAGCTCGGCGTCGTGCTTAGCAGCATCCGCCCGCCATTGGCGCTTGCGTTCCACTAGAAACACAAACATGTAAACAATAATTGAGAAACGCTTCAATACAGCGTCAGGATTAACCCACTGCTAAACACCGGGGCCGCACGTTTCAGTTTCGCTGGTAAACCATCTGTACGGAGTGCTTGGGCGGTGTTTTTTTTTCTTTTTTTTAATAGGTAAAACCCAAGCCAGTGAAAGATAACTCCGCCACTGCACGTTGAAACGGCGCTGACGTACGGACCACAGGACTCTGGACTGCATAAAAGCGAGAGCCAAGGGATGCCGCCTTGCTGTCTGGTAGGGCACCGATTGCAGAACTGACATCATTCTTGTAGCGCTTAGGTTAGAGCATTTTTTTTTTCTTTCTTTCTTTCCGTTCTTTTTTATTTTTCTATTTATTTTTTATTATTATATGTTTTGCGTTCCGTCAGTAGTCCGTCAACATGGGCGGCCGGTCGTGAACGGTGGTTGATAAGAAAGGCGTACAATCTAGCGAAAGGAATCCTAACATTATACCGGCCGAGGACAGGAGCAGGTCACGTGGTAAGGAGTGTCAGAGGCCACAGAGCGCAGCTACGGCCGGGTGGAACGAAGACGCGGCCGGTGCCGTGCAACGGGTTATTAGCTCTTCATCGAATGACAGGCGGCCACAGTGCTATCACATTACCGCATTTTTCGTTTTGTCGATTCCAGTAATGTTATCATAGTAGCCCGCGAGAATGCACTCGGATGTTATTATTATTATTATTATTATTATTATTATTATTATTATTATTATTATTATTATTATTATTATTATTATTATTATTATTATTATTATTATTATGCGAACAGTTTCTTGATTGGGTCAACATAAAAATTCATGAGCCACATACCATTTTGGGTCATACGTACATATATGAAACGGAAGCGAGCATTTCGGTGCCGTAGCCGAGCGCCGACAACACTTAGTGTGGAAATGTTGTTGGCTCCGCAAACTTCGTTTACCTATTAATATTTCATTCTCCATGTTCTCTCTTCCTTCCCGCGTAACTAAAATATCCTTGTATTTTCGCTCTTGCTGTAGGAACTTGTCACATAATTAAGGTTGAAGGCTGTCATGTCCGCATTAATTGCGGACATCACAAGACAGGATTGGCTGTGACCGATTGATGAAAAGGAGAAGTGTGGATGCTTTTATGGAGTATTATTCGGAAGGAAACCTGTGCTTCAGTGTCGGCTTAATAAACGGTACGCATTGCTTTGCTTCGACGTAAAATAAAAAAAAACACGAAAAAACACGAAAATATAATCTACAAAACGCACCAGTTCCTTCTCAGTTTCGCAGACGCATCCATTAGTAATATGCGCCTCTTGCGCGGATATCCGCATATATTTCAAAATTATTCTGAAACTACTATTTTCTTAACAAACACGCCCAGTTATCTGCTTCCTTCGGCGCCCGAACAATCCTTATCCCATGCTCCCTTTTTACAGGAATAAAAAATTCAAAACATGCATTGGAGCAGAATGTTAGGGAGAAAAAAATGTCCCCTTATTCTTCTTGAAGATGCGGAGCAGTAATACGCGATCACGCAACCTCCACGGGAGCACTGTCGTTCCTATATCTCTATGCCTTATCGTACACTCTGGAAGAGACGAGTTCCCGGAATAATGAGCACACGCCGCTGCTTGTACAAAGTCGAGAGGAGCGCATTCGAGGATTCATTCAAGCCTGGCAGCTCTTCCCGACCTTGGAATGTATTCGTCTTTCTATTCAATACCGGCCGACTAAGAAAAGATGTAGCGAACATTTTTACTGCGAAACTATTTCAGATAACTCGCGAGCTGTATTTAGTTTTTATATATATACGACCTTTCTAGAATATGAATATGAAAAGTTCAGATGAAAGCTTGGCTTCTTATGGTGCTTATTCTTCGTAATGATAAAAGAAAGGAAAAAAAAAACGTGAGCCAGGCTTATAGGCAGAACCACAGTTTCGAAGTATCTAGACTTTCAGGCTCATCCGTAGGCAGCATCGCTTATCAGTGAACAACCCTTGACAACAGAGGAATTCCTTACAAGAACGAACAATGTTTACAAGAACGAACAGTGCGTACGCGGGCGAGACAAGCTTTGACCTTTGCAACGGCACTTCAATAAATGAGCTGTGTGCACTGACGGAGATCGCGTTGTAGCTTAACCCTACAGCAACCATTTCATTTTCTCTTTGATATTTGTTATTTCTTATAAGAAGTTCCCTGACTGCTGAAGAAATCCGTACGCAGTCTGACTAATGCTAGTGAGAATATAACCAAGCCAGAAGAAAAGGCTGCGCGCATAACGGAAGATATACGAATAAAGTCGCAGTTTCGCCCGAAAGGCGAATCACTGATGGCGATAGCAATGTATTAGATAACTGCACGAAGTGCGTAGTCTTACCTGCCGTGCAAAGTGCTATAAACATTCGCTTATTAATTTAATTCACAAGCATGGCGTCACGCGCGCACAGACAAACATGAAGCGATAGCACTCGATGACTGCGATCACTCGCTATCACAACGCTGGCGCGATGAAGAGCGCCGGCAGCGGAGAGCGAACGCTTCAGCGAGGCGGCCAATTAAAACGTTGCGGTGTCTCTAAACCCGACGGCCCGGATATCGTTGGCCCATTTGGAACTTGTCAGTCGTGGTCCGGCTTTTGGGGGTCATTTTTTGTTCTTTCTTTATTTTTGCGAGAGGACGCTACAGAATGACTGCTGCGTCAAAAGCCACGATGGAAATGCCTGCTACATCATGCACCATCTACGCTGCCTCGGAAATACATATCTAAACTAATCCAAAAAATGCTGGCTGAAACACAACCATTCTCCGCTTCTGCGTACGCACGCTACAAAGCGAACATGTAGTATGAATTCCGGCGTTTGGGCGGTATATATCTGGGCGGTTAGCGCTTCTCATAATTAAACACACATTGGCGCAGTGGAATATAAGTTCGATCCCTGGCGGGGAGCAAAACTTCGGTTTTATGCTCAAAATTGACGACGAAACTACGGGCTGAGGACACAAGATTTCTCTTTTAACTAGTCAACGTCAGTAGAATTAAATAATGCACCGTTAAACCGTGCGTTTCGCGGCACCATATCGTGAGCAACGAGTTATTTGGCACAGGAGCAGAGAGGTTGGGAAGCACACAGACACAATACATGAATGCGTAACATACTTTTCCAACTACTATATATGCTCGTTCCTAGGACGAGTGTTTTGGTCGATCCCAACTTTGCGTTTTCTTTCTTTCCTCCGATTAGCTTCCACACCACCTCCTTCCTGACGCTCACTCCTAGCTGCGCGTACGCTGAACCCTTCATGGCGGAAGGCACCTGTAGCGATGGATGCGTCGTAATCTAGGCGGCTCACGGAACCCGCTGGAAGACCCCCGCTGCGAAACCCCGTCCGGCGGCACGATGGTCGCCTTCTACGCGCTGGCAGCTAAACACCCCCCCCCCCCCCCCCCTAATCAGCTGTGCAAAGAAGCGACGAACTTCACTCTGCCGTGTACCGGCTATCGATTGCAGGTCGCTAAATTTAGGCCTCGGGGTTGTGGCAGCTCGGGGTACATCTTCCCGCGTGCAGACCGGAGGGTGCATTACCGCCGCCGCACAGAGGAGATCACTTGCTGCTGTCGTCGAGCCCAGGTGCGGCCCGCGGCTGTCGGTGGCGCGAGCGAAGTCGGACCACACTCGGCGGCTTGCGCGCTAACGACGGCGCGCCTGTCGGACGCAGGGCGGCGAAGCTTCCGCGCCCTGCGAGCCCCTTTCACTACCGGCCGAGTGAGACAAATTTAGCCGGCTCACCCACACTGCAGGCACCAACGGGTCTCCCGAGTCGGGCTTTAGAAAACTCGCTATCGATTTCTCAGCGTCTAATCAGCGCTCACAAGATTTGCAGGAAAGGTTTGCCGCGAACCCCGCTCTCCCGAAGAGCTTCCCTCGGTTGAAGGTATACACTCTTAAGCTCTGAAAGTGGCGCAATAACGCGCAGGATTTAGAGAACACGCACCGACGCTTTCTGTGCTGACAGCGACGATTTGAACGCAGCCAACAGCGAGCTAAGAAAGCAGTCTTTAGTGGCACTGGCTACGTTTCGCGGTGAAGCTTACGAGTGCTTATCTCTATAGTCAAGAATTTGCACACTGTGCCAAACAACACCGCCCACACTCCACGTGGTCTTGTTGGCGCTCTGAGCTATGGCGTCAAGTTGGCATTCGTACCATGAGGACGGCAACATTATAGAAGAGGTGCTTGTCGCGCTCATTCGGTTGTCACGTCATGCTTTGCAATTAGAATGCCGGCCCACATGTGCGGCGTTGCCCCTCAGAGTGCGAAGGTCGATCATGTTACCAGAAGCACGAATGCTTTGCAAGATAAAAATCTGCCAACTAAGGCGAACAACATGTCCTGCTCAAGCACCACTGCGCATATCGCGCATGATGGAGCGTGAACGTGCTCCAGCACTGGAGGGACGAAACATACACAAGATGATTACCGTTTCGAGTGCCGTCTCATTTTCATCGAAATCGCGGTGATCAAAACCAGACTGGAATAAATTAACAGTCTCTACTAGCGCACGGAAAATGTTACAGTGCTCCATAACCGAGAGATGGTTTACGCGAAGTACGGAGTCTGTTTTTGTGCCTCCCCGTGTCCATATGTGAACAATGAATGCTTCGAGAATGGGGCCAATACACAAAACTTTTTATTCGGAAGAAGTGTTGGTCATTGAACAGCCGCCTTTGCTCAGATGTCTGGTATCACAATTGGCTTGCGCGAATTGCCACAACTTATACTATAGAGTACGCGGAGGAGGAGGAGGAGGAGGAGGAGGAGGAGGAGGAGGAGGAGGAGGAGGAGGAGGAGGCGGAGTGTAAATACTACTCCTGCAGCAAACGGTTACAGAAGCTGAAGCACTGCGACCAGATATTATTTGATGTGTTGGCAAACTGGAACTATCTGACACTTCTGGACCGAAGCTTGATGACGAGATTAGCGCAGTCTTCTGGGCGCAACTTGCTATTTAAGACAGCCGACTTTTGCCGTGATGCTCGACTTCTGCAGTGCACGCGGCCGCAAATAACTGTGTGCGAAGTAGCGGGGCACAACTGAGCACTGAGATACGCCGGCATGAAAGCCTGCAAAGAAGCAAATAAAATCAAGAGAAATAAAAAAAAAGCATTGCTTCAACATTTTGCGTAATTTAGGAAGAATTGTAGACCATGAAGTACGCGCCACATAACATCTACGTTCATATAGCACAGACCCGTCAATGAGAATAAATGTGCAGCTGGCACGCGTAATAATGATCCGTTGTTGAAAGACGCGAGGAACCTGAATTTGAACTAAGGATGAATTCAAATTTTTTAGGTTTCGGTATGTTCATTTCTCTTTTATCCGTCTACAAAGACAATTTTATTCCCTAATACACATTTATTTATTATTTATTATTTATTTATTTATTTATTTATTTATTTATTTATTTATTTATTATTATTATTTATTTATTTATTTATTATTGCATACCCTCAAGGCCCGGAGGCATTGCACAAAGGAGCGGTGAGTACATTGGCAACCGGCTTGAAACTATAGTAGCGTCACAGATGGCAGCGACGGAGTCGGGAAGGTGGTTCCAGTCGTCGGCGACCCTTGGCATGAATGAGTGGAAGTAAGAGTTGGAGTTCAATGGTGGCACCGCGACCTTCATTTGATGATCAATGCGAGGCGCAATGTAAGATGGACGAAGGAACAAGTCATCCTTAAGGACAGGATCAGTGAAGTAAATCTTATGAAAGAGGTTTAAGCACATAAACGTAAGGCAAGATCTGCTAATCCAGAGAGAGGAGGAGGAAAAGAAGGAAGGAAAGGCGGGGAGGTCAACCAGACGCACGTCCGGTTGGCTACCCTACACGGCGGAGAGGGAGGGATAGGCTTCATTGATGACACGCTTGCATGGACGCGCATAATTTTATAAAAAGAAACGGGCGGCCCTGTTCTGAAGTTATTCTAGAAGATTTTGTTAAATTTGCTTAACCAGGGTTTCAAGTGGCTTTGTTACGGCACCCAAAGTTTGAAAAAAAGTAACGAAGACCAAGCAATAACCAAGTGTGATATGATGGCGAGGCGCACGCACGAACGCATACAGGGAGGATGATACAACACTTATTCTTTAGTGTTGCGCACTCTACACTCGTTTCACGACCAACCCATCTTCAGCACATTCATTTCGGACTGTCCCACCGGCCGTCTCTGGGCTCAGATTTGAGACACCGGCCCTGAGCGCGGATATACATGGCCGGCTGCAGGAGTGCTGGCTCCTTGTTTAAGTCATCGTTCCTCGACAAGCGATGATGTAAGCAAGCAGACAACGAATTGCAAATAATTATGAGGCCCAAAAGCTTTATGAATCTAGCTACGCGGTTTACAACATATTCTCCTATGGCGACCGAAAAAAAAAAAAGAAAAAGATTTGACCTCGAACTTTGAAAAGCCACGCGCGCTGTCTCTTATTTTCTTTTCGGATCATAATGTTACATTTTCTTTCTTTTTTTCACCCTGCTAGATCCGCCCGAGGTTCATTACCTTTGCTGGTCGATCTGCAGGAGTAAGGACAGGAAGTAGAGCTTCTGTCCTTGGACAACAGAAAAAGCCCGCCGCTGCCGGAGGCAACAAACATGACCACAGTCATCGTCTCGGAAGTAGCGAGCGCAATTCGAACATTACAAGCTGTAGGAAATCAGTGAAAGAAGGGATAAAAACATCACTGGGATAAGAATCAAGAAACCCAACAACTCGCCAGATGAGTTGCTCGGCCACTGGACCTTAGACCGAGAGAGAGAAGAAGGAAAAAATAAGAGAGGAGAGGAAAAGGGCCCGTTCCATCTGCGTTGGCCGCCCATAAACACGGCTGCCAAGATGGGCTGTCGACGGCAAACAATGTTATCTCGGAAGTGGGCGCCCCGGCGCAGAGCAAAGCACGGAGGCCGCTTATTGCGTCGCTGAGTGGCCGTCGGGAGCTAATCAATACAAGAAATTGCAAGCGCTACAGTAGTCAGGAGCTGTCCCCTTTCTAGGCCACCTAAGCTCTGGTCGCTGTAGTCTCGTCAGGTAGACTCACCTTGAATTTTCCTTTTGCACCAATAACAAGCTATATTTAGACGAACACTTTCTGTGATCCTTAGCGGGCGGTAGTGGCGCTGCTGAAGAGTCGACTTGGGCGCCTAGAAATTCCAAGCTCAGTGCTCGCCACCCTTCAAATACCCCAGCTCGGGACACAGGAAGAAGAAGAAGAAGAAGACACGTGCGACGTCACGAGTAACCGATGTGGCCTCGCGAAGGATGAGAAACTCTCGAAAAACGCACATGCCTGGTATTCTTACATGCACGTGTCAAGGTGAAGCTCACTGACGCGCATGTCTTTCCGCGGCACTGATAAACCGGAACTAACCAAACGTAAAGTCGCCGGGGATATGGTCAGCTTATCTTTCGTTGTGCTTAGGTCGAGCAGGAGGATTCCAGACCTTTAGCCTCGAAATACCTTCTTCTCCCCACTCGCATTTGCCAGCGCTTGCACTAACACTTCCGAAGCATGACGAGTGCTTTCTGGATAATAAGGAAGATCCGCAAGCGACTGTTGTGCACCGCCTCCATCTTCCTCTTGCTCGTACGGCGCATCTTCTGTATTGCAGGCAGACAGCGGAGAAGCGAACTGTGCGCATCAGCTTTGTGAGTGAACACAATTGATCGGCAGCCGCGGTATCGGTGAGATGCGGCTTCTCCGTCCTAGAAATACATGAGACGCTGCACAGATGTACCTACGCGGTTCCCGTGATTAAGGTGGCACCGACAAGCGCGCTTGAGTAGTGACATTTCAGCACGGAATTGCATGACCTTAAAAAAAGATAGAAAGAGAAGAAATGTTGATATCGCAATGACAAGGAGTTCATCGTGTGGGCTGCGCGTAGGAAGGAAAGCTTATCATATATATATATATATATGAACGAGAATAAAGGAAACCGCGAGGGGCCCGTTTTTTCGGCGCCGCGGAAGCTCAATTGATAAGAGCATCGCACGCGTAATGCGACGACGTGGGTTAGTATCCCACCTGTGGCCAGTTGTTTTTTCATCCACTTTCAGTTTCATTGATTTATCACTTATTCAATTAAGAACTGCAGATAATTTGCCCTGCGCGCTGTCCCTAGTGTCATTGTCTGGTGGCTTCTTACACACACACACACACACACACACACACACACACACACACACACACACACACACACACACACACACACACACACACACACACACACACACACATATATATATATATATATATATATATATATATATATATATATATATATGAGCGCAATGTGCACGCCAAGGGCGAGTTTCGAAATTTACTGTAAGGCTGCGCGTTTTATAGATATGACTTTTATCAACGTCCGGTCCCCGTAACGGCGCTTCGATAAGCACTGGTACGCAGCCTAATTGTCCCGCTAATCTTGGAACACTTGAATTACCTTGAGGAGTCCTGCAATGCTCGCCAGCCGATTGATTCTGGGTTCACCTGCTTCAATGTTGCAATCAATCAATCAATCAATCAATCAATCAATCAATTATTTACCGTGCCCAGGAACAACCCTAAGGTCCGAGTACTGGCGCACGCATTCATTAAAAACAAAGAAAAACGAAAAAAAAAGGTGCAGAGGAATATAAGTAAAACAAACACAATGAATAAAAATAAGAATTATGAAAATAATAGTGTACATACAACAAAGCGGGAGGTAAATACAACAGAAAAAGGAAGAGAAAGGTAGTTGAACAATGTGTGAAACAATCAAAACAACACAAAGCTGGGAAAAGAATAACGACAGTGTTTTATCGAGATCATGAAAATACCATAAGTGTTATAAATACTATGTATTCTGTGGACGATTGAGTGTTTGTGATGACAGGCAGGAACATGGAAAGATCTATCTTCTCTGGTGATCTTGCGCGAAATACGAAACATGATACAACTGAGGAGGTAGGGGCAGGTGCGGATAGCGTGGAGTTTGAAACGAAGCAGAAAGTCAGCGCAATTACGTCGGCAACGAAGTAAGGGCAATGACAAAAACCCAACAGTGCTAGAACAAGGACCAACGTCCGTGTTAGCAAAGCGGTGATGATATATCCATTAAAATGTTTTCTGGACTCAATCTGTAACGTCAATGTTGGATCTAGAAATGCCGTTCCAGACGGCCGACGCGTATCCGGGTTGAGGAATACAGATGGCTGTGTACAACTTGCGGAACGGTGTAGTAGAATTGAATTCGCTTGATAGTCGGAATAATAATAATAATAATAATAATAATAATAATAATAATAATAATAATAATAATAATAATAATAATAATAATAATAATAATAATAATAATAATAATAATAATAATAATAATATTTCCACTGCAACTGTGTATTTTGAAGCCAGATTGTACTACAGGTTTTTTTTCTAATAAGCGTAAAATCGATAAAATATCTGTGAGACAAATGTTCAATTACAAATGGCCGCCTATTATGCATCCGTAATAGATTTAAGCGCTACTAATATACGTGTCTTATTGCCAGTACCCTTGTAAATCGTGCTTTCCTGGCCATGGCGAGATGTCGACGCCCGACTGCGGCTTTACCGAAAACGGTTGATGCCGCAGCTGCACGCTTCTCACAAGACTGGATGGAGAGCTTCGCACGTGAGTTGCTGCTGCCCTCATTCTCGACCGTGTTGTCCTTGCCCCAAACAACCGGTAATCTGCTTGCTTTTTTTTTCTTCGCTGCTTGGTATGTTAGGTGCTCTTCCATCTTCACTGGTCACCGCCACCTTTCTCGCTACAACTGACTCGTGTGTGGGATCATTTGTTTTGTGCGACGTCCTCTTTGATGTCGGTATGGTATTTTACTTTGTTCTCCAGCGCGCCGCCCAGTGTTTTGGAATAAGCAATATGCTCGGTCAGGCACGTGATAGTGATGACGCACGCGCTCGTATAGTCTGGACGGTGGAGCGTTGCAATTTCGATCTTACGTTCTTACGTTTGATTGCCGGTTGGACCACGTGTGTAGAATTCCATAGCCTGTCTTACGTAAGTGCTGCCAGCGATGCCCGTCGCGATCGTGAGTGGCAGCCGCCCTACTGACGGCCAATGAGGAAGTGCACAAGTAAAAGAACTGGTGTGAAAACGGGCCCAGTGAGCGGTAACGAGCGTATTTGTCGAGACTCTGCCACATACTATATAGCTGTGACACCGACAACATCTATGCATGACTACGTGACTTAACTGATATTATTTCCGAGACTCTGTGAGAGCTTGGATGAAACCCCACTAATGCCGCCTATAAGCATGTCCTGCCTAATAATGGACGTTTATGCCTTAAAACAATCCTCAGAATGATAACGTGATATGAGGTCTCCTTGAATTATCCCATGATCATCCAGGTTCGTGTTCACATAGCTTATTTTTTTCGTAAGTGCATTCTGCGATTGACCATAGCGCGGTGATTGTGCCACTCCCACGCCGACTTTGTCTCCTTTCGACTGCCCCCTCATTCTACTAAGGAAAACATGTGGTCGGCAACAGAATGTATCCAAAACTGCAGGCATATAGGCATCATAAGCACTGCCTTCGCCACTTTTAAAGCGAAGCTGTCTTCGCATCACTAACGCACTTGGGTGTCCGTTTCGTCTTCTAATCTCTATCGACTGCGCAGGTGCACACTGACGTCATCTAGTTTCTGCATCGGCTTTTATAGTGCCTAATTTTGAGCGCACATCCCGCACCCATTCCGCACCCAGGAACAATAAAAAAATAAAAAAAATAAAACGACCCAAAGCCATGGACACGTTGTAATTTGTAAATAAAGAGACATGCACATTGAACATACCACATGCTGTGTTTCAATGCACCGTTTCCCAAAACTAGGAAAGCTTCGCTTACATGGACAGAATCAGGCACGTGTTCTGCCTAATTGTTTTTTATTGTTATGAATTATTCGCCTACTGTAAATTGCTAAACAAAGAACAGACACATATACTAATACACGAGACAGAAGCCGAATTCACAAAGGTTTTCGGTCGTAGGTGCTGTTTGCCATTGACTTGGCGCCTTCGCGTATAATATGTCCAACATCTTGGTTTCCTGGAATTTAATATTACGAAGAGGTCTGCCGTAAGAAGTTTCTTTTTATTTGGGGGCCCAGAAATTCTCGTATAAAAATACTGTACTTCAACGATGCCGATTTTAAACGCGTGCGAGGCTCTGCGTTGTTTGCAACCAAATAGTTTCAAACAAGCACGCGGCGCTTCAACGCCTGCGATGAGACGGTGGTATTTATAGGTGCCCACGACCGCTGTCATTTGCAACGACAGGGCATTAACGGCCCAGATGGAAGAGCGCCGGGGAGAAGGCAGTTCGCCGCAGGAGTCTTTCTTTTGCCCGCGGCGACAGCACATGGGGGCGCGTCATTAGCGCCTCGGATAATTGGACGACGTTCGGAACCCTAAGAGCGCACCCCGACAACTCCAACCTAGGGCTTTGTTTCCGTTGAGCAACTTTGCTCGGGGATCGCGAAGGCGATGCACAAAAGGTGGCCTTCACAGAGAGAGAGAGAGAGCTTCACCGCACCAGGAACGAGATAAAGGCACACCTTTTCCCGAACAATGTGCCGTGCCTAACGTGTGTCGCAGACACCTCCGCGTCTCGGAATCCTTCTTACACCGAGTGTACACTTTTGCCCGAGAGCGTGTCGGTGCGCTTGCACGTGCACTTGGGCGTGAAGTGTTCACAAAGGTAGGTACCGATTGGAGCAGGATGCCGAGACTACCCCTATAGGTTTTGCTAATGAAATTACGCGCAGTGTCACCCGAGAGGACGACTTATTACGCATGCTTGCAGAACTCATGGACAGGGGAAAACGATTCACAAAGCTTTGCGTTGGTGAGGAGTCCTTCACAGGCAGACCAGACCGCCTTCGCTTATCTTATCTATCAGGACTGGCCGCCGGCATTTCTTGTACGAACCGCTCTGGCGTATACGCACTGCGTTGTGAATGTGGGGCAGTGTTGCCACAGCGAGGGATTTATTTGTATGTCTACTGATTTTTTCACACTTTCAGTCATTTGGTGATAAAGCTTCGGAATCTACTGATATTTGGCGTCTTCTATAAAAACGATATAGCAAAATCTACTACTTTTTTCAATATTTTCCACCTTTCCTGTAATATTTTACGAAATATGATATACTTTTTTTCAATCGATAACTGCTAAAACGCCATCAGCATTTACTGCGCTCGAGCAACGAGCAATGGGTGCCTTTTTTTTTTTCGCCCCGTTGAAACACGCTGAACACTTTAGACTTCATCTGCAGATGTCATCTGAGACCCTTCCAAAACTGGTTTAAAAGTTGAAACAAGACGGTCCTTTTAATAGTTGTGGTGTTCGAGAATGTGTGTGCGCTGTGTGGTTTTTCAGACCCCGCACCACCCCATGAAGTTTGGAGGACATCGCATTGTGTTACTGCTCCGCAGATGGCACATGGTAGTACTAACAATAAGTCCTCGAACAGTGCTGGCAAAAACTTCGTTCAAGATGCCTCATTCGGCGGCATACAAAAATCTGCTAATTTCTGCTGATTTTTCAAGCAGAAATCTATGACTATTTTTTATGACCTGTGGCAACAGTTGTCCGGGCTCCGCATTCACAAAGCAGGCGCCATGCAATCTGAATAGTGAAGCAAAGGTCACGGGTAAATATTAGATTGTTGTTACGGTGAGAACGTTTTGTGGATTCTGCCTCAGGTCATAGGGGAGGGAAGGGGGGTGGGGGGGGGTTTGGCGCTACATCTTTCCGCATCAGAAAGTTTCGTGAACCGGGCCCGAATTCACGAAACTTTGAAATCCGCCGATTCAGTAAAAAACAGGCGCAAACCAGGCGCAAACCAGTCGCGCCAGACGACGAGAAAATAACCCAAGGCAGTGGCCAATGCAAACAGGTAATCTACGATACATGAGCGCCCAAACTGGCCTCGGGTCTGCAAGGAATAATAATCTAATGATTCTATTACCGATGCATAAATAACGTGAACCGTACAGGGAAAGGGCAATGAAACGAGGCGCTTGCTTTCAAATACTTTTTAATCTACTTATTAATTTTGATTTCTTAAGAGCGACAACATAAACACAATTATAATATACTGCCCAAGAACAACAGAAGACATTGAAAAAATAAATTCACACAAGAACGATTAACGAACCATTCAGGTAGTTTGATACGTGTTTGTCATAAAAAAAAAAGAAACTCTTCATCATTCAGTAAAATTGATGTTTCGCTAACACACACTACGATTTTTCTTTTGGCGTCGAATGCCTAATAAAAAAACATCGCAGCCTGTATTGGCGAGGCCCCACTTTCACCGAGTGAAAAACAGTTAGTTTTTTTTTGACAAATTGCCTGAAAGGTTTGTTTGGTCATCGTATTCCCCTTCTCCCGTCCACCAGCGTAGGATAGCCAACAGGACTCTTGACTGGTAACATCCCTGCCTTCCTTCTATCTCTCTCTCTCGTAAGCTTCCCTGTGGCCTTTGTTTTATGCTTTTTTGTTCTCAGGCTGTCTATTATGATTGTTTATATACTGTCTTACTTCCAATCAAGATATAAATATTATTAATTAATAAACGAATTGGCACACTAAACTGCAGTTAACGTCTACGTAATGCGAAGCATGCATGATTCGTAGAGAACGAATATTTGTACGAATAATTTAACTGTTGTGCAGTGAACGGTTATGTAGAGATTACGCGCTGTAGTGTTTCTAATAAGTAACGCAGAGTGTTTGTAATAGCAAGATATAAGATTGAAAGCAATCTAAAACCCAGTGGAATATACCCTGCAGTGGCCCCTGGGGCAATACCACATACGCAGTGACGCAATACCACGTACCCAATGCCACATACGCAGTGACTATATAGTGCACATACCTAGTCGTCCCTGTGGCACGTAATTTTAGACAGCAATATCACCGCAATCGGACCACGAAGACGGCGAGATGGCTCACCCGCCAAAAAAGATTAAAAAAATTACACTAACTTCCGCGGTTTTAGCACGATGTGATTAGGGGGTACGCCGTAGTGGGGATATTCCGGATTAATTTTGAACACCTGGGGTTTTTCAACGTGCACTCAATGCACGGTAAAGGGCCGTTTTTGCATTTCTCTCCCAACCAAATGCGGCCGCCGCGGCCGGGATTTCATGTTGCGACCTCGGGCTTCGCAGTGCAACAACCCCGCAGCGACTACGCCACCACTGCGGGTCCGCCAAAAAAGTGGCTGGACTGGGAGAAGAGTGCTTAAAATAAAAATAGTTGAAAGTAACCGCTTCGGTGTCATTGTTCTTTCTTTCCCTGCTCTGCTCGCACTCATTTAGTGATGACATCTTATCAGCTTCCCCAGTTGACCATCTTTCTGTTTGTATGTTCGTGATTGGGGATGGGCCAGAGCAGAGCGCCCCACCTACGTTATTGCCAGAATTAGTCGATCGGGTAACGGTAGATGATAAGAACGTCTTACTATCAGGCGAAAAGAATCCTTACATTTTACTGGCCATGGTTTCATCATCATCATCGCCATCGTCAGCCTGCACTTTAAGTCCACTGCAGGACGAAGGCCTCTCCCTGCGATCTCCAATTACGCCTGTCTTGCGCTAGCTGATTCCAACTTGCGCCTGCGAATTTCCTAACTTCATCACTCCACCTTGTTTTCTGCCGACCTCGACTGCTCTTCCCTTCTCTTGGTATCCATTCTGTAACCCTAATGGTCCACTGGTTATCCATCCTACGCATTACATGGCCTGCCCAGCTCCATTTCTTCCGCTTAATGTCAACTATTCATCGGCTATCCCCGTTTGTTCTCTGATCTTCACCGCTCTCTTCTTGTCTCTTAACGTTAGTCCGTTAGGCCACGGTTTAAACGGTTGCCAAATGTTCTTGTGAATGAGCCGTTTCGTGAATCTGGCTTTGGTTCCAAAGTTTCGGTCACAAGGGCAAAGCAGCGACGCTGTCCGAGTACTATAGCGTTGCGGCTGTTTGCGTCTCTGCTTTGCGCTGACGTTAAAAGCACGAATAAAAAAAGCGTTTTCTAAGTAGGACGCGCTCTTTCCATAGAGGTTTGATGTGCCGAATTCTCCTGCTCGCGAGCAGAGCCCGAACGCCTCATCTCACGTCCGGTGAAGCGTCAGTAACGGAACCGACCTAATTTCGCAAGGACTTCTCGCGTCTCCCGCTCGTCGGACGCGCTCACTCCTGTTGGCACCGATTGTCGCCCGCGGGCTTATTGCAAGATTCACTGCGAGCCCATTTGCTCTACGTGGTCACCGAGTGGCGACAGCGGCTCCAACGTTCCGACCGTTGACGACAGCGCTGATTGCCGAGGTTGGGCAACTACGCAGTTTTTCATTAGACCCGTCAATGCGCAGCGGTGAATAGGCGTAGCGAGCTCAGTGAATTCGAGCTATATGAAAGCCTTGATAGACAGCGAATTACTAAGTGCTGCGTTTCCGCATGTAGACACCAGTGATCTTGTTACTTCTATTTTGTTTTGACAACTTTTTGCATCGTCTATATTTTCAGTGTTTCCGCGTTGATATGTACATATGCCATGTTCCTTTGTAAATTTCTTCGCGTCCTTGTTGATCTTGTGTACATATGCTCTTTTTGCAAGATCCCCTACTACGACCCCCCCCCCCCTTTTTTTTTGTAGTATTCTATCTCTCTATAAACTCATCGGAAAGGACGATTTAGATGAAACAATGTCGGCACTTTTGATGTAAGTGTGGTATGCTTCAAAAGTATTTTCATGACATAATCGGTGCAAATAATATTAAATTTACTACTATAGTAATTAATTGTGGTTAAATTCAATTAGGTGCTAAAACTAAGAAAATACTGTAGAGTATGGCCAGAACATGTCAGCGACACTTACCCAATGCGCTCACGTCTCATCTAGGATTCTCCCGGCACTAAATTATGTTCCTATCGCCTATATGTTCCTACCACGAAGGCCGAGGCAACAAACGTGTACCTGCTGAAACGGTATTTAGCGCAAATCTGAATTGCACGAGCAGTTTCATTCTTGCGTGAGTAGTTGCATTCTTGCATTGCATAACTAAGGCTGTCTGTGGAGACACACTCGCGAGTGATGCCAATGTCAGCGGTTATTACGTTTTATTGCGATAGCAATTATATGGACACTTCAACCGGATTCATGCCGTCGCCGTCGCCGTGAGGTTCCGTATAAAGTCCAAAGGCGATAAAATCGTCGCCGCGCGCCGTATGCGCGAGCGAAAGCGCGCGGGGGACGCGCGCTATCACGGAGAGCGAACGCACGGCGGAAAGCAAACGCGACCGTCGCGCGAAAGGCCGTGGGGGTATGGGAGGGAGGGGAGCGGGTCGACGCTGTGCTCCGGCGCCAAAGGCGTATCTTGCAACCGGGTGTAAGGGGAACTTACCACTCAATCTCCCACGCGAAAGCAAGAAAGCGGGAAGGCAGCGCGGGAGGGAGGGGGGGCGCAGCTTCTACTCTGCCAACAACTGCGCTCGTACTTTGCCCGCGGCAGTGGCGATCGCCCGCACCGTCTGTTATCTCCACATGGCTCTGACCTTTGTATGCGCTGTGCATTCGCCGCTCAGTTTCCGTTGAAGCGATAGACCGCACGAACCTTCGCCCGCTGCGGCGGCTGCGCTTGCTGCCAGCGTTTTGACAGTCGTTGTCTGCGGTCATTGTGATCTATTCATGTTTGCTTGTGCGCGCTGAAACCACGCTTGTTAATTCAGTTAGTAATCGAATGTGTCCAAGTTTATGCAGCCGATAAAACTACTCTCCCTACTCCGAATAGCTCTCTACTAATTTGCTATCGCAATTGATACTTCAGATTTCGGGCGAAACTTCGACATTTTTTTTTTCAAAACTGCGTGAATCGTGAAAATTTTCGACTTGTATATCGCAAGCTATGTAAAGCTGAAGGTATCTGCTGCTTTTGTACTGCAGAGGTGTTCCGCGTCTGCTAATAAATTTTGTGTAAAAGGAATGTCTGCAAATTCAGCACGCAAAACATTGTATGATGTTTCACTCAAAACATAACATTCCCTTAGTACATAGTTATGCAGACATTGCATTTTAAACGAAACAGCAATCTTGGTATTTGGTGCTAACATTATAAATCCGTATGCTACAAGGATACTGCCTGCGATCTTTCCATCAAGATTCTTTCTGGTGAGTTGTTACTGCGAAATGAGGGCGCTATAGTAATGCGTAAGAAAAAGAGTTAGGCGCGCATCTTGTATGAAGATATTTGCTACTACTTTCAACAGGCACTCCGAATCAGGCACCCAGAAAAAAAACATTGTTTGTGGTTGTGAACACGACTGCGTGTCATGTATACCACAACACTTCAAGAATACCATACTAGCCGTCACCTGAAAGGATTGTGTCATGGTTAAGATTGCGAGTTAAGCCATTATATGCGATTGAATGTTGCATAGCGACCTGCAACAGCTTTTATCGACAACATGGCACACCCCTCCCCCCCCCCCCTCCCGCAAAGGAAGCAACTGATTGTAATTATGGCCTTAATGGCGAGGCACGAATTGTTCCTGAAACCCATCCATTCACTACAGCTTCGAATTGAAACTAAGAAGCAGTTCCTTACAGGGCCAATCGGAATGCCTAAAGTATACTCGATGAACTAGAGCTCAGCTTAAGCAGCCTTAGAGAGGAAAAAACAACTACCTTTTGTACCGTAATGCCTCGAACCTCCGTAGTTTAATTATACAAATTGAGAACTATTCGCTTCGTCAGTCCATATAAAACTGCTTCGTATACCCGCCTCATGAAGAAGACATGTACCACAAGCCTCGTATGATTTAAGATTACTTGCGACCTTTTCCGATGAATGATTATATCTTCAATGGGTCCCATACTACTACTCAGGGTATTGAACCGGAACTGAACTAGTATGTTAAGATTTTTTTCACTCCGGAGGGAAACAGAAAGGGAAAAAATAACGGTTTTTGGTTCAGGTTGACCACCTTTTCCTGAGCTTTTCGTGCAAGCATTGCCTGCTTTCGTAGCTCAACTCTGCTACCTCGTTTGTAAATACACACCTTCTTCCCGTGCTTTAGAAGTAGCAGCACGGTTTGTACGGTTTTCCACGTATTGAGTCAGGAGGCTAGGAGGATAGATCCTCTTATTCTGGGGGCAGAGAATTAGCTTTGTGCGAGACCAATGGCGGCGCTGCAAACTGCGCTCCGGAATATTCGGAACTATAATGAGGCATGTGTATGCTGTAGTAAAGATCCAGAGACCACTCAGCACATCCCAATGGAATGCGACGGGATCCACCCAGCGAGAACCGTAGGTAACGTGCAACTCCCAGAAGCGCTTGGGTTTAAAGTGGAAGGAAACATCAACAGATCAGCCGTAGAGGTAAGCAAGAGACGATTAGAGTACTGGTGGAAAAAAAGCAGGGAAAAGATGGATACGACCTGATCTCTTAAAATCACAGGTAGCGGTACAAGGTAAATATTTGAAAAAGAAAAAAAGAATAATAAGAGGTATACAAAAATGCTAGATAAAGCACATGCATAGTATACCTGATTAAATCAAGCAGGCCAGGTGACTATTTGTCGCCGCCCTGTTTCAAAGGGGATGCCAATAAACCATCATCATTATCATCATCATCATCACCGTGACGTCAGTAGGGAAACCCGCCTTTGTCGTCTGCTACGCTCCGGCTATAGAATAGCTTCATTTTCATGCGTTTTCTTGCGCTCTGACTGCTTCTCGCGTAGCACGGCGCTCTCCAATTACTATCTCCTTTTTTTTCTACTTTTAATTCTATAAATGACCGCGTTAGGAAGACAATAAACGTTGTATATTTAATGTACTAGCTATATCCCCACCTGATGTGGTATCCCAGCGGCTAAGGCATTGTGCTGTTAAGCTCGAGTCGCTGATTCGACCCCGGCTGCGGTGGCCGCATTTCGATGGGGGCAAAATGAGCAAACGCTCGCGTTTACTTAAATTTAGGTGCACGGTAAAGAACCACAGGTGTTCAAAATGAATATGAAGTCCTCCATTAAGGCGTACCTCATAATCATATGGTGAGCTTGGCACGTAAAACCTCAGAATTTCATTTTTGTTTAATAAAAAAATCATATAACCACAGCCCACAAGGACTGTGGTTTTATAAAATTGTTTGTATTTATGACTGAGTCACGATCACGTGAAGAAGTCATAAAACATCGCGGCCAGTGAGTAATTGAGAGTCTACGCAGCTTTGGAAATAAAGCACGGTCGCAGGACTCATCAACAAAATTTCGCGTTGGCTAAGTGGCATTGTAGTTGAGTACAAACTTTAAATTTCGATCACAATTCACAACTTGGTGTTGCATATGTAAATCATTTTCTGACCAGAAAAATCAATCTTGTTTCAGGGACAAGTGGTTTATCTCGAATCACGCTCTATCATGTTTCGAAATCGTCAAGCGTGCTTCACGCTATTTTCTTGCAAGTAAATCTCAGTACAACTTTCCAATGCAAAAATATTGTTTGTTAATATATCTATAGGTTAGCATAGGACTACTTCTGTTCAAATCAATTTCACACTACTGGAGACCACTGGAAAGACGTCATTTCATGAGTGTACAAATGTAAATATTGTTATAAAAAATGTCACAGTTTCGCCCTAAGGGCGAAGCGATGAATGCGATAGCAACACAGCAATGTCATACGAAGTAAGGTGAGCGGCTTTGGTAGCAATATGAATAGTAAGCAGGTGTGCTGCGGCGTAAGTAGACCGACATGAAGAGAGACTCGATGACCACGAAAAGGCGCGTGTCAAACGGTGGTGTTGATGAGAAGCGCTGCCCGTGGGCAGCGCGTGCGAAGGGACACACCTGTAGCGCTGCACTGCCGATCCGGGCAGCATTGCATGTGTAGCGTGCGTTGGAAAATGTGGCCCGACTATTACTAACTGTGGTGTGAGCGCGCACAAACAAACATGAATAGATCACACTGAATGACTGCAGACAACGACTGTCAAAACGCTGGCAGCAAGCGCATATACGCCGGAGCGGGCGAAGGTACGTGCGGTCTATCGCTTCAACGGAAACTGAGCGGCGAATGCACAGCGCATAAAGGTCAGAGCCGTGTGGAGATAAGAGACGGTGCGAGCGAGCGACGAGCGCGGTTTTTGGCAGAATAGAAATGCGCCCCCCCCCCCCCCCCCGCTCCCTCCGGCGCTCGCTTCCCGCTTCCTTGCTTGCGCGCGGAAGATTGAGTGCGTTCGCTCTCCGTGACAGCGTACGTCCCCGCACGCTTCCGCTCGGGCATACGGCGCGCGGCGCAGATTTTATCTATACGGAACCTCACGGCGACGGCGACGACGACGGCGACGGCGACGCCGACGGCAGAAATCCGGTGGAAGTGTCCATATAATTGCTATCGCAATAAAAAAAGAAAACACGGGAACGCCTGTGAACACTTTATTGCACCGTTGTAGGATAAAGCGCCAGCTAGAGCTGGCGCTTTATCTGGCGTGCCCCCGTACGCAACAGCTCAGCGCCTTCCGGGTGTTGATAAGGAAAGAATGCAGATAACTGGTGGTTGATGGGTCGTGGAAAGAGGCGCTCACCAACTGTGTGGAGCGTGTTTGAGGGCGCAGCTTTTTGATGCGGGCGGACGGTTAGTCACTTGATATTATTCCGATAGCAATTGATAGCAATTGCGGCTGTATCTTGAAAGCCATCTGCGGTGGCGGCAGAGTCTGCCTTCCCTGTTGTTTTCCGGCTAAGATCGCGTTGATGCGATCGCCGGCACGAAGCTCAATTCGCTCGCTGCTGTTACCGCGCTGACTCACTCCAGCGCTTTGACAGCGAGTTTCCGCGGTGATCGAGTGAGATGCGTTCATATGTTCGCTTGTGCGCGCCTGACACAATGCTGGTTAATTTAGTTAGTGTGCCTATGTTTACAAGTTTATACGGCCAACAAAGCTACTATTCTTACCTTCTATATCTGTACACTAATTTGCTATCGCAATCGATGCTTCGCCTTTCGGACGAAACTGCGCCTTTTTTCGTACGCACGAGTTATCGCTCCCGAGTGCTGCTGTGCTTGCACTCGACCTGTTCGTCATGCAGTACCCCGCGCTTTAATAAAACCTTCAGGCTATAACAACCTGGGTGAGCTGAAAACCAACGGTAGTTTCGAGGAATCACGTGAGCGGCTAGTAAGGTGAGTATTGGTTACCTAACCATTTTAGTGAATAACGTTGCTGCCATTGCAATACTCTATGCGACTGCCACTTCAACCGCTATAATATATCGAGGGGGCTGCGTTACGACTCGTATAGGGCATTTACGAAATTAGAAAGGGCTATCCCTATGCTGTATACTTGTATTACTTCCACTTACTATTTTTTAGCATTTTCGCTAAATTAACCCCTTCATCTCCCTCAGGTGCATCGTTTGCTAGAGATAACAACTTTATATCGGCGTTTTATAAATAGCAATTTCCGAGTTCCAAGCGCGATTTATAGTGAGCACATGAGTTTCCTGCAATGAAATAGGAGCGCTACCATTTTTGAACTTCAAGGCGTTGCATAATTCTCCCTTTAGTTTGTGAATCTGTGATTTACACGACCAACTGGCGATTGTAAATGACCTTTTTTCTTGCTTGAGCATTTTCATCAATTAATTGCTGAGAAAAGCCTCAGTTCTATTGCTTCGGTTCTTTCTGGGGTTTTACGTGCCAAAACCAGTTCTGATTATGAGGCACGCCGTAGTGGAGGGCTCCGGAATAATTTTGACCACCTGGGGTTCTTTAACGTGCACTACAACGCAAGTACACGGGCGTTTTTGCATTTCGCCTCCATGGAAATGCGGCCGCCGCGGCCGGGATTCGATCCCGCGATCTCGTGCTCAGCAGCGCAACGTCTTAGCTGACTGAGCCACCCCGGCGGGTCTATTGCTTCAGTGTAATGCTATGAGATCCGCTGTATTTAATGTGCTTTTGACGTCCCTTCTAAATCACGCTGTCGTTGGAGGATAGTTTCTATTTTTTTTCTCTCTCTCTCATCTCACGGTTGGCGTTGTGTATAACAAAACAGGATAACAAATCTGGCAGCATTACGACATTCAGTTGCACCCACGCAGCGTTTTATCGCTTTCATAGAGCCCATAAACTGCGTTTAGGAAGGGCACAGCGCTAGCTTTATAGATAGAGCGTACATGGTCGGCATGCGAGGAGCCGTTCATCACTGTTCCTCCGAACGAGTAAATTCGTTGCGTCTCACTCTTTAAGCACCGTAAACATTCCTGTTATCTGCTCTTTATATGTGATCCTGCCTCCAGTTATAGCGTTCATGTTATGTCGAAAATATGAAGGTCATAAAATGGTCTACGTATATTTGACAGAGAGCGCGCGAAAGCAAAACGAAGTGCGATGACTATTGCTTATGTGAAGCAAGTTTTTCAGGGCCATTGCGCTAAATTACAGAACAAGAATTTCGGCGTACCCCGAGTTACTCTTATATATCTGCTCGCTACTTTGGCACAACCCGATTACATAGAAAGTATGGACGTGATTACTTCGCTCCATTCCTGTATTTTATTGTGTTGCTCCATTGTATTTTATTTTGCTTTTCAATCTTGTCATCACTCATCTTTATCTTGCGTAGCCAACAATGTGTGTGTGTGTTCTTCTTTTTTCTGATTGTTCCTGCCAAAACCAGTTCTGATTATGAGGCGCGCCGTAGTGGAGGGCTCCGGTTTAATTTTGACTATCTGATGGAGCGTGTGTGTGTGCATGTGTGTGCGTGTGTGTGTGTGTGTGTGTGTGTGTGCATGTGCGTGTGTGTGTGTGTGTGTGTTTGTGTGTGCGTGTGTGTGTGTGTGTGTGTGTGTGTGTGTGTGTGTGCGTGCGTGTGTGTGTGTGTGTGTGCGTGTGCGTGTGTGTGTGTGTGTGTGTGTGTGTGTGTGTGTGTGTGTGTGTGTGTGTGTGTGTGTGTGTGTGTGTGTGTGTGTGTGTGTGTGTGTGTGTGTGTGTGTGTGTGTGTGTGTGTGTGTGTGTGTGTGACAGACGCGAACTAAATATCACTGCCTTAAACCGACAATTCGCTAGCATAATAATCGGATCGTCTTACTTCTTATCATTTTTATTTATAGTTTTGCGACACTCAATATTTGCACTCAGTTTTTTTTTTTTAATCAGTTCACCAGTCTCGCCCTGGTGGTCGTCTCTCGCGCAGATTATAGCCGCGCCGCTGCTCAGAGTGAGCCCACATATGCTTCTAGATTCATAGTAGGAACCAGCGACGCCAACAACCCGGACATCCGAGGAGAAAATAAAGTGAGTGCCGTCAACTAAACGACAAAACAAAAGCACGAACACTGAAAAACGTCGAGCATGGCTTATGAGAAAAACGGCGTTTGCAAAGTTCAGGTATCGCTCTTCACGCTACTGAAAAAGAAAAAAAAAGTGCTGCAATCTAAAGCTTTTCGGAACGGTCCGGCCCACGTCACTGGCTTCGCACGAATGTGACTATTTTTGGGCCACCCAGCTTCCCCGTTCTCTGTCGCCCCTCTCGACACGGAGGAAACCTTTTAGACGCCCCCATGTTGCCCCGAACTTTTTTTCTTTTTCAGAAGCCGATCCTTATTTTACCTGCAATAGTGGTAGCCGTATACGTATAAGCAGTGTCAGAGATTGAACGCATAGCTGCGATAAATGCGCATTTCAAGTGCTACGCCTTTTACGCCTAAGACTGGGCAGCCTTTATACATCTAGATCGACGTCGCGAAAAGCCGGTACCAATTCACGCTGCACTTAATAACAAATGTTTTACAGGCTTCCTATACTAGAAAGCAAAAGGTTAAAGTTCGCATGACCACGAGCTCGTTATTTTAGTGGACTTCCGGTATTTTGCTTCAACGCATTCTCCATAAGTCAACATTGCGAACTTTACGGCACTCTAGTGTACATTGTTCGATTGCTCTTTGAAGCGGCTGCTTATAGCTGCCTCAATGCGGAAACAATAGACACTTTTGAAAAATGCCAGGCTGGCTTTCCCGCAATGCAAAGTGTCCCGAAATATGACCGCCGGAACACTGTTCAAAGAGCGATTACTGCGCAGCTCTCATCATAGACGACCTCAGGAACAGTGCACCAGCTGTGAAGTAAATATTTTAGCAATGTGCTGAAAACCATAGTTTAGGAAAATGGTGCACTGCTGGAAAGCCAGCTCAGTGTTCCTTTGGCTTATTCAAACGGACCTCCAGTAAACCTATACATGCTCCATCCGCATAAAAGTTTTATCAGTGAATCGCTTGTGTGACAGAGCCGTGTGCTTGACATTTCACAACCAATGGCCATACATTGCGTTCTCGGCCAAGGTTACATGCTTCAGGCCTGCCGTCGTTGGATTTCAGGACTAAATTCAGTTATGTAGAGATTTGAAGCAGTAGCCCTATCAATATTATCACGATTTCTTATTCTTCTTCCTCCAGCAGCAAATCGGGCTATCTTCTGGACGGAGCATATGCATGGCATTTCTGAAGCGCAAAAAAAAAAGAAAAACAAAAAGAAACCGCCGCATCCACTTTTCAGTGCCGGGCATGGACGCAAATGAAATTTCATTCGGCCAGTGAGCAATGAAGATTCGATAAGTGTTTCTGCGAACAATATATGAAAGCACTAAAATGACATCTTCACTCTGTCTACTATACATATAATGAACTCAATTGTTGTGACTCTCTTTTTTTACTCTGTGATAGAGCGCTTCGCAGGAGACCGCTGGTAGTTTTTTTTTTTTTTTTTTTTTTTTCCCTCTTCTTTTGTACGACGTTTTCCTTTGAAAGCACACTCACGTGTGCCCAAAATTGCAAGTGTGTGCGTGCCTGCGGACGTGCGTGCCGTTTTTTTTTCTTTTCTTTTATTTATTTTTATTTTTATTTTTATTTTTTTATTTTTTTGTAGCAGGACAGCACGCCACACAGGGATGGTGAAAAGGTTCGCGGACTAAGCTCTGAGAAAATGTTCTGCGATGAATGCGCATTTCAAGTGCTACGCCTTTCTCGCTATTCCAGCTTCTGTTAAGGTATAATAGTTAGGTTACATTACTGCACCAGTCTGCCATCAGGCTTCAGTTCGAAAACTAAACGATCGCCTTCTCGTTCGTGTCTGGTTCAACTCCAAGTGCACCTCACTGTAGAAAGAATTTGCCCCTTCGCCCGCTTCTAAATCACATCTGTACTCGCCGGAGGCGAGACAACTGCTCTTTGTCGGCTATGGCTAGGAGTAGGCCTTGCAGAATATTTTAGCTTTTGTATTCAGAGGGCTGACAATGCTGAATGTAACAACTGGGCTTCAAGGGTCTTCCGCTTCTGCATTTTTGGCGCTGGAACGTGGTGAAAAGCAAATAATGTTTCCATCATTGGCGAAACAATGGCGGCCGCCGCTGTTAAAATGATGACTTTTTTTTGCAACTTCGCAATCGTACTTGCATTCAACGAACGTTACATAGCGCTCGAAATCCCTTTGCGTACACTCGACACGGAGTGCTTTACCGGGAAACCCAGCTTGCTTTAGTATTGAGGACTACTGCAGTTATATGCTAGGAACCCAAATTCCAACATCGCGACTTTTGGGTCTCACCTGACTTTAGAGAAAATGACATGCGCAGCTGTGGAAATAACGAGCACCACAATGTTTTCTCCTGATATTATCGGCCTTTTTTCATTCAACGCTGAGTTACGAGACAAAATTGCTTGTGTCTAGTGTGTTTTTCGGAAAGATCGAGGCTTCATAAAATGTGTAAGTACCTAAACTCCACAGGTTGTAAACGTGAGGAAAGATTGTCGTTGGCAAAAGAAAATAAATAAGAGTTTACCCGCACGGTAATAACTTGCTTTTAAAACTGCACAAAGGCATGGAGAAGGAGAAATAGGACGGTTGGCTAGAAATAGGAGCAGGAAGCACTACACGTGCTTGAGGAAAAGAATAGCCTTCACACCAGGCGTTTGACTAATAAAAAGATAGCAGGCATTTCCTTCTAATGGGATGACTGCCGATGTCGTTGCCAAGACTGGTCGATCATTCAGAAGAACCAGCCTGGCGAGGAGCGTGTGGCCACTCGCCGTACCGAATATAGTAGTTAGTTTGTTCACGATCTTTATCGTTGCGGCCAGCGCTATCTTGCATTCTGATGGGGCTGGAATTGAATAGGCTTCGTGAACGCCACTATCCATCTTACTGTAATTAATTTCCTGTTCCTTCTTTTTCGGCTGTCTTTCGTCCCTTCACTTATCCATTTTTGTTTTCAAGGGCCACAATAACGAAGAACAATTCCCTTTCCAGGCGCCGCAGTAAATGCAAGCGAGAATCGCAGACCCATTGTTCATTATATTTACTCACGTAAAACACGGTAGCACGCGTCCTTGCGATGTCCTTGTCTCGTGGTCTTTACAATGCCGAATGTAGCGAGTCGGGTACACAGGTATAAAGAGTGCATAGCCTTAGCTTTACTGAGCATTGCTTATTTGCAGGCTGCAGAAACACCTGGCACGTGGAATCGCTGCCTCTATTCCCCAGCATACGTGAAAGTTTAGAGACGCAATTGAGCCTATAAGGGATTCGAGATTAGGAGAAAATAAGCATGGGGACCTTCACTTTCTGTTTCATCAAGCAGAACGGATACTTTGTGCGTGCGTGTGTGGGAGTTCTGCGCAGAAAGAAGAAAACCTAGGTGAGAAATCCCTGCAGAAGAGCTGAATATACAGGATGCAAAATTAGCGTGATAAACTTGCAAGTTCGTGGGAATGAAACACGCCGCGACCGCTCCTAAAAAGGCAGCTTGAAGCCAGCACATAGCTTATTAAGAAACAGAAAGCCTATGTATGAGGTGTCCGCAGGAAAATCTGATCAACCGCCAACTGTCACCGTCCTACGCGTGGGAAACATTCCGTTAACACCGGTGCTGAAAATGTTCGAAGGAAGCCGGCGTAGCGTTTCTAACGTGCCACTGGGCTGATAATGATTTTCTTATATTATTGCATTCTATACGCAGCGATGGGGAGCGAAATATGGGCAGTAGGACATACTACCTGATAAGAATGACGTAGGTGCGCTGTAATGAATACGCAGTACTCTTTATAGAGCGCATTTCTAATGCGCCAGTTCCTACGGCGAGCGTCGGCATCGGCGTAACCGAGCGAACGAGCACAGCGAAGGCTGAAAGAGCGAACGCGAAGCGCAGCGGATGATGAAAGACGCGAGAAGGAAAGCGGAGGAGGATATTATGGCGAAAGCGAGAGAAGAAAAGCGTAGTTTGGCGACAATGACTACGAGATGGCGCCAGATTAGCGTGCGTCGTCTGGGAAATCTGTCTAGGCGGGTGCTGTGAATCGCGCCCACGCGTCACCCACGCGTTGCCTCTCGCTATCTCCGATTAACGAGGCAGATGCGCCACACTTCGCTCCGTCTGCAACGTGCCGCACGAGACAGATTGTCCGCGCCAGCCAATATATCGCGAAATGAAAACACGTACAGAGTTGCGCTTAAATTTTGCATTAGGGAGTATCGTAATCGTCGGTGAATTTTTTTATTCTTGCACGTGAAACATTCTTTACCATGCGTGTTTGCTTTCACGTGTACGAAAAGCCGGCTAGTGAGATAGTACGGCACTTTTATTTCCCTTGCCGTCGAACGAAGATAAAGGAGGACGCTAAACTGAACCGGACTACACGAAACCGGTTAATGGTAAATTAAAGCAGAGCTGTTCATAATAAAGGAGAGCTCGACTGTTATGATCACGAGGCACAGGAGGACAACACTCGATAATCGATGAGAAAGGCCTTCTTTGTGTAGATTAAAGTGCAGGAACAACCACTGGGACTAGATTTTAAGTAGCCTTTCAAGTTACAAGACTCTTCTCGCATGTACCCGACGTGATTGATTTCAGGGAAAACTTTACTGATGCTCAGCAACAGCCGGCACTCTTGCATTCGGAACTCTACATGACATTCTGTTTGGCTGCTTGTCTATTCTGACGTTCAGAGGGTTTGGAGTAATTTGTGCTCTTTTTTTTTCGTTTCTTTGTTTGCAAAACGGGAAGAAATAATGTACGGGAGCACGACAAAAAAAAAAAAGGGGGGGGGGGGAGCAGATGTCAAGATATTTAATACAACAATATGATCTTTTTTGCTGTTCTGCTTCTAGTTACTTATATTAACCTCATTGCTGTCACTTAATGTCAACATTCACGATGACTGATTGAGTTTAATGACCGTAAGCAACGTATGGGCTAGGAGTAATGCTATACCAGAATGCTCCAGATTAGTTTTGACCCACCTGGTTTACTTTAACGTGTCACACAAACATCGGTACACGAGCGTTTTTGCATTCCGTGCTACATAAATGCGGCCGCTAGGGCCAGGAATCGAACCCGCGTCCTCAGCAACAGAACACCTAAAACACTGAGCCACCGCAACGGGTGTAAATAATCATGCAAATAGCAACGTGTCTACTAAATACATGCACTAACCAATTAGTAGAGTGTGTAGCCTCTGTCGGAACTCCACCAACTTGCTACGGGTCTGAGACTTTTTGTTTTGCTTTTTAATGATACTAGTGCTAAGTATATGATGCGCATGGGATAGAGAGTAACCGTCCTCATTCTATAGGGCGAACACTTCCTTGCATATTGACGTCAATTAAGATAAACGCACATACGGCTGCCTAATGAGAGCAGGCACATTGATGAGGCGGCGTGCGTTGTAAAACAGAGCCGGAGTGTGGTGGGGTTATTCGTCAGAAAGCGACTGCTGTAGCAAGATAACATCTTTATTAGTTGAAACCTAAAGGAGATAAAGAAGGTACCAGGAGTGTCATCTTTGGTCAAGATGAACACGGCCGTTGTAGCAGCCCAGCACGTTGCAAACGTCGGAACGTTCCCTCTGATGGCATGCATCTTATTATTCGACATTTTCGAAATACGAACATTTTCAATGTGCAACCAACTTTCAAGGTGTCTAACAGGTTGCTTTGCAGCAGGTTAAACTGTAATTATATATTTTCGCCCCTGCAACTATGGCAAACAAAACGCGGTATATTTTTTATTTAGTGTTTTTTATGGTTTTTAAACACTTTTTTAGGTCTAATTGTTCAAAATATCATTCACTGTTCAAACCCATTCGCGACGCTTTCATATCACAGTTTGTGATACCTTCAGTTCACCACGTGTTCTCATTATTTAATAATTGTACAGTTTATTGTTTGTGAAGAAGCCGGTGGTGCAATAGTTGTCAACATTTCCAATTTCATCAAAATAAGTATACCAGCAAAGGATTATCTTGAAGCCGCTGCCAAACTTGCACGTTCATACTATTTTCACGTCAGTCTAAGTAAGCCGCCAAATCTCTGCACAAGGCCTGGGGCGACACACCCTGTCTGTTCATCGTGTTGAAACGCGAGAGGATGGCATGAAGTCACTTCTTTGCGTAGCTACTAAAATAAGGACGCGAGAGTACACTCTGCCTCAAGGAAAAGCAAGAGATGCGGCTGAGTCGCCAACGTTTTCTAATTTTACGCCCGCCGATTCAGGGTTCCATTTAGCCAGTAACACATGGTCAGTGCATGCTGGCCAGTGGAACAATTAAAGAAAGGCGGGCACCCGTATTCGGGCCATTTCTGAAACAACATCAATTACCTGTTTCGTCGCTCCTGTACTCCTTTCTTGCCACCCCCATTTATCGACAAACGAGGTTCCTAGGGTCAGCCGTTCCCGGAATGAGCGCAAGGAGGAACTTCTTTTGTTATGTATTAAAGAAGTGCAACCTGTTAATTTTTTCTTTCCTCTTCGCGAAAGACCGTCAAGAGGGACAAGTGAATTGCTGCTCCTGCATCGGAATTGTGGATCTCCGTGTAATGTTCGCAGTACGTAGTGCGTTGTTTGCTATCTTGCGTCTTCGAAGTTATCGAGCAAGGCTGCACTCGACTTCGGCGAGAGAATGCTCGCACAGGAGAAATGCGAAGCTTTTACGCTAATTAACGGGGCACCCTTATCACGCACTGCGTATGCGCATAGCAGAGAGCAGTACTTCATTACTAACTTGGAACAAAGAGCAGGACGTCGCGACCGGGTAAGCTTTCGTCTTGTCGCTCAAGCCCGCGAAACTAGATATTTTCCAGATGACGCAAACCGTGCGCCCTTGGCGGCTTTCATGCGCGAACTTTTCAGCTCGTATTGTCGCTCCTCGAGTGACTCTTTTGAGCCGGCCCAGGCGAGTGTCGCCTGTTTGTCCAGTCATCAACTCGGTGGGCCTCCAATGAATGCGACAGCTCTATTTAGCATTCAGTCCTGCGGGAGGTCCGGTGCCTCCAGCAATCGCGCTCCGCGAAAGTTCATCAGCCAACCGAATACATTCAATTAGCGGAGGCTATCTTTGCCACACTCCGCCACATTACGACACTGCGAGCGTCGGTCAGAGTAAACTCATGAAGCGAGTGGACGATCGAGCGCGATAAGCCGCCGCGAAGACAAAAATACACGGGAAAACAAACGGAGCAGTCGCTGAAGAGTCAACTCGAGCGCGACCAATCTTTTTCTGTGACGCGGCTTCGTCAGGGGAGATCGGCAGCGCCACAACGGGTTTCTTCCCGTCTGTGCAAGCACTTGATCTTCGCGCAGAAAGACGAGATGTTCCCCGATGATGCTGCCGCGCGGCAGAAGCGTTGCCGGCTGCGCGCCATCTCAAGGGCAAGCCGGAAGCCATGGCGCTAAACTTAACCGCTTTTGCACAGCCGAGCATAGGGTGCTCCAGTACACGGCCACGGTGACGTGTAACGTGGGTGGCGACGCTTTATGCAATCCCGTTCTTGCACGCGTGTCTGGCCCAATTGCCGAGGAGCGGAAATCAAGACGACCCCGCGATTGTCTTCCGGAGTGCTGATGTAAGTACGTGCGCTTTACGTGGAAACGCGCGACTGTTACAATTGGCTCGGAAGTGAGAGCTATTGTCACATCTTTCAGTGTTGAAAGCGCTTCGATGAGGGACGGTGAGACCCGTGACAAAATGCAATTGAGGGTAAATATTGCTCCTCGTTCCGCATGGACTATTTCATTCGCGGACAGAATAATGTACGAAACAGCACGGTGGGCATACGAATGGTAATGCATGAATAGTCAGCTAGGTCAATCTAGAAACTATATTAAGACGCCGCGAGAGAAACATCTTGAAGAAAACAGGCTGTACACGTACACGTTTACAACACATATTTAATTTAGATGATACGGATAATGGCTTTTCAATTCTTTCAAAAAACAAAAAAACATTACTCGGGCAGTTTCGTTCTAGAAGCAACCAGGCATTAATATCGGTCCTTCATAGCCTTAATAGCCTTAATAGCCTTAATAGCCCTAATATACATCCGTATTAGCTTTAATAGCAGTCCTTCCTTCTATGCGTGAGCTCTCGACAGAAGCAGGTAAATTTTATGAGTCCTGCAATGCGCCTATTCGCCCTTTTCCGAGTTTCTCTGGATCCTATGATCATTCGAAGGCACACTTTCGTCGTGATCAACCCATTTACTTCAGATAAGATCGAAGCCTCCATTGGAAGGTAGGTTTCATTGAGTGTAAAAAAGAGCACCATCACGACCGCATCGTCGAAAGAGAAGACGAAAGCGCCGCGTGATTGTTTCTGAATGGTTGAGTACTGCAGTAGTTGTATACGTGCTGCTCCGGTCTCGGTGCAGCCCCGATGCGACAGGGGCGTCGGTGAGAGCAACGGGTCCATGATGAACGTATAACAAAAGGCCTGTATGATCGGATCCGTGACGCCAAGCTAGTTGTGAGCCGATGATTTTTTTTTTTCTTCTTCTTTTTCTTTCTTTCTTTTTCTTTTTTTAGGGAAAGCACGCAATAAGGAAAGAGCAAACACAGTAGGTGTCCTTCGCATAAGTAACATCGACAAAGGTATCGTGCCCCAGTTGCCCTTTTAGGTGGCATCGGCGCTCAGCGCCACGTACGCACAATTACAACACAAGCCTTCCACCGACAGTTCCCTATACGTTACTGCTGCAAATTTTAGTCCGACCTGTACGTTCTACCGATGGACATGAATAACCTTAACGCAATTATTATACAAGGTTAAGAAAACCATTTAAGGTTACGGGGCGGTTGTTATCTTCAAAAGTGTCGTTATTTCAAATGTTGCCTTGATAAGAGTGCACATATACAGGTGGCGCCGCATTAAGGGCCTGCGATACTCGGCCAGTCACGCTCGACGTCACCAGCATTTTCTTTTTATTTTCGGACGAACACGCTTCAGTGCTTCTTTATTATTGATTCCTTGTAAATAGTAAATATGTTTGCGCTAGAGAACGTTAAGACATTCGAGAAAGAAGCAAAATTGATTTGCTAGGACTATGCCAGTCACGTCATTTTTTTACCATCCTTCTCTCTTTTTATTTGCACTATTTACACTGCACAGTGCTGCCTTCAACTGTACTTCTTCAGCGAAGCTGTTATTACGACTAGACGTGGTGGAAAATGTCCGCTCCAAAATGTCCGCTCCAAAACGTCCGCTCCAAACGTCCGCTCCAAACGTCTGCTCCAAACATCGACGAATATGCATTGAGGGGTCCATAAGAGTTAGCGTAAATATATTTGGAGAAGATGTTGGGCTTGTCCAGGGTAATGTATGGGCAACATTAGAAATGCATGGGATAATGAAGCTCTTTGTGAGAAATTACCAAATGCCTGGTAATTTCTCCTTCAAGCTCTAAGGTGTATTCAACAGTGCATCGTGCCAGGATTACCGAGTGTATCAAGATGAAACTTCGTAGACATAACTTTTACATTAGGTTAAGAACGCTCAATAAATTTAAAATGTATAGGTACTTTGGCGGCAACGTGGGAAATTATCAAATGTGCCAATTACAGCTCTAGCTTCTCTACTTCGGAAGCCTAAAAAAGTTGTCATTTACGAACTATTAAACAAATATAGACAAAATTTCGCAGGATGTAGTGTGTCTGTCATAAGAAATATGCTAGAGAGGCCACACAGTTGTAGCTTCATTGGGGGAGCTCCAGAAAATTTGTAGGGCTATGGTGGCGTGTAATAGGCTCCTTCGAGCAGTATAAGTTTTATAATCGTTGCTGCAAGCAAACTGCTAAATATTTTTGTTTAAAACTTCGGATATGTGTACCGAATACCATGTCTACGATATAATAAATAATGTAAATTATGTTAGTAAGTCGAGAAAGATTATTTTAAAGCGTTAATTGTAAGCGGTTGCGCAGGTTTCGGCGGCGCCGGAGCAACATTTGTGCCTCGGCGGTGCGCGCAGAGGCGCTGAGGAAGGTGCACGAGCGCTGCGGAAAAGTTCCACTGGGACTCGAAGCACGTTTTTGCCGGGAAAACGCTTATTTGTATTAGACCATCTTATAATAATATTTATGCTTATAATAGATCCTCTTTAACGCGTAATGAAATAAACCACCTTATTTTCGGTTCATGGGGCGCCATAATCTCCAGCTTTTAATGAACAGTCGCTCAATTCTGGGCCCAGCGAAGTAAACTTAACCTATCCGTGAAACTCCGATCCCGTTAGTACCACCATTTCCATACTTACGAATCAGCCATGCGATAACAGCGGCGAACTATACGAGGCGAAACTACACAAGTAACTTGAAGTAGCGAAAAAATAATACGCGTGCCCGACAGGCACCTTACAGAATAAGAACTAGAGAATTAGAGTTCGAGGCAAAGGGCCCGGTGCGCCCGGGGCGCTCCTTGCTATAGACTATTTTAAAGAAGAGTTGCAGTGCCGCCATGTATTGGGCTGTTAACGCTGGCGTTTGCTAAAGGTCATGGCACCTATTATTAAACGTTGGGTTGCTAGGTTGTGCCGGTCCCGTCTTCCTGCTCCATCGTCCACACCTTTTTCTGTGCTGATTACAATGCAGTGTCTCGAATTAACCCCCACATTTTGCCACCTTTTCGGCACTTTTATCGTACAAGCGTACAGTCAAGCGAAGCACTCCATTCTGCTAGAAGGCAGTTCATCGTTAGCATCGTTTCTCTCATTTGCGCGATGACCACCTGCATTAATTAGCGAAAAAAAATAATAGTTGATGGTGCCATTCAGAGTGCACTAGACATTTCCCAGGAAAGCTTTCGTCCACGAATGATGAGACTATTAGGATCCTGTTAGCACGTCTTAGGGCGAGGCTTCTGAATTGTGTTAATCAATGGAAATTCGAATATCTCGTTTCCACCTTGAGCTGCCTTGGTCTTTCTCGAGCGTACCGGCGCCTCTGCCGAGGGGTGTGGTGATCAAGGTTATTGCAATGGGGGTAATCTGACCAGAGCGGGGCCGCGCGCTTCTCAAAGCGAACGTAAAGCGTTCTGCGGAAACCTGTAACTCCATACCGCTCGAGAGGCTGACAGCGTTCGCATTCACGATACTCTAGCGAATGCAAGCGCTAATGAAAAATTTGATTACCACGAAAAAAATTCGCTTTTTCATTGCCAAGATATAAATAAACCATAAGAAAGAGGCCATAAAATGCCGGAAAGCAGCCAAGTCAAGCGCAATCTTTTCCGCTTCGTTAACACAACTGCGTGAGAAAACTAAAGGAGGAAATGCACTTCCCACTCTTTATTTTTCATGAGCTGGAGTAATGTTTTGATTTCTATTTTTTCAAGGCGCGTTTGCGTGTTTTGCATTATCGTCGGGAAGCATATGGACAGGTAGGTGACAATTAATGGTGTTGCATTGAAAACAAGAAACGTAGTGAAATTTGAATACTAGCCCACCTCAGAATACAAGGCTTTCACCAGGATTTTTATTTACTGTGAAGAATCGTTAAACCCTCAGGGCTGTTTATCGGAACGCACAGCTCTTCATAAGTACTCTCATATAAATACGAGGAGCCGCATTACGAAGCGCTTCGCATGGTTGCAGAGTGTTCAAACGGGAGGGTGCATGTATCTGAGTACAGTTAGAACTTGAGACTTTTAAACATGCTTCTTTCGGTCGTTTCTCTCAACTAGGCCTTGTTCCGTGATCTGCTAGCCTCCTCATTTCCCAGATATTAGAACGCCCGCCCAGGAAAGACGTTGGTACCGGTTTCGATGCCCAGGCCAGGATGAAGTTTCCTTCAACTGCGAAGTTTCCTTTCTGAGAAACCCATATTCGTATCCTTTGTAGCTTCGTGTTACAGTCGGGTGAATGAGAATTTTTCCTCTCAAACGCCAAGTTATAATTTCCCGTACGCATGCTGGCGAATAGTGTCATAGAACAAGGCCATGCACTGTCATAAAAAGGCTTAATTATGTTCTGCGTAGCACTCTTGCAATTAATTCTACCTTTGTTTCGAAGACTCCAAATATTCAGACCTTTCTACATTTTTGAAGGTGTGAAAAGGCGAAAAAATTAATAAGGAAACGCTTGAAACGATGAAGTGTTGCCACACATCGATAACAAGCGAAAGGAATTTAGCCGGTCCAAGCGAGCATTGCCTTATATCGCGTTTCAGCGGCGACTCTCTCAGACTATTAGGAACGGGTGATTCGAGACAAAATTATAATTGTTACTAACCAAGATTTATAGCAGCGGCGGACATCAGAATTTGCGCTATAAGGGCCAATAATATTATTATTCAGCAAAAATTTAGTAATTATCATTGCTTTAATTAATCACTTTAAACGATATGCTCTTATTGCAGAACTTGAGTCTGCCAGTACTCAAAGCATAAACTTTTGCTGCAAACGCGATCTGCATATTGCACCAGTTTCCATAAATAATTACTAAAAATATGGAACCAAAGGTTTTGTTGTTCCAGTTAACGTGTTTCCGCACTGTTGAAAAATGCACAATGGAAAAATGGCAACTAGAAACAATCAACGCATTTCACCGCAAAATTTGAGCCGGTCTTTCTAGATATAGGCGCATAATTTATTTTAAAATGTTATTATCGAGTTTCTACCGAAACTCGCACAGAAAAAAAAAAGAACCGGAATAGAGCGATTCTATTCCGATTCTTTTCCTTTTTGCACTTCGTCAGTTGTCTGAGCAGCGCGCCGCCTACGCTATCAGCGCGATCGGCTGGTCATGAGCGGTGGGTGAAAAGAAAGGAACAGAATCGAGCGAAAAGAATCATTACATTATACCGGTCGAAAACGGGCCAGTATAGAGGCGACCTGCCCTCTTGGGGTAGCGCGTGCTCAACATTTCAATGCGGCCCTTAGCTAGAGCTTATATCCTACAGTACACCGGAAGGAAGACCTTCAACCGGGCTAGGCTATCAATCTAAGCTATCGACATTTCTTTTACTCGGCTGGCTCATTTGGCAACGCATGTGCAATAAACAATGTCTCGAACTAGCGGGGATACTATATCGTTGAAGCCGCTGACGCACGCCAGTGTGCACCGCTCCTGTGCCTCAGACAAGAGGTCCGAGATAACGTAATTGTCCTAATACAATTATTTTTCTTTCCGTGCTTTAATTGTCAGGGGTCCGATCGATGCTTTGCTTATACGTTGTCACCCGGTTCGGCCGGTCATAAGCGGTTATGAGCGTTCGATTCTGTTACGAACGGAACAGAATCGAACGAAAGGAATCGCTACATTGTATGCCTGGAAATGCTTGCAATGGCACCTCCGTTCTGCTGACGAGCTCAGCTGTATACTTCCTCTAAAGTTTTCCAGACGGCCTTGTTTTTTGCTCTATCGAACGTCATAAGTGATGCTTTGGCGGCGTTTTTCGAGGCACATTGTTAGGAGCCAGTTATCTTGCGGATGTAGAAGAAGCTGTTGAAGTGCAGAGGTCAAGACAGAGGACGAAATGTGTTCCGGTCATAAAGGAAAACAAACAAACCAACCAATCAACCAACCATTCCGTCATCTTTGTTGTTGTCTCCGTGTAGTGTAAATAAAGCACTTGTTCGCACATCTCCCCGTAATAGCATGAATGAAATACATAACCGCACATAGAGTAAAATTCAGCACCGAGTGTATAAGCTCTAATTAAAATAATTTGCTTAGTGCCTTATGAGGTTCTTTATCGTAGTGCTACTTGGAACTATTCCGCTCCTCACAAAGAATGTATACCAGACAGAACAGACAATTCGCGAAGAAACAAAATATACAGGGTGTCCCAGCTATCATGCAGCACGATTTTAAAAAAAAGAGGAACGGCGTTACGCGAAGCAAACCTAGTGCGTACTGTTTCCAGTACACTGGAGTAGCCGCCAGTAGTTTTTTTCGTTACTGAGATTTAATTAGGTAATTGTAATTAATTATCTAAGTCGAGAAGTACTGTCCTAATTATCAAAGTGTCAATGAGAAAGTTGTAGAGCAACATGAAAAACTCCCGATACAGCCCTCTGTTGCTCAATACGCGCTACATAAATGCGTTTTTCCTAGTGTGAAAGAAGCCCGCGAATACACGCAGAATTGCCGCGCGACTGGCCGCTCGAAGCACTATGCGTGCATTCGCGGGCTTCTTTCACAATCGGAAAAAGACTTTTATGTAGCAGGTATTGAGCAACAGAAAGCTGCATCGGTAGTTTTTCATGTTGCTCGACAACTTTCTCATTGACACTTTGATAATTAGGACAGCACTTCTCGAGTTAGATAATTAATTACAATTACCTAATTACATCTCAGTAATGAAAAAATCTATGGCGGCGACTAGCGCGAAAAGGCATTATTACTTTAAAGGCATCGCTACAAAATACCGGCCCAGAACTGTTTAACGAAACACCGTCGCCTCTTAGAGTGATAGAACAGTGAGATCAGACGAAAAAACTGACTTTTGTTTCAGCGCGCAACGACATTGAGTAAAAAAACGGGATCTATTTTTCAGAGGCACCGCAAGCCTGCGAAGAAGCCTCCTCTTTCAGCGAAAAAACGTTGTGCGCCATAGGAAGGTATTGCTATCGTTTTGGTCAGTGAAAATAAAAAAAAAGTTATCGCAGGACACACATTCTGAGCGAAGTTAAACCCCATTTTTGAATCAATAATCCTCGCCTCCGACATCCCGACTTATTGCTTTAACACTCGCCGTGATTCACGAGCGGTAGCGGCTAGTCCAGGCGTACTTTTGTGGTGATGAGCTCAAAGCCTTTAGTCAACATGATAAGCTCACAGCGTCACTCGCAAAATCGAAAGGTGCTAAGTTGGTTGTCTGGCTGATGCACTAAGTCCTCTTCGCTTTGCTTTTAGTTGTGTTGTCTGATAACCAGCAAGGAACAAGCTCTAGGAGGTCGCCGAAATTGGCGAGACTATACAAATACAGCGGCATTCTGGAAGAGTCCGGCTCAAGATGGTTCGCTCTTAAAAGAAATCACAACATACAGCATTTTTTTTATTTTCTGCTTTCCTGGAAAGGAGGAAGACCTGCGCTTCTCACAGTGAAGTTGCCCTCTTCTCTCGCATTTCCTCAGTACACAATAAGTTAGGGTTTTGTACCTAATGGAATGGTTCGTTTAGTTCACTCTTGCCGGTCACACGGTCGCTTTTTCGAGCGCTTTTCTTTTTTATCTTATTTTAAGCAACTGCAAGTAGTTATGTACACGACAGGGAATTTGGGACATCTGAAGCAGTTAGCGTGTTGGTTAAGAGGCAGCGTGAAGCGAACGCGAAACTTTTGAATGCCTGCGCTGCCATAAGTACGCCGCCATTAAGGTGCCCTTCAAGAAGGCGGTAATGTATATCTTTATCTACAAATCCACAATCACATTCGGGGGTTTTCGCCCGGCCAATTCTATGTAAGAAATGTTTTCTGTAGGCAGTTCCTAGCCTTAATCGATGAATAAGGGCTTCAATATTTCTGTCTAATGACAATAGAAATTTGAATTCAATAAGCGGATCAATATGGTACAAATCAGAGATCTTAGAATTATGGTCAAACCACGTATTTCCACACATTTTGAAATACATTTTCAAAGTCTAATGACATTAGACCGCAGACCTTTCAGTTTAAGAAAACTTTTGGGCCCTTGGTCAACAACGGCCTTGCAGAAGAGCGCTTTAAAATCGTTTAAAACTTTTCTCGAAGACAGTGGCATTGTTGGCCGTTATTAACGCTTATAATGTTCCTTTTATTTCAACATCGCTGTATTTGCGTGTGTGTTTGTGGATTATGCTATGTCGACTATTGTATGCACCGCCCGCTGACTAGCGACTGTACTGTTAGGTGACAGTATTATTTGTATTTTTGAGACTTTTTTCTGCAGTGCCGTGGAGTTATTTAATTTCTTTATTGTATGCATAACGTATTTTTTTCAGAGGGCCCACAATGTCGCTGAAGGGCTGGGCCTAACGGTGCCATCGTGGGTGCGGCCCGCCTCGGCTTGAAAGAGTCGAGCCGTAGGACTTTTGTAAATAAAAAGTTTTCACACACACACACACACACACACACACACACACACACACACACACACACACACACACACACACACACACACACACACACACACACACACACACACACACACACACACACACACACACACACACACACACACACACACACACACACACACACACACACACACACACACACACACACACACACACACACACACACACACACACACACACACACACACACACACACACACACACACACACACACACACCACGTATTTTTTTCGTTGTAGTGTTACTGTAAAAACGCTGCTTCACAAGTAATTTTTTAATGTTCTGGTGCTTGTATGAGAAGGTTTGACATTTTGTCTTGAACCCTGTATGTTCTAGGTTAGACCCATTCAAGAGCTAAGGAGTATCCGGTGCCTTATTTGTGCGTCAACATCTCTTTATATCATATTAATAATAAAAAAAGATGTCCTTCTGAGTATTCTTTCGTTGGCTGTAGACTATGGGCACAATGTGACGTCAGGAGAATGGGCCAGCACTGCCATCAGTTTCGTGGTATTCAAAACATATGGTTATCTCAATATCGCGATGCCTCTATGCAGAAGGCAAACAAATCATGCAGTAGGAAACTATATCATAGCGTTTTATTTTGATGTATTTCTATGTCAGAATGAGCATTCAGTATTAAGTCAGGACAAGCCTCAGCGAATGCTCTCCAAGGAGTTCTACGTGACACTGCACGAAAAATCTTCAAATAACTAAACTGCAAGCGCACGCTAACCTTGTTTTATATAAGATGTTTCATAATACTGGATGGCTGAAACGTTCAGTAACTGCTTAGCATGGCACACGTACCGTTTCTCCTGACCTCAGAATTGGTTTTACGTTCGCGAGTCACAAAGCTTGTACCTGGGAATAACGATGTAATATTAGCTAGCACTTTTTGGATGCATCTAAGGAGGCTCACTGTTTCATTGAGTAACAAATTATGTTTTACTAAACTTTTGCCGTCCGCTGAGAAAGACTAAAGATGCGGAACTAATATGGACAACTGGGCGAATTGTCACAGCGACATGTTTAGCGGGAAAAGACTGAATGCTGGTTAATTAAAGAACATCAGAAAATATTTCCGTGACATTTGCAGCTTGAATGCAAGATATTAGGTGAAGGGATAGATAAAGTACCAATTAATGGGCCAAGTCCAGTCGGACATTCCTGTGAATTTGTGCAGTGCAGTTTCTGTGCCTCACTAATATTCGTACATTGCAAACAATGTTATTCAATGCAACACATTTCGTTTGGTATTTATCCCTAAAGGGATTTTCAGAGTCTACAACGGAATGCGTAAAACGAATAATTCTTGCTATCTCTCTCACTCTTTCTCTCTCTCACTCACACAAACGCACATTGTAAAGAAATTAGAAGATATTTACTTCATTGTAAGCCTGTGTCTCTACGACAGATATTGCTTGAATGTTCTGATCTGATCAATAGATCAAAAATCTACATTATGAGACCCTTGGAATTTCTTTGTGAAGTAAGAGGACAGTTAAGTTTTTACGCCACGTTGTGGTTGTTACTTTTCGCCATCCAGGATAAACGTCATAGGAATTGCTCTGACAGGCAGTAAGTATTAAAGTTGACACCTGTCAGCAGAGACAGCTGCCAGGCCACAGCTAGGTGGACGGGATTGAAACGGTATTGCTTCGTAAGCAATAGCAGCAAACTTTGCGCCTCTTCAAAAGCTAAAAACAACCGACACTACAAAGATCCCATCAGATGCGCTTACACCTTGACAGCTTGCTTCAACACATCCAACAGCAAAAGAGTGCGGCGTGCAGTATTTCGATATTACTCATAGTGTGTGCGAGTTCACCTTAATTGTCTTTCCTTATTCCCTCTCTGTCCCTCGCCATTATCAGCTCATTTTTTAATTCTCCAGTGTAGGCTAGCCAACCGAAAGCTAGTCTCCTTAATCACCCTAGCATGCTTCATTTTTTTTCTCTCTCTCTCTAGAGGGCTTCAACATCTCTAGTTTTGAAGCCTGGCAGCCACGCTGAGCACAAAGCATTTCTAATATGCAATTCTCGTGAGAGGCAGGTGGCGAAGACATACTCCGAAAGACAGGCTTGTTATATTTCCTTGGTAGCCAGATATAAATGTTGGTGAGTAGCGGAAGGGTTTACATCCAACAAATTTAATAGCAACTGAGATGCTTGTCTTCACGTCAGATTCTTAATGGCTACACAGCAGAAAAGGTATGTGCAGCGATAGCTAAGCCGCTGCCACTAAAGATGTTTGGCTTACATCTGTAAATAATAAATAACAAAGTTTATTGCTAGTTACAAGAAATATTTTGTTGGAGAAGGGAACGACGAGGGACACCTTTCAAATGGCGTTACAGCGCCGCTTGAAACGTGCCCCTCGCCGCGAAGTAGGAGGCGGGAGACAGTGTAACACTCACCGACCGAGCTGTCGTACGCGTAGATGTACTCGGAGGTCATGAACTGGTTGATGAGCGCCGTCTTGCCCACCTCTCGGGCGCCAAGGACAAGGATTCGGTAGCGGGCCAGGTCAGCTGCTTCGGCGCTTCTCGTGACCACCACCTCGGGTGGCAGTCCGGTCAGGCTCGGGCCGGCCGGCTCAAGGCAGGCGAGCGCGAACGTGGCCCGGTCCGTGCGCACCGCGGGCTCGGGACTGAGCTGCTGCAGGGAGCTGACTACACGTCTGTCTCCGTCCAACGATGCGCACACGCAGTACGCGTCGCTGGTCGCGTCGACGCCGGCGTCCGAGGAGCCCGGCACAGCCAGTTTGTGGCCGCTACCTGTCGAGGCGACACTGTGCGTACTGCGCGATTTGGAACGGAAAGAGTCACCGCGGTTCACGACGCCCTTGGAGGTGACGGCAAAGTTTCTGAGGCGTTGCACGTCAGCCGCCGGCTCGTCACAGGGCAGCGAGCTGCTGGACGAGCCACGCGAGTCGTTGGCGCCGTTCACCATGAGCAGGTCGCCCGGGATGCTGGCGATCCGGTCACGGAAGTGGCGTTGCAGCGAGTGAGGCCGGCGTGTGGTGCGCATGGACTGAGACCGGCTCACACTGGCGTCCCGCAGAGGGGACGCAGTGGCCGAGGCGCAGCCGTTGCTGTGGCTGCCGTGGTATCGGTGCGGGGAGGCACGTGGCTTCCTGCGGACGCTGTGGCTGGGGCTGCGCTGCTGCTGGCTCGATGGACTACGGCCGCCAGCGGCGACGCCGCCCGCCCCATCACCCGTCAGGCAGATTTCGCTGTCTGCCGCCGAACCCTGGCTCGAGGAAGGCCGGGCCGTGGTGCGCGTCGGCGACGCACGACGCGCCGCGTTCTCCAGGGCCATGCCGGTCAGCCTCGGCAGCCGAGGTTCCGCGCGACCACCGCTCTCCCGAGACAATTGCAGTCCGAAAGAGTGCGCGGCACAGCGTCCAATGTGTTGCTCCTCCAGGCGGCCCCGATCACAGGGCGGCCACCATGCGCCCCACGAGGCAAAACAAAGCACGCGCGACTGCCACGCGAAAGCGGGGAGAGGAGCAGTGAACGCGCGCCCAACGGTCTGTGTGCGTTGTGTGTACGGCGTGTAGCTTCGACCGGGTCTTTTATGGCCCGCGGGCCATCACGTGGGCCGTGACGTGTCGCCCCAGCGCTCGCGCCCAGAGCGAGCAGTAAATCTATCTTGGTTGGCTCCTGGGCCTTTGACGCACGCGCACACCCGCACGCTCCGAAGCAGCGCCGAGCTGCGGGAGGGTCTGAGCGCGCGCTCTCCACTTCCAGGAACTTCCTCCTCTCCGCGGGTCCCGCGAACACCCCGCGCAGGTGGTTTCAAAACAGCGCTCCTTGGCCACCACCGGCATAACAATCACGCGCGGCGACTACCAAGAGAGCCTCCTGTGGCGTCCGATTAATCTAGTGTCTAGCCTGTTGCACTTTCTGTTGTAGTGTTTTCAAGCAGGACTCGCTTGGTGAGAATAGCCGGGCGACCCAGTTAATTCCGCTTGCCCTTTGCGCATGATAACACGACGCAGTATTCGAAAATTGGGCTGCGTTGTGCATACTGCAGGTTAAGTGCAGACCTCCAAGGTTATGTGTTTTGTTTTGTTGTGAAAATACTATTGCTTATGTATTAGCCACAAAAATTTCCCGCATACTTAAATTGGCATTTGCTGATAGCAAATTTATTCGTAAAAAAAACTGAGCTAACGTTTTACGGACTATTCTCAGTCAAAAAAAGGGCAGAGAAAGACAATGTCCATACAATTTCTCTGCGCGATACCGAAACTGCTCGTAGTAATCGTCCGTTCATCTACTCAGGCGAGTGATGCACTGGGGAACGTCTATTATATTTGTATTCCCAACATAGCATGCTGAGAAAGGGGAAAAAACAAACAAACAAAAACACCATGCCATTTCAATATACATTCATATATGCAGAAAGTTTGGCTTTTGTGCATTACGCCAAAGTGTGCAGCAGAGCACCCTCTACAGGGGCTTAACTACAAATTCAAGGAAATTACAAAAAGAAACCAGGGTCGTGAGTGCAGAAAAGGCAAGAGCGGATCCATCTAGCCCTCTAGACGATTAACGGCATTTGTGGGAAAAGAATGTCAGGAACCCCGACAGGGTGTGTTTTGCAAGCGGAGAAAAAACATACAGCAGTGAATTGTAACTTGTTCGTATACTTGCGTGAGGATGTTCATAGGGACACAAGCAATGCACAGCAAGTTTAAAAAAAAAAGTAAACGAAAGCTAGTCTTTAGCACCGCTAACTCACTTAGTAATCGATACTTAGATTGTGACGTCTCGGGAGCTGTCGCATGCTGGCGGCATCACACACTCTCATTTATCAAAGTGGCGTTTCTACACCTCGTATTTCTTACAAACTTGCGATTCCATGCAGACTGTGACGCCGCTCGCGTACGCTCAACACCTCTGGAGTTTTCTGTTAGATACCTTCAAAATGTGTGAAGACCACCTATAATGCGTTAAAAAATGCATGGCTGATGGTGGGACCGAACCTCCATTTTCCGGCACAGCAGTCCAATGCTCTGACCATTAGGCCACGAAAGCATGCATTCGTGTCTAGTGCTACAGTTGTTCTTTGAAACTTCCGGCGCGTGCGTCACGTTCCAGTTTCTAGCATTCTACCTTCGTGACGCCTAGCGCTTTCAGAAGCTGCGTTAGGCTGCACTGCCATAGACAGTTCGCCTATAAGGCTATCGCATTAAATAGCGATCGAGCATTCGTGTTGACACACATCCCATTCTGATATATTGGAGTTTCGAAGAACACGTAGATTAAGTTATTGTTAGCTTAATAGAGGTAAGCTTTAAACCCAGAACATGTCGAGATCTTCTAATACTGTCGCTGTGAGATCAAACGCCATCATTCCCATCGCTTCCGCCATCAGACGGGGAAGCGTCAAAGTGTCACAAATGGCTCCACTAAAAGCTGGAATAAAATGCAGAGCTGTGACAATTTTCAGTCCGTATTTAATGAAAGCGTTAACAGGAGGTTAGCATAGTATGGCCTTAGATCAATGTACTTATTTACAAACTTCAGCATAGGGTCTATCCTCATTCGTCCTATGGTGGTGGCGATGGCAGTGTAGTGTCGATAATTCTGAGAATGATTATGACATTTAATTATGCCATGGCTGGAAACGACTCAAACGAGCCTCCTGTATAGGGGAACGTCTTACCCAATCATGAGAAATTGTTACTGGCCGTCATTTGTTAGAATGGAAAAGGTGTTATGCAATGTACGTTTGTTCGACGTGAGAAAAAGAAAGAAACAGACCGCGGAAACAATTCCGAAGTAGGCATAACGCCATTATTCAGAGAACAACGAGCCGAAAAGACTGGTGCATTGGCTCGGTTTTCTTAACATCGCGAAGAACTCTGGGGTACATTACCTACACGCTCGCCAAACAAAGCATAAACAAATAAATCATTTTAAAAAGCCATGGGCTTTGCATTTTTTGTAAATCCTGGGACTTATTTACTGTGATTTTTCTTAAACATGTAGTCTATACGGCTAACGAGGTAGCGAAGACCAAGAGCGGCGAGACATTCAGCACACACACAAAAAAAGGAAATATCATGTGCTTTAAGCCCCAACCATCGCCAGTCAGAGAACAAACGCACCAGACGCTTCAACACTGTAAAGTATGATAACACATCCAAGTGTGCGCGGCGTGTATCTGGCAGTGCAGGTATTCTAACAATGTATTGCACCACCGAAGCCTGATAGTGGAGGTCGCACATGTAAGTGCTCGATTTTTTTATTTGTTTTTTTAAATGAGCGTCGACAGATTATGGGAAGTTTTCATTGGCACTCGCGTCAAAAAGAAAAAGGAAGAGAGAGAGAGAAAAAAAAGGGGGGGGAGGGCAATGAACTACGAAAGCATCATGAAAAGCGAAACAGATAGAAGTCCCGTTAGTGGACCTGCAAATTTTACACACAAAATATCTCGGGCTCTGACTATGAGTAGGCTGCCCGCTATACTCAGTAATGACAGGCTGTACTTGAATAATGGGATATTTTATTCCTTCCCGCCGTTATTATTATTTTTTGTTTTATTTCCCCCTGGCATTCAAATTTTATGTTTGTAGGCTAGCCGGGTCTTCGGTTGGTTCTTTTACCTGGTTTAAAACATTTTATTCGAATAATTGATTTGCAATGTACATTTGTATGCTCATGATTGCGTGGCGTATCATAGTATTAATAAAGTAAACGGCATGTCATTTCTTCAAGGAGACTTGAATTGTATGCAGCTATGGTGCAAGAAATTGAATATTTCGCTACGCACTGCCAAGTGTAAACAAATTTTATTTACTCGCAAGCGTATGCCAATCCTAACTCAATATTTTTTTAGGGAGTGGGCCTCTTGAGAGAAGTGAAGAAGCACCTTTGCCTGTATCTCTCACCAAATCTCACCTCGAAAAAACATGTACAGTACGTTTCTTCCAAAACCCTTCGAACATTAAATTTTCTTCGTTGAAATTTTTATAAGGCGCCACTAAAAGTTAATGAAATTTTATACTGTGGCAACGTAAAGTCAATCATGGAATACGCTTTCGAGGTCTGGAATTCCCAATTTAGCTTATGCCAAATGTTGAAACGTGCCCAGAATCATGCCGCCGGTTTTGTTTGGAGCATATGTGACTGTTACGTTCACATCACGTCCCTTAAATACAAGTTGCAGTGTGAACCATTCTACACGCGCCAGTGGGACAAAAAGCTTGAATTTCTGTATCGAATGTACTTTAGCAAAACAGTATATGTGCTCCACCTTGGTTACCTCCTGCACATTTCCTTTCAAGGAGAGTTAGTCATACCTTGAAAGTTTCGTGGAATAAAAAGCCGCATTGACATTTTCAAAAGGTCATTTTTTCCTCATATGTGAAAAGAACTACCCCTGAGAGTGGTTCGCAGTTTCGGGCGAAATTTCTCAGTTTCTTGCTGGGTCTATTACGCATCCCTTTCGCGTTCATCCCACTTACCTGTATTTGTTATCTTTTCTTTGTTCATGCTGTTGTTTCTTATTGTACTTTTGTATAGCTTACTCCTAGGCACGCCTGCTACTGACCACGCATAATAAACTTTCGGGCCCAGAAGTTGCGGTATTGCGCAGTAGTTAGCGTGTCCGGCGCGTTTTGTTTAGTTTACTTCACGGTCGCGTTTATTGACATAAGTACAATCCCGAGTTGTGCACCGAGCGAAGCTTTGTTTTTCTTTGCCGTGTGGTGAGGTGGCGAAGAGGGTTAGGTGACATGACGACGACGCTACGGCACAACGGAATGGACAGATGAATGATGGGCGTACCAGAGCACACCCGGTTTCGAGCTCTTAACTGCAGCGGCATAAATTTTTTTACGAAGAAGGAGGCTTGGGGTGATATCGACAAATAGATGCTGAAATAATGAGTAAACGAAGATGTATTGTCCTTGCTTTCACTACTTTATAATATATACTTATGAGGATTGCGTCAGTGAGCCAGTGACCATCGGCAGAAAAGAGATATCGCTTGTCTTGCCGCGTCTAGTGACATGCGTTCCGCAGCAAGCAAGCAATAGCGCTAACTGAGAACGCGCGCTGCGTAACTGGAGGTTGAGAATGGAGTAAATGTGTGAACAAAAATTGTGTTGATTAAGAAGGTGAGCGGTCACCTTTAGCTAGAAAACATGCGCGGGTTCTGGTGTTAAGATGTAGTGGAGAAGGACAATGTTTTGTAATGCAAACACACACCATTGAGTTCGGACACCATCCGGGATCTCCGCCTAGTGCGTTCGTTGCACAAGTTCGACCATTCGTGCAACCAACCAACCAAGGCTTGCGGCAGCGAACTTAATATTGAAAGCTGCACTTTCTGTTTTACTAATTATGTTAACAGCACACGGCTATTATAAAACGCACGCGTGTTGCTCCAGCTGGGGCCTTCGAAAGTACATGATATACACGAGTGGTCTCATCGGAGTGTCAGTAGAAGAAGTGACGGTCGTTATAGAAAGAAATATTTGCACGAACTAGTGAGTTAATTAGCCAAACTATACTCATAAGTTCTTTATTACCACATATAGATACCCATATCCGAAACTTGTCCCCGGCCCAGTAAACTCTTTCAATTTTTTCTCAGTTTAGAAAACGCCATGCAAGTATAGAAGCAGCGTCTCGATGCATTTTGGCTCATTTGCAATGGCACGACAAGCCCGAACGAATCCGCTGTGGTTGCTCAGTGGCTATGGTGTTCGGCTGCTGAGCAGGAGGTCGCGGGATCGAATCCCGGCCACGGCGGCCGCATTTCAATGGGGGCGAAAGGTGAAAACACCAGTGTACTTAGATTTAGGTGCACGTTAAAGAACCCCAGGTGGTCGAAATTTCCAGAGTCACCCCACTACTGCGTACCTCATAATCAGATCGTGGTTTTGGCACGTAAAATCCCATACTTTAATTTCTTTAAGCCCGAACGAATGATTGGCGAGTGAAACTTCGACGCTCACAGTAGATACCGCTCGCTGACGATATAGTACGACAAATGTCATGGAAGATAACACGGAACGTGCCGAGTGTCGACTGGCCCACACTGTTAAGGTATTCCCGAGCTGTGCAGCTTAGCGTCTGCCAATGGGAGAGGGCGAGCAAGCGTCGGCAAATGCCGTTGATTGGGAGAGAGGTTGGGTTTGACGTCCGAAAGCGACATTACGGCTATGAGAGGTGCGTTGTGTAGGGCTTAGTATCAATTTTAACCACCTATACGCATTCGTAACAGCCACCTAAATCCAAGTAGACGAGCGCTTTTGCAATCCGCCACCATCGGAATGCTGCCGCTGTGGTCGTAAATCGCGCCCGCGATCTGGCGCTCAGCAGCAAAATGCCATGGAAAAGCGTACTTTAGAGGATAGACGACCATTTTAAGCGTCTCCCGAGTTACCCATGGAAATGTATAGGCCATCTGCCTTCAAGCGTAACGTCAAGTCACAAAGGGCGAAGGCTATCTAGGAGATGTTGCGCGCCGCTGACAAGGCCATAGCTTATCTGAAGAAAACGAGTAACAACGCTGAACAACGGGTGGTGTCTTAGACAGACGAAGCGCTGTACCAGACATGTACCAACGAGCCCAAGTTTGCACGTTATTGCCGTAACTTACGTTCTTTGTCTGGTTGTGTAACCTATGACACCCAAGGTTTTTGGTTTTGTTCTCGGTTTCTTGTTGGTCGTTTTTTTTTTTTACTCTCTCTCTCTCTCTCTCTCTTTCTTTTTTTCTCTTTTTTTGGTGGGGTAGGTAGGAAGGGGGCGCTGCTTGATGATATTGCTTTTGTTGTTTTTTTGTTTTCGTTCTTTAGTGTTACTTTTGCAGCATGTACCTTTGTTCGTCGATATGTTTACATTTTGCCCGGGCCATCACTGGGCTTTGCGAGTCCCTGTTGGACGCCGTCGCCTTTACACCGTGCGCTTCATGGTGGTTATCGTAATCATCGTCTGATTCTCTTAGTGACGCGAGCGAAATGATTGCCTTTATATTTTGCAACTAGGTTTAGAAGAATAAAGTTGTAACACGTTGTTTCTCTGCCTCTGCCGACATGTTTTTGCGCAACATGCTAAGTTCCATAGAAATGAACCGGCTAGCGTGCGAAAAAAGTTCTACTTACCTTGGTTTCACACCTTATTCGGGTGGGCATCTTCGAAAAACTCAGCTCACACAGCCGTCGGAACAAGTCGGCCGATATGTAACTCACCTAAATAAAGCTTCAGTAAAATGGAACGAATTTTTTAGCCCTCTCGAGTTCCGTTATTACAAAATCTACTATACCTGTAGTATGTCTGTGAAGAGAACAATGTAATGAGTTGGAGAGCTGTAATTTAATTCACACGAAGCGTCCTGAAGTAATCGCGATGTGTTGCAGTATTTACCGCTACCTTGTATAGACCACATCAGCAAGGCTAGCGCTACTGAAAGTTATGCGAAAATTGGTAGGGATTCGTGTAACTGAAAGGCAGTCGTGAAAACACGGACGCAAGTAGAAAAGAAGAGGACAGCACAAAAGATGGCTATCAATTGAAAGGACGCACAGTTGCGGAAAAGAAAGAAGAAACAAAATTTATCTGTGCATGCTCATAGTAAGGCATCGCCAACTCGCCAATCATGAACACGTCAGAGTAAGAAGGGAGAGTCATGAGTATAACTTACATTCACCCACTCTCACATACACTTAACAAAGTAGGGAGTCTATACAGGGTCAGCGTTGTGTTTAGGGCTGACAATAAGTTGGGAAAGATATTCCCCGCCGTGCAGATAAAGAAAGGCCAGTTCAACTGCAAGGAAAGACCTGACAGGTGTTATCTAACCATACAATTCGCTGAATGCCATATGAGCGTAGTTTATAAAGTTCATTCTAGGTGCGGTCACTTTTATGTGGGCAGACAGGGCGTTGCATCAGTCAGGGATAAATCGAGCCTAAACTTTCATTACCCGGTGGAACACCGTCTTACCTTTCGTTACACGTCGCGATTGCACGCGTACTCCTTAAATTACAGACAATATGCCGGGTGTCCCACGTAACTTGAGCCAAAGTTTAGAAATATGCAAATGACGCGTAGCTGTACAGAACCAAGGTAACATTGTTTGCCTGGAGATACTCAGATTATTTTTTGCATTCCGCTTAATTACATAATTAGTCTGAATTAAGTAATCAACTTCTCAAATATTATAATCAGAGAAAAGTTTCAATGAGAGAATTGCCGACACACCTTTCTGCTGGTCAATACGTGCTACATAAAAGTGTTCTTCCGAGCGTAAAAGCCCACGAATACACGAAAAATTGCTGCGCGACTGGCCGCTCTAGGCACTTTGTGTGTATTCGCGGGCTTGTTTCATGCTTCATGTTTCATGTTTCAGTAACAGAAAGCTGTATCGGAGGTTTTTCATGTTGCCCTGCAATATTTTCATTGACATTTTTCATCTATTTTTGCAGGAAACTCCAGGCTTGATAGGTTGGCGCTGCCTTCTCTTGAGCATGCGGAGGTAGTTTTGTGTGGTAAATCTATTCTTCCACATTAAGAATCTTCAGTTGACAGCGGTTGTGTTGCCCTGTTCGGTCCTACTTGCGTTCATGTTTGCACGCCTGCCTGTCAGTAACATATGGATCAGCAACAATCAATTTGCGTTAGGTGGTGTTGGTAGTTCTTTAGCACATTAGCTATTATTACTTTGTTTTCTATAGGCTGGCGACAATGGAAAGTCTCCTACTTCGGAGCTTCTTGTTTTTGTTTTTTTCTCCTCCATTTTTTTTTTCTTTCGGCCATTCGAGCTGCGTTCAAAGATCTATTCGTAAACTATGACATTTTCTCGTTAAATCATATCGAGCAAGGAGCCACAAAGTTTTTGCTATTATTATTATTCTTGCTCAATAGGCAGGCAGTATTTCCGAGCAGCATTCCGAGCTGCATTCCGAGAAATGAAAGAAAATGTTTATAGTAAGACGATGGGTTTCCATTTTGGTGCAATGGCGAAATCGCGGAAAACCTTTCCGCGAGTACAAAGAGGCTGTTTCGAAATGCTCCGTCGCGGCAGATTTCTTACAAACGGCTTCGCAGCTCGGCCATTTCCCATTGAAACGATCCTCACAGCTGCGTTTATCGCCTTTGCGCAGCGCCTTCCAAGAGTCTGGACGCTTCCAGCCAGGCTCCACTCTCGCTATATCAGTGAATGGACAGAACAGGCGAAGTACGAGTGTGGCTTTATTAGTGCCACTGCACAACGGCATGGCAAGAGAACGCTGCCATCGGCCGTTTGATAACGCGCGCATGAGACATGAACTGGTCCTCGAGCACGAGCTAAACCATTATTGTTTTACAGCATAATCATCACGTACGCAGGCAAGTATGTTGCCACGTTCACGACATATTCTGCTTAGAATTAATCGTATGCATTCCCGACGTGTTCGTGAATAAACTTTGCACGGTGTTTTAGATTACGTGGCTTTTCCGTTCTGTGGCGAGGTGAAAAGTTACGCGCCGCAGTTTGAGGTTTTGCACAAATCGCAGTCATTAATTGACCCAGATGAATACGCCCAAAGCTGCGTTCCCATGGCTTCGCCACGCATACATTGTCAACGGGTTCCATGCACGTTTACAGGGCATCGCTGCGTTACTTCTGTGATGCAACCCACTAGTGCAATATTTGGCCCAAGAAAACAAAGCGATGAAATTGAGATAAAAGCGCACCTTTCCCGTTCGTTCTTCCTCTGTTGAAGGTAAAAGGTGACCATGCTGATTGGTGCTCCCTCTTCATGTCTTGCAAGCACTGTTCAAACATTTTGGTCGCGATCAGATTGCGGTGGCATGCCAAGCCAAGCTCCAAACAAAACTCATTCCATCTCGGAGCGGCGACCTGCAATCTAGCCATTCAGGGGCTGCGCCCCAACAGGTAAACAACGCGCAGACCTTAGTGCGCACGGGCTAAACACCAGCCGAGTTAAAGATGCGAACTGCTGTCTCCTGCGCACGGTCCCAGCTGTACCACGTGCATGATCACTTCGTTAGAGAACCCTCACGGGAATGTTCTTTTTCTTCTTTATTACCATGTTGTGGAGAGAGTGCTTTCATAAAGGACAAGCGACTTAAACTGAGAACTCGCTAAGGATATTGCCCCTTTCACAGCTGCCAAAAACATTTAGCTGAAATCAAAGGGCAAAGGTGACGGTCTCCAGAAGGTGCAAACTAAAGAACTAATAAAAAGATGGACTGTAGCAGAACTGATAGTTGGACGAGTCGGTAAGTAATCTTGGTGAAATTTGTAGCGCGCACAAGAGACAAGGACACAGTGAAGCGCTCGTGGGGCCACATTTACTGTGTCCTTGTCAATTGTGCGCGCTACGAATTTCACCATGAAAAATAAAAAGGTGAGTTAAAAAAGAGGATGTGCCTTAAGAAAGACCAAACAGTTTTACTATGTTGCGTCCCTATAGGGACGCAACATAGTAAAAATTGTTGGGGTGTTTATCTCTGTCTTTTTTTTTTTTTTTTTACCACAGACCACCAGGTGTCGGAGTGATTTCAAAGGGACACTTCCCGAAGAATTGGGGCTCTGAAATTACGTCGACGTAGGCTAGACAATTCCTACGCTCTCCTTAATTTAAATTTGTCTCGCGCATTGTATTTCACACTGCCACACAGCTACTAACCCACGATACATTGTTTTTTAAGCGCACCCCAGCTGTCGCCTTATTCTCGAATGCTACGTGGCCTTCCGCTCACGCCGCAAGGCTACCTGACGGCTACGTCAGTAACGATAACTTTGTGGACACAGTGACGTAACCTTACCGACATAGGAGCCTTAAGGATAACGTTTCCAAGACATACGAACACAAAAAGAAAGTACCCTGCGTAGAACACAGCTAGGAAGGCGATATGATTTTAAATGTGCAAGAACTCCTGAGAGACTTCGTCTCCTTCATGTTCATGAGGTCTAGACCTGCGCCTACCAGTAGCGTTCTTCGTCCTTAGTTCCTTGTAGAGCTGACGACAATGTTTGTACCTTGGTACTATAACTACTTGTTTTTCAACCAGTTCGCCTAATTTCGTATGCCGCAAAAAAAAAAAAAAAAGCACGGGCGTCACAATATCAATCAATTACAAAATATAGGATGACGACATAAATGCGGAAGCCAAAATATTGCATTCTTCTCTTTTGTTTTCTTAGAGAGAGAGAAGGAGCGCGCTTTATTTAAAAGCAGATAGGTTTACCGGCGTAGTATTTGCATACATGCTGCTCTGTAAGGTAAGGGGAGAAGGAAGAAAGAAGCCTTAAGACAAGGAGGGGACAGGAACATGAAAAAATATTACTTGATTTCTCCATTTCGCTTTTGACTCCTGCTTGTCCGAATATGCGAGTCGTCTTGGCTTCACTGCTGACTTTTTTATGCGATTTAACAGTCCAAATAACAGCTAGAGCATTGAGAGAAAGCCACTCGATTGAAGGTAATGAAATAAGAAGTGGAGTGCTTGACGCTGCGTTCATGGAGTTTCCCAGGGACCTAATATGCTCCCTAGTGTTAAAGGACCTTCACATATTGCCGCCATATTTGTCTCGCGTATGTCCCTTTGATCAATGTATTATCTACAGTCCAAGAGAACATGTCTGATTGTTTCCACAGCGCCTCCCATTATTGTAACCATCAATAAGCAAGGCAAAGTGTTATATGCTCCAATGTAACACTTGACTTCAATATTTTTTTTCAAAGCACTGGGTCACGATATTTTGCACACCCACGAAACATCTGATGGGCTTTAGAGGAGTATGAGCAGTTATTTGGAACTGCCAAATAACATAGACCAGGTATCTATATATATGCATATAAACATGTATATTCCACGCAGGTCTACGCGCTTTGCTGTATTACATAAAATTCACATACGACGAAGGGTTCAGAGGCAGATGGAGACTAGCAGCTCTAAATCAACGAAATTATCGCATTTTACCTGCCAAATCCACGACATGACTTGCGGCATACCGTACATAGTTTGGGACGCCGGATAAATAATGATCCCCTGGGGTTCTTTAACGTGCACCTAAATCTAAGTACACGAGCAATTTTTTTTCTTTTTTTTTTTGCATTTCGCCCCATCGACATGGGGCTGCAGCGGCCGAGATCGAGCCAGCGACAACGACTTCCGCTGCGCAACGCCATAGCAACTAAGCCAGCGCGGCGTATCGGAGACTTGGAGTGATCAGTGGTGGTCGAACAAGGAATGCTCCAGGCTGGTGCCAACATTTCGGCAACGGGACTTGTCGTCAGGGCCCTGACTGTATGGCAACTAAGCCAGCGCGGCGTATCGGAGACTTGGAGTGACCAGTGGTGCTCGAACAAGGAATGCTCCAGGCTGGTGCCAACATTTCGGCAACGGGACTTGTCGTCAGGGCCCTGACTGTATGGCGAGTCCCCTTGTAGGAGTGTTGGCAACAGCTTGAAGCGTTCCCTGCTCTGCTGATTAACACAAGCCAGTTGATCATTTTTGTTAACGCAATTCGCAGCTTGTGGGTTATATTTAAACACCCCAAGTTTAGGCAGAATTTGTATTTCGTTAATTGGATAGTTTATCGTTCATTAATTCGCTTAGGTTTATTACAATATATTGTTACACTGTTACATTGCCCCCCCCCCCTTACTCAATGCCCGACAGGGCCTGTAAGGTGTTTTCTAAATAAATAAATAAATAAATAAATAAATAAATAAATAAATAAATAAATTATTAGAATGGTCTAGTAATTGAAATATTTGTAGCTATACTGTATACTTTGTCATCGTGTTTCGACAACCGTTGCCCTCCCACTTGTTTATTTATTTTTTGCATTGCTCGCACCTTTTCTTGGTTTATTGTTTCTTTTTAATTGCTTGGAGTTGAAGTGTTCTGTACCAGGATGGCACCCTGCAGTATTCCTATACGGCACAGAGGTTCATAAAGTTCTTATTATTGCCAGGAAAGAATGGGGCATATTAAGTAATGAGGGCTCGCAGGAAGCTTGCATTTTCTCTTTAGAATTCTGGAGCGTAAGACCAGGCTCTTCTGGCGCTGAGTGAGCCTGTAAAGGTCGCTCTCTCGAGCAGCCTCGTAATGACTGTTCTGGGATCGTTAAACTTCAAGCAGCGGTTCATCGTAGTTCTGGAAACGATTTACCCTAGCTGGCCTCTTTATCAGTGGAAAGAAACAGAAGTCATTAAGCCTATGGCCCGATAAAAAATGGGCAACGAGGAAAATTTTCGCAATATAAGATACTGCGCGTTTTACTATTCCTCCGGAAAAGGAACAAGTGCGTAGTTGCGATGCAGACACGCGTTCTTGGCTATGCTTAAATTTTTTTTTTTCGTAGCGGGACATAAATATGTCCTCCAACGGTATCGCCAGTTAAGTTCGTAATCCTTCAGGATAAAATACCGACATTCTCAGAACTCATCAAACATCTCTCTGCGACAATGTAATCCTGCATTTTTTGTGTGTCCGCATGCGTGCATTCACTTGGGTTTTCTCTCTCTCTCTATCTGTGCGTGCGCGCGCGCGTGTGTGTGTGTGTGTGTGTGTGTGTGTGTGTGTGTGTGTGTGTGTGTGTGTGTGTGTGTGTGTGTGTGTGTGTGTGTGTGTGTGTGTGTGTGTGTGTGTGTGTGTGTGTGTGTGTGTGTGTGTGTGTGTGTGTGTGTGTGTGTGTGGTGTGTGTGTGTGTGTGTGTGTGTGTGTGTGTGTGTGTGTGTGTGTGTGTGTGCGTGCGTGCGTACGCGTGCACGAGGCCTGGGTCGAAGTGTTGCCTGAAGCAAAAATGGGAGTTTGTCCAGTGCCCTCAGCTTCTAGCGTAGTGCCGCCTTTGCTCGGCGTAGGAGGGCAAGATCAACAATGCGTACACTGCGTCTTCTATATGTCCACGCACATGACGCGGAGACTTCATGATTCATTTTAAGAACGTTATTAATTTCGGCCACACCAACACGAAAGCGATTACGAATAAAACGTGAGAAATCAAATCTCGCACAGCTGCAACATTTTCCAAGACTGCAACTCAGACTGCAAATCCAAGACTGCAAATCATAAGGCACCCAAGGCTGCAAATCATAAGGAACTCAGATTTGTTGTCTGCACTTAAAGCATAATTAAAGTGACAAGACGGCGCAATCTACTCAGAACAAGTACCGTTATTGCGCTACAAAAGGAGGGGAGAGGATATATATCACCTTCCATGGGTGCCTTTCATCGGGAATAAAGAACGAAAGCCTAATGCTAGGACACTGACATAAAATGAAATTGGAGAATTCGGCGCGGACGTTAAAGGGTACTACTACTATATACTAAGGCGGCAGCGCAGCGAAGACGAGGACACAAGAAACGTAAAATAGGTGCCAGGGACGAGCGCTGAGTGCCAAACTTTCCTTGCAACTGTCTGTGTAAAGAGAAAACGAGAAGGAAAAATGAAAGCGAGCAGAAGTGCAATTATGTTAGCCGTATACATTACAACCACCAGGAAACACTGACCTTTGAACTTGTTCCCTCATCGCACAGCCTATAATCACTTATCATTCCCGATTTGTTGCTCGGGAAGAGTGATCAATCTATAGGTATAACGTTACAGAAGCTACGTTCAGCGCTAACTGCTTAGCGCTGTAATCATTGCCCACGTGCGTATGTTGCAGTCATACGCAGTCATTCCTCTTACTCCTGCTTGGTTCGTTCCTTCTCTCAGCATTTGAAAGATGGCGTTTATTTAGCGGTGCTTGCGTTTTACGAGCTCGGTTCGTGTATCGCCAGAAACAGCATTGGCTCAAAAGATTTCAGCAAGGTGAGCTTTTCGTTAACGGGAGCAATCTATTAAATCAGCCTATGCACCACTCTTTCCTCTTTTACGCCTGCTTTCACTGCGCTGCCGGCGCTCACGTTCCGCCACCGCGCCCAGCGGTGTGGCTAATCTGGCGGTCGCCGCCCACTGCGAGGTTCGCAGGGGTCACTCGGGCAAAGAGGGAGATAGGAGTGGAGGAGGGAAGCGCACCGGATGCGTGCGAGCTCTCGTGTTGCCCACGGAGAAGGGGAGCGGGCTAACGGCCCCAATTATGAGCCCGTCGCAGGGTTGGTTCGCGCGGGAGCCGCGAAATTAGAGCCGTAAGTGGCCGCATACAGATGAGCCCAGTTATGAATGACGCGAGCGAACGGCACAATGCGCACGCTACCGCACTCACACCACTCGCACTCGCAGGAGGCGGCTCAAGAACAGCGAGCTTCACGAAGAAGCCCCTCATGCTGGAGCCACGGCGTCAGCATTGCGAACCCGAGCCCTTGGGTTTCGCTCGTTGCAAGTGGAAAAGCAGAGGCGTTACGAGATTAGCCGGAGTACGGTAACAGTTTCACCGTTTTTGTCTGATACTCTGAAAAGCCTGTGCGTGCGTGCGTGCGTGCGTGCGTGTGTATGTGCGTGTGTGTGTGTGTGTGTGTGTGCGTGCGTGCGTGCGTGCGTGCGTGCGTGCGTGTGTGTGTGTGTGTGTGTGTGTGTGTGTGTGTGTGTGTGTGTGTGTGTGTGTGTGTGTGTGTGTGTGTGTGTGTGTGTGTGTGTGTGTGTGTGTGTGTGTGTGTGTGTGTGGGTGGGTGTGTGTGTGTGTGTGTGTGTGTGTGTGCGTTACATTTTACACATTTATGTACTTCTGCTTGTTCCGTTTCGTCGGTAAGAACACACATCTAAAGATAAGTGTTTGGCGCAGCGCGTCGGAGCAATTCTTCTTCAAGGATCCGTGTGACAGTTCATATTTCTCATCGTTCTGAGATTTCTGCTTTTACTGTACTTAAGGACGAATGATATCATATTTGCCAATCAGCTTTCACCAGCTATCCCAGTCAGTTTTTGTCCTAAAAAGTGACAACAAGGGCACCACAGCGTTTTCATGATATCGAAAGGTTACCTGTTCGTATTACTTCAGCTTTATACTTACTAGTTCCCCAATATTAAATCCTGCAGATTTCAATGCAAAGTAAATAGAACATTGTTGAGTACGGCATATTTTTAAGGAATTGTTGCTCTCTACACCAGTTTTTGCGACAGGCAGCATGGGCCAGCAACTGTCGATTTTTTTTTTTTTTTTCACCAGGCTAACAGCAGCGTGCGGCAACGCCTCCTCCATCTTACGTACGTGCAACAATATTGCAATGCCTTCGGCAGGTACAGCGTAATCCCCGCAAAACACACATCGCACACGGGGCTTTTGCAACGTGAACTTCACTGGCGAGCTTTCGTGGATGCCAGAGCTGGCGCAACGACCTTCTCAGACTCGTCCCTTGTTTTCCTGTCGCGGCTGGCGGCTCCTCACCGCGCATGATTTATTCCCTCCAGAGAGGGGCGACTCTTTGCCTTTCTTGGTGCAACAAACTTCCGCCACCCTCTGCCAACCAGAGCTGCATTCCGGTGCAAGCTGCTAACGCCAAATGGATGCGGCTGTTCGACACAGAGACAAAAGTAATGGTTGTCGTGTCGCTCGGGCAAGCTACCTGGGCATCGCATCCGTGCGCGTGACATCAGGCGACATTCCTTTAGCCCTCACATCACAAAATAAGCGTGGGCAAACGCTTGCTCAGACATCGTGTCCCGTTCACCAAATCTCTTTTTACACTCGTAGCCCACCTATCGAAATCTCCGGAGCAGGCCAAGTGATGCTGTGGTGGCATAAAATGAACGTTTTGCTGCCCCTCGAGCGACAGGCCGAGCTAGGAGGCCGGCAAATAAACAGGCGTGTCTCCCTCTTCGGCTGCTGTCTGGTCCCCGATTTTGCTGTTTGTCTCGCTTTCTTTCCGCGTCCTCCTTGCGCTCGAGCCCGGCGCGGCAGTTCGTGGAAACGGCGAGTGGAGGTGCGTGAAGTTTCTGAAGAGGTGCCAACAACCAAGACGCCTCGTCGCGCAGAGGAGCGGGGGAGTCGCAAAGCGCGGCGGCTGCTTCTTCCTGTCGCGTCCTCGACAGGCCGCCGATCCACCGGCCTGCCGACGGTGATACCACGAAAGAGAAGCTATCGACGAAGACGACGGAACGCGCACCATCCTTTCTCATCTTGGGCGACCGCGACCGTTCACCCGGCGAGGGAGCCCCCGCGTTGGCCAGACAGGGCACGCTTGGCGTGCTACCTAACCCCCCCCCCCCCCCCCCCCCCCCCTCTTTTACTAGCTGCAGTCCGACTGCCAGCAGGCGGCCCGCCACGCTCCTTTCCAACGCTTGCTCCATGCTTTCTCAGTGACGGTGTGTACGTGCCGTCGCTTGCAACAAGAAAAGGGGAGGGACGAAAAACGGAAGTTGGCAGAGGTGAAACAAGCTGACGCAACTTTTTTCGCGCCAGAGCGTGATTCCTTCAACGACGTCCGCGCGCGTTCTCTTTGAGCGTCCCGTGCTTGCTGCGAAGGACAATTGGAGCACGAGAGAGCACTTCAATTTAATTTCTCACGTTTTTTCCCACTGTGAGATCTCCGCTCTCCTGTCGTCCCCTCTAGAAACGATGAACGACATAAACCGGATATGCTTAGACGCATGATACAAACGAAGCCGCCGGAAGGCGAAAGCGCGTATCTATACAATTGTCTTTCAGTTTAACAGCAGAACATGACAAGTGCTGCCTGGCTTATTATGCGAGACCCTTGAATTTCTTCAAATGACGTGCGGCCTTTGTTGGTCGTCCAGATTTGCTTTTTCTCATTCTAGTTTTATTTTTATTTTTTTAATCTCCGCTTCAGAAAATGAGCGTCTTGTCGAGAAGGCACTCAAAATTTTCTACGTCTCTGATACGGACACTAATTAGGAGGACAAAGGCAACATTTCGTTTTATTTTCATCGCGATAAACAGAGCTACAGCGTACTCGTCGCTGCGTACTTTTACTCATTTTTGCAGAGAAAATTCGAACGCCAAATATGCTTCACGTTGTTTTCATTTTTTTCTGTCATAACACTTTCGCGAATATTTAATAACAGTGAACGCGCTTTCGTAATAGTTATGTTTTCAAAAGAATTTGTTTCAAGCAGCATTGGTGGAACTATTGTGATCATTTCCAAGGTAAAACATGATAAAAAAAAACTGTGAAACAAAACCTCAATTCACTCGCTTTTTAAACTGACGTGATTGCCCCTGTTAAGCTACCGAAAGTTTACACAGATGCGTTCACAATTCCTTATCAAAGCTAGCGGTGTCACCAGTTGTGTGTTATGGTGTCGAAACACCACCCAATCTTTTTTTATTTCTGTAAAAACAGTAATAAACAGATTAAGATCGGGCGAAGAATACCCTACAAATTGAACTCCTCGTTACGTCACTTATCCTAGCGTAGTTAATAACAACATAACACGTCTATTATGTTGTCGATAATAATTTTGCTTACTTAGAAAAAAAAAACTATCAATGAAATAAGGGATCTGTCAGCAGGTTGTTTAAGTGAATACCATGCAGTGCAAAAAGGTACACGCCAAGTGCCTCGAGCGGCCAGTGGCGCGGCAATCTTACGTGTATTCGCGGGCTTCTTTCATGGTCGGAAAAACACTTTTATGTAGCACGTATTGAGCAACAGAAAGCTGTATCGAGAGTTTCTCATATCGCTCTACAATTTTCTCCTTGACACTTTTCATCTAATTATAATGTTTGTGAAGTTCACAAATAATTATGACTAATTATCTACTTAGGCGGAATGCAAAAAATAGTCGGAGTATCTCCAAGTGACGGTAAACAACATTACCTTGGTCCTATCCAGCTACGTGTCGTTGGCATATTTTTATACTTTGGCCCAAGTTAACTGAACCACCCTGTATTCGCAACTCAAATGAACTGCAGGGGGCGCTGCGAAAACTGGCCGCGTCTGGCTACATTGTGCAACATGGCGGATATACGGAGGTCCCCGCGTCGCCGCAACCGCTGTGTTTGATGTACAGTACACTGTAGTTTGATGATTTTCGTGCAGTGTGATGCCGGTTTGGGCTGTTTTGTGGAAAGAAAGCGAGTAGCTTACGCCGACCAAATCATTTTAGCCGATCTGAGAGAGGCACAGTGGGTAATGAGGCTGAAGTGGTCGCACGGTGTGTGCAAACATCTGGCGTGACAGCGGATTCGCACGAAATTCTGATGAAAATCACCGATGTATTCTTGAACCCATCGGTCGTGGAAAAGAAGTACTCGTGCACTGTTGGATGGTCGGAAAGTACAAGCACGTCTCTGCTGCTTTGATTCACTGTTAAGGCGCGGATAGATAGTCGGGTGTTTCGAGCGTGCGAGACAGCGGCAGGCGAAGTTGGATAAGTCACGCTGGCCTCGCCAGGATTGCCGAAATATTACAACCTGCTCAGTTTGGTACGTTTAACATGGCCCGCACCAGCGCACCGACTTGCTCGATCAGCTGTTGCCGCTGTACATGCGGATAAATGCGCAGCCGGCGCGCACTTTCTCATTGTTGTTGCCTTAACACATTTTCGTTCGGCGAAGGCGCAAACTCTGCACGCTCTTTTCAATCTAGAGAGCAAGCTAACCTAAAATCAAGCTTTGCACTTTATCGCGAACATGCACTACGAACCGTGGCGAACCTTTCCCGCTACTATTGCGTTCCTGCATTCAAGATTTGCGCAACGTGACTGCTGCTTCGCTTAGCTGTAGTTATTGCAGTAGTTGGCGCATTGTTTCTCGTAGAGAACAAAACGATAAATAAGAAACCGAAAGATCTGCTTACTACAATAAAAACACGTTTGCACACCATGTACATGTATGGCTTGTGCTGCGTGGCCTGACCATGACTGATTACTCCCCGCTGTCTACGAACATGTCGCTTATAGCTGCTGTGTAAACTAATGAAATAAAACAAATGTTTCTGTGCAAATTAATGTTAGCTGAGCTACTGAATTATGAATCTAATTAATTTTCCATGTTATTCTATAATTTACGTATCCTGCACTTTAAGTGGCCTAAACTGTGTTCGCCTCTGAACTGCCAATTTCCTTCAGACACTGATAAGAGATACAGTTGCTTTGATAATTACGCATTTTCAAAATGAGCGGCTACTAATTTGCACTAGTTACACGGGTAGCGTGTCCAGGTCGCAAGGAAAGCGTACCGCTATGTCACCCCATAGTTATTTTGCACGCTGGCGCGTACATGTTGTGCTTCCATAGAACGATTTACCGACGTTACCCGGGAGTACCTGAAACTCCGATGTAACGATCGATTTTCGCTGATTTATCATACTCGGTAGTTCCACGTTGTGCGCCGCATGTATCCGATTTAACAGCTTTAATGAAGGAAAGCTTGAGTACCGCGGCGACATTTGCATCATAAACTGCATTACCACGCCGGCTATCACATGAAACTGCATGTTGCAGCACGCATACGCTGAACGTTATCACGATGGCAGTAACAACCTCAATGCAAACTTCCTAAAGTTCGCCTTAGCGCTTTACTGCAAAGAGAGAGAGAGAGAGAGAGAAGCAACAGTATCGCGTTCTCTTCACACAAACAAACCGACCCTCGCCTGAAGAAAAAAAAAAAGAGAACTTTCTCGAGCAAGATGTTGAGAACATAACAATTGCCGTTGTCGCAGCTTATGATAAGATTCGCAATCCACGTGGCTCTTCGGCGCCGCAAAACTGCAAAGCGAAGTTTCGTTGATGGTGGCGCGCACCCGATCACAGTGCTAAAGCGCGAAGGCTACGGACAGAGCGTCTGCTCCGACGCTCCGACCTCCGTACGAGGTTTCCGGCGCTCGCCGCTAGGTGTCGCATGAATTGCTGGAGTCGCGAATAAGGCATGAAACACTTGGGCGTTCCACGTGGTTTGGTCTCACAGTGGGCAGGCATGCAGTTAGAGGGGGCGGGGGGGCGGATTGATACGTGGAAAATCTACGTTTTAGGGCCACATTATAAGGACGCATACCTCGAAATACATGTTCTTGCTAGGATCCCCTTAAAGTTAGCACGCCTCGAGAAGCTCACCGACTTCAATTCCGCAGTTACAAGATGTGAGTTTAAGTGTATGGGCGCTATAGCGTAAAATGATTCCAAAATGTTTCGATTCCAAACTCCTGACGTCAAATTTACGTAACCACCGACGCAAGCGTCGGGCGGTGACCCACAGTGTTGTCTGCACAACCCAATCAAACACTCTCCTCGTTTATAGGAGGTCACCTTTGTTCGCTTTCAAAACCAATAACCTTGTCTACACAGCGGTTTTTCTTATCTAATTGGCTGACAAGAGGCGAGGAGCACGCTCAGTGAAAATAGATAACCGCATGAAGAGGGTGGTGCCGGCTTCTCCGATGGGTCCGCTTCGCCTTACTTAGCGTGCGGTGGCTGGTCGAAAATTGCGGCGGCGTGCAACGGTAGGATAAGAATGCCGCTAAAACGGATCCTCAGCAAGGAAGAGTTGGCAGAGCGATGTCGTATGCATGCCGAAAGGGCTCGATAACGTTTTACTACCACGCAAAAGGTTTATCATGCGCAAATAAATACATGCTCACCGGCAATTGCGAGTATAGCGAGGGCCTGAGCGATCGGCGGGCAGCCATCTTCTATTCCTTTCGGAACGGGGCAGTCTTTGGGTATTCAGAAAATTTTTCAGTTTTGTTCGTCATATTAATGCATTTTTTTCGCGTCACGTCACTTTGACGTGGTGAGTTATCAGGTTATTGTGAGGTCGCGTGAAGACAGGCAAAGTGGGCGTAGCCAGAAAACATTGGACCAATAGCAGAGGGCTAATGGTGAAACGGCGTCGAATCAGGAATGCTTATTTTTCTTTTGTGCGGTTTAATTATGCATAATCAGTGCGTACACGTTATATGAGATGGGGAACTATCGCAGTTTGCGTGACGTCGCGTGACAGACAGGCGAAGTTGGAAGTGGCCCGAAAATATATTGACCAATCGTGGAGGCTGATTGCAGAAATTGGAATCGAAACAGTTTGGAATTATTTTACGTTATAGCGCCCCATAACTTTGAAAAGGTCATTACAGAATTTCGCTTAGTTAGCTGTTCTTGGTGAGTATTGAATTATTCCTGACGCTCACATATACGAATGTTGCTTTGCCTAAAAATACCTTTCCTTCAAGTTATAGGCGAGGTAAGACACGGTAAATCCATTGCTCGGGCGACATAGCAAATATTGATCGAACACAGTGCGATACGCTGAAGTGGCTGCACTATATTTAGTGGATGGTGTCTCTACACAGATACTGGGGAGTGATGAAAACGAATCTGGGGGCAAGATTACTGAGGAGCCCGATAGCGTGTTTATATTGAAGCAATCAGAAATATATGTCGTGTTCGCATTACAAAGCAGTCACACGCCGCTGGTGTATGTATATATATATATATATATATATATATATATATATTCCTGAAACGGTGACGAACTGGTCATTCGTAGATGGCACGTCGCACATGGTTTCATTAGTAATTTGTAATGAGATTCGCTAGTCTTCGCGCAATGATCTCTGCCTTGGGGTCCTTGAGCAGTACTATGTGCCTTTCAGACGCGCCGTGACAATCCAAGACTAATATTGATGTCCAGAGCCTGAATAATGTTAATGCCACGGTGAATCCTTCGGCGCGTGTCGGGGATCAATGACATGTATCGAAATGTCTAGACACTGGTGGCCCAGGCAAGTAGTTGGGAAGGTTGGTATATATACCCCTCAATTATTTCGTTTAATAGAGAAGTTCTTTAACTCGAAAGCACTTAATCATGTGAATAACATTACATATACACATCGAAGAGCAAGAAAATAAACTTTTTTTCCAATTGTCGTAGAGAGCGAGCCCACTGAATGCGTCTTGTTTTCTTTGTTGCAGCGAAAAGCCTTCTTACTTCTTAACTGGTCAATGGCGTACATCGCCTCAACTGAAACCCGGCATATCCATATTTTATCCATATAATCCCTCAAACTTCATTAAACTGGGCGAGAACTTCAGTTCACATTGTTGTTTCGAAGTTTTAAACGCATTTGCTTCAATTTAACAAAGCGCTTTCGACTAACCCGGTACAAATTCATAGTGACTAATTTGTTAAAAACCTCTAAGCAACGGAGCCGGTTCAACGTCTCGCCCCATTTAACGAAGTCTTAGAGGAAAATATGGGCAAGGAAACATGTCACAGGAAACCTGTTTTGATCACAATGGCTCGAAATTAATTCAAATGTTGATACAATAAATACATCACCATGCCGATTTGATTTCAGTCATCTGGTAGAGCCAGTGCGACGAAGAATTTGAAATGAACGGGCTCGCTGTCTGTGACAAATGCGTACACCCGCTGCTGAATTTACATTTTTCTTTTTTTCTCCTGAATGAATATGTTATTCCCATGGGTGGTCTAAGTGTTTCCGAATTCATGAAGTTCACGATTTAAGTAAATGATTATCGGTTATCATCGACTTCATTAACCTCTAGTTTATCTGCAATGAAAAAGAAAAATACGCGACAATCTTAAACAGCTTTACTTTGTTGGAAGCCGGCTTCCAACAACCTTAGCGCTGAAGGGCCCTTCATCGCTAAGGCTCCTCACATGCTATAGGCGACATGTTTCCGAGACAATGCTGGACATTTACGAGGGAGGTGCCGAGGCACCTTCTGAAGGCACTGAGCGGGTCGTCGACCTCAGGGTATATTTTTCAGGGACGCGCTCGTCGACAATAATTCGCTAACTCTTGAAACCTCTGACAGTTATCGAACCGCAACGCAAGACTGCCATGGTAACCAAAGTCAGGAGGGCCTCCTGCGAGTAAATGTACAGATTATTGCACAAAATCAGACACGTAGTTTAGCAATTAAATGTAAAATGTGGCTATATAAGAAAACGGCAGATGAATGCGCACAGTCTTTCTCAAAAGTTTCGCAGCCACATCATTGAAATCCTGGCCCCGTTACATGACTCTATATACTCGCACACCTGGCCCTCCAAAGTACACGAGAGTGTTCAGCGTCCCTTCTGCTATACTTCTGGAGCGAAAAAAGCTTCACAGAGGCTCCAAAACTTCTAGCGAAGTCTGTACAACACATGTTGTGATGAAGATGCCATTAAGCAAAAACTACTGAAACAACCGAAAATAATGCCATTAAGGAGCGTAATAAATGTTATGCACAAAGTAACAAAGGTCAATGAGCAGCTGAATGTCAGATGTGATAGGCACCGCAAAGAATGTACAAATAGTATAAAACACGTTAGCGGTGAACGAGTAACCAATGGAGACGGACAGGATATTAAACGAATACAGGTGCATAAGTTCTGGAACATATTTCTGGAACATAAATATGTACATAAGAGGAAAACAGTTCAGCAACCAAATATTTGTTATTATGGGATTATGCAGCGTTGACAGCCAGTGGGTTGGAGATCGATCGGGACAAAAAAAAAATAATAAAGTCTGACTTCACCCGTTGCTTTGGCTCTGAAGTGAATTACTGCGACTGCAGCCGGCTCTCGCTGCTGGCACCGCTATCATTTTCACAAGAACAACTTCTACTTTGCGATGCGCACAGCACCATTTTCCTCCCCTACAGTACTGCCTACTGGGGCCATCGCAATACAGATGTCCCATAGTCTGCGAGGCGCCAAAAATCCCGCATTGGGAACACTGCGACAGCTGAGTGGTTAGCGCGTCCGGCTCAGCACTGCGCACTCCCGCATAAGTTCATTCAGCATTGTCGGTGGTGGACAATGTGTTGTTTTTCTTCGCCACGTGATCGAGAATCATGCTGAGATTGAGGAGGTACGATAACGACGACGGAGCAACGGCTGGAGAGGGCGGATGTACGGAATACAGCAGACCCATCTTTATTTGAATGGAGGGCCTGCTGTGACCATGACTGAGAATGATGTTGCTCCATGGTGTTACACGATTCTTATCCCAAATAAATCAACCAATCTTCGCCGACATGATCAGCCAGCTTGTACAACTCTGACTACCGTTCCTCAGTGTCATTGCGGGGTGTACACGAATGCAGCAATTATTACACGAGGAAGACGAGTCTACTTCGTAAGCCCTAATCATCCTATAACTTAAGTATACACGCACCTATGTTAGCAGAGCATCGAATTCCTTGTTTATATAACTACAAGCCATAGATGATGGCGTCGAGTGCGCCAGCGCGTTATCGAACGTTACGGAACTTAGCATCGACACTGACTCACTCGGTACATTGAAGGAACTGAAAAAAAAGTTCCCAGGTCATTCGCAATCTGTCAACAAATATATAAGCTAAGCAAGTCGTCAAACTTCAGCGTTACAGTGCATTAGATTCAGAGACGTGGTCGGAGTCCGTTGAATAGCTTGGCTGAACAAGTGGCTCACTCAACGTGTTTATCTGACACCCCACCAATATCTGCCTTCTGACCCCTGAGCTCTCCTCCAAGCCTACAACTCTATTCAAAGACGGGGCACTCGTGCACGTATGCTACCGTGTGTCTGCTTCCTTCCCCGCCCGCCTGTTTCGTCCATTTCGTCCACCTTAGCCAGGTGGACGAAATTTCTCTTCGGAGGCTTCGGACTGAGTTGGTCCTGACATCTGCTGTCACCTGGGCCGGGAGTTATCAAATCAAATCATTTTATTCTCCAGTTTACATGCTGGACGGTCATTCTGGGCTAAAAGCTACATACGTAGCTTGACATGACCCAAAAGACCAGGCAAGGCAATAGTACAGCAAACAGTGTGCGCCCATGTACAATAATTCACATATAATTCCAGCTGTCGCTACAATTCCTCATGGGCGAAATAGCTATGAACGGACTGACAAAGAATATTTCCGTCACGGCGAGTTAACATAATTGGAAAAAAGTTTAACAGAATGCATTTTAAACAACACTACAATATCAATACTAGCTATACAAAACAATGCAACACCAGCTATACAACATAGCATGAGACTGGATTTTACAAGATTAACATTTGCTAAAAAAAAAAAAATTAAACAGGTTGTACCTTATATACTCCGAACCATACACACAGGCAGAATAATAGTCACATGAGATACATTATAAGCGAACAAAGTATGAGCGGAGTTCTTTCTTACTGAAATTATCGATATTATTGTATTTGTTCAAAGTGAATGATAGGTTATGTATCAACAACTGATGCTTGTGCAGCTGACAACCCTGGAACGTGTCATAACTGTCCGGCACCTGTGTCTACGGATGATATTCACCACCTTTTGTGGCCTTGTCATGATACTCAAGATGTTAGGCACAATATGCTCAGGGAAGTCAAACGCAAGCCTAATGTTCCAGAGGTCAATACCCGTTGGATGACGAACAACAAATGCGTCAACTCATTGCTTCAGTAGCTGCATCACACAGGGCTGCGTGGGTTTATTTAATGCCACTTTTTCTTCATTTTTTTTTATTACACTTGCCTTGCAGGAAATCCTTCGAATAAAAATATTTTCGAGCTCCTAACTGCGGTCACGGGAAACACAAACGAAATATGTTGTTTCACGTAATGAGTGCTCGCTTCAAATGAAAATAATTATGGATACGCCCTTGGTACATTTGTACTTTTGTGTGAAAGACATGAGGCGACAGTGGTAAGAAACAAATGGGAATGTTATGATGAAGCAAAAATGGAGCGAAGGAGTTACACGACGAAAAGTATACCCACCACAGCACATGTCATCGACCTAAGGAGATATATAGGTCGTACTCGGTGCACTAACTAGAAATGCTGTTGACCTGTTCAGGAGCCTCGGATCATCAGAGTCGCGGAATAAGGACAATCCCGCCGGTCCCAGGGAGAGATTGTATGACACGTCATTAGAGCAGGCAGATAATGTTTTCATCTGCACGAATCTCAGAAGCGCTTCTGATTTCCTAGCCCATGTAGTGTTTGCTAATACGGAAGCCGAAAAGCGCGCTTCTATATTCGTCCGCGCCAACCTATACGTACACGTGCGCCCTTTCGTCCCTGTCTCGGCGCGTCCGTCCTGCCAGCCTATGTAAGAGAGTACGTCTCACGTTACATCGCCATAAGCTTCCGGATGCTGCAGGCATTTCCCATTACCCATTGAAATGGCCCACAAAAGAAGTGCGAGCTGAGGGAAATTGCGTTCAAACGCAGATGCACGAGTGCCGCAAAAAGGACGGCACCGGATCTGACCCGGTCGATGACTCAGCGGTGGTGGCGCGGCTATCGCTTGCGCCGCCAGCGTGCAGCTACTTACGCTATACACCTGGGGCGCGATCCTATAACGGTTCGGAAAGCGAGCCATTCGCTTGTCCTGGCATGGTTGCTCAAAATCACGTTTTTTTTTTTTTTTTTTTTTTTTTTTTCTGACGGAAACCATTCTGACCAAACACGCAAGGCCAAGCGAACGGTTCGCTTCCAAACCGTTCTAAAAACGCGTACCAGGTATAAGCCTTCACCACTCTTTGGACTATAGCCGACAAGACTTCAAGCACGTCTCATTCCTATATATGTATCTTGTTACCCGGCTGATGTTCCATTCATTCTGTCGTAACTAGTCGCTGAATAATTCCAAAAAACCTACACGGCCGGCTTAAGTGACGTTAGCTGGAGAAAACGGGGCAGCGTCAACGACACGTGCGCCCGCAGTAATTGCCGTGACCATTTTATCATCTGGTGCCTCATTGGACTGAGTTATACGGTAGCGTATACGCTGTCTGATAGATTAGGGAAATTCTGGGCGATGATTTGGAGAGCATAAGGGAAGTATTCGGTGTTGAGTACGACAGTGATGTCAGTAAAAAAAAAAGAAAAAGGAAAACAGGAATACTTTGTGAAGTTACGATGGTGCTGCAAAAGGGGAGCAACCTTTGTGCATCCGTCACACTCCTAAAAATAACTCTTGCGGAGCGCATCACCACGGATCTTTCTTTACGTTAAAATAATAAAATACAGCTCGCAGCTTTCCCGTGCCTATAGAGCTTCCCGCAGTGCAGCGCACGCGCACAGGGGGCAAAGATGCGCGCACCGAGAGTTGCGCGCTCCCCTTCTCAATTAATTTGCGAGACCCGTTTTTAGCTTGATCTAGATTCCTTCGCCCTCATCTATCGTGAGCATTAAGGGCGCGCGTGGCCACGTGCGCTTCCATACGCGCAGCAGCAGGGCTGCGAAAGCTGCCCCGTCGCTGAGAGGTTGAGGTCCCGAAGCGCGAGAGAGCTAGGTGTTCTTGATTTGTCGCCGAGATTGCGACACTGCGCGGCCCGACGGAAGCCCAGTGCAATCAGCATCGGCCAGTGGTCCTCGAGGGAAAAAACAATGGGGCGAACTTGTGGATCTCTTCGTGCACAGCCATGCGCGCTCCATCTCGCCTGTAGTGCACGGCGTTCCCCTTTTCCTGTCGCTGAACACCGCGGGATGGGATGTTGCCATGGGAATCGCGGCAGTGGCGCAACAGAGTGGTACGGAACGAATGCGTTGCTTCGCGGAGCCGGTCTCGCAGCTCCACGAAACTGGGGCAACGACTGTCCCCGTATTTGTTGGTCTCTTACACACTGTAACGAAAGTGATGGATATAAGATATCGGGCGCACTTGCTCTGTTTGGCTCTATACACAGCAGCGAAAGGCTATTTTTTGCCCCCTTTTCTAGCGTCATAAGTATAACTTTATTTTAGCAGACGTATAGTGTTCATGTCATGAGCGCTTGTTTCACAGTCATCGCGTCGCAGTCATATATGGCATTATAGCAGCTCAGTTTTACAGTGAATACGCTCCTTTGGCCTTTTCGCCTGTTTTCATGGTCGGCGGTCGGCGGTCGTAGGTTTGTGGTTGGCGGTCGGACTTTCACCACCGATACAAACGCCGCGGGCTCTCACGCAACTGAGTTGGGCGGCTACGAACAACCGCTCAAGTTGTCTGTGCTCGTTGTCCACATGTTCCTGCAAAAAATTGACATACCTCGTCTAACGCTTAACTGGCCGTGCATTACGCGTTCATTGTTGTAAAAATGAAAGAAGGCGCCTATAGCTCTAAGAGAACACGGAATATCAATTGGCAGAAATGAGCTGTCGCAACTGACACAGATTTACAAATACTTCGTGAATTCATAAATTTATAGCCAAAATATCTATAGCGAGCCATATAAGTAACGTACGAAAAACCCTCAACAAATACATAATATTTTAACTAAGGTGAGTAGCCAAGGCAGAAATACAAAGAATAAAATAAACATTTCAATAACGAAATCATTTAGAGCTCTTGATGCCGACAAAAGAAAAAAAAAACTGCAAACAGCATACTTGTGCGACTTTGTAGAATCACAACTCAATTTCCAGCGACGCTGTTTCTTTGGAGCAGTTGCACTAACGATTTCAGTTGACCGTATAATTCAACCACCCACTTTAAAACATTACCCGCATATGACACTTTCTAGCTTGCATATTTAGCAAAGGCCGTAATTCATCCACGCTCTCTAAAGTTTGCATGTGCGTAGGCCATCATGTTCCCCACATTTTCACCGCAATTGATATCGGTGGCAGTTATAAGTCTTCCAGGACAGAGGGATAAATTCCGCGCCGATTCATAAAGCACACTTATAATGCTCCAGAGCACTTCCATACGTAATTTAGTGCGAAGGCCGAAAATAGCCCTAACAGTTCAGCAAGAACACCGGGGAAACCTACTACGAACCTCTTATATAACGCATGAAGATGGAGAGAAAAACTGGGTTCAGTAGGAAGGGAGGAAGGAGGAATACAGACGGAAAGACAGGGAAGTTAGCCAGTTTTCAGACCTGCTGGTTACCATGTGCTGGGGAAAGGGTGTAAGGGGAATAAAATATAATAGATGAGAGATGTTCCAAAAAAAAAGAGGAAAGAATAGCAAGAAAAAAGAGAAAAAGGAGAGGACAATACGACACTGCTTAACGTTTGCCTCTAAGACCAGTTCTGCGCAAGGAAGTGCAACAATGCTTTCAAAGCCTTCTGTCCTGAGGGCGGTCTCGGCCAGTGTACCAGGACCCTTTCCTCCGACAAAGGGCGTTTGTCAAGTCCTATCTAACACTCTTGAAAGTTCTTTCCTGGGCGCACTGAAGTGGGGACACTCACATAGAAGGTGGGCGATTGTTTCCCCGCAGCTACAGGTTCAGTAATTACTTGCAAAAGCTCATAATTAGGCCAGGAACGTTAAACATTCGCCACACTTCACCCCTAACACGGCCTCTTCTTGCACTGAATGTGTACTTGGTGTCACGTACAGTTCTTTTGGGACATTTGGAAATAGCGTTTAATGGCCGTAAAACGCGTTCGAGCATTTACTTTAGCAGTGTTTTACAAAAACTGTAACTCACCTACACACGCTTAACTTCGCATGCCAATAGGCCATAATGTTTTGCACATTTTTACGAATATTTAATCTTAGTGGCTGTTATGCAGGGTCATGAAAGTTAAAATAATGCTAATTTTAATAAAACCTTATGCTAGCTACGCAAAATCTGCGTGTTATCTGCTTTGCCGGACACAATTTTCGCGACAAATTAGACTAACCAAACGCATAATTACCAGGAACTACCTAATTAGATTTATTGCTATCAAAATTATGGTATATGTTTGTATTTTAAACGTCAAAACAATCGCATTTGAAGACAAATTTACTTTGTTCAATTGTCCTGGAGCACTTCTGTTCCGAGATGTTCAGTATCAAATTTGACATTCCCTCGGCTAATCTCGCATTCAGGGGCGTGGATCGCGACATAATGTCAAGCCGTGATGGAAGTCCATCTGAGGGAAAGAGAAAAAAAAAGTTAGTGACGTTTCACTTCGTGAACGCGAGGGACGCGCGAGCATATGGACGCTATAGGGAACATGAAGCTATCGGCCCTCGGTTCACCTCGACGCCTCGAGTCCGCATCGCAGATCGCTTTCAATATAGGGCTCGCGCGGCCGTGCCATTAGCAGCAATCATCGGAGTAAAACGCCCCCCCCCCCCCCCCCCCACCCGAGTGGGAAGACGGCGCGCTTCCTCCCCGCTTTCCTCCCTTGCGGGCCCGACATTGAGCCACCATCGTCGGCACACCGTCGCACGCTTTCACTCGCGCATACAGCACACGGCGCTATCGCGAGACGAACCCCGAAAGTCAATTACGCACAGCACCCATAGCAACTGCCAAAGGAGGTCAACCCAGCGCACCTCCGCCTACACTCCTCCTCCGCGAAGCTTCGCCTCTTTTCTCCTTCTCCGCTTCGCTCAACGCCATCTAGACTTTCCTTTAGGTGGCGTTGGCCTGCCGCGCGCTCAGCTTGCTCATTCGTACTTTCCCCGGCGCGCGATTCTCTTCTCCACCTGTAGGCGCCTTCCTCTCCCGCTTCCTTCGTGGCTTCACACTACTCATCGCCGACTTCACTAGTGGGCCACTTACACTTACGCGTGAAAGTCAGTCGGTGCGGAGCAAGAGCGCAGCTGTTGTCAGCTTCGCCCAGCTTGCAAACCATGTGCCACCGCAGTAAGCTACATACGACACAATGAGGACCTTGGCATTGTGTCGATATCCACGCCCCTGAATGAGAAATTAACTGAGTGAGTGTGAAATATGTCGGAATAGAAGCGCTCCAGGAGAATCAAAGTTAAGCTGCCTTCAAATGCAATTACCTTAACGTTTCAAATATACATATACCAAAATCGCGATAGCAAAAAAAATTAATTAAGAAGATTTGTTAAATACGTGTTTGGTGATTCTAATTTGTCGCGAAAATTGTTTCCGCCAAAGCACATAAACCGCCTGTGAAAGCCGATATTGCGTACATAGCATAGCGTTTTCATCAAAATTACCGTTATTTTAACTTTGGTGACCTAGTTTTCACGGGAAATTGGGCTACATGCAGCGAGGTAAGTAAAACGCATTCATAATTATCCGAAGCACTTCCGTATGCAGTGCACTGCAAAGGCCGTAATTAACCCACACAACATGAACTTACTCTATACATCACCCTCTTCTTATTTTCACCTGAGCTCAGGTCTCTCCTCTTATTTTCACCAAATATAAACAAGGTGAGTCGTGTAGTACACCGCGGACACCGGGAAAAGTTACTTTGAACCTGGTCCGTAAAACGCATCAAAACAGAAAGAAAACGAGGGTTCAGTAATTATTTACAAAGCTCGTAATTAAATCAGGAACGTTAATCTTCCCACACAGGTCCCCGCTAACACGCCCCCACCTTCCAGTGAATACGAACTCGGTATCACGTACTCAGTTTTATCTGGAAACTGGGAGACACCGCGTATAACGCTTTTGAGCACTTGCTTAAGAAATTTCTTTCAAAACTGGTAATAAATTGGAGCTCTTCAAACTTTGCCCACGCATCGCCCATTAGATTCCATTGAAATTGTATCTTTGTGCCACGTCGACTTTCAGAAGGTTTGGAAAACTTCCGACGTGGTTCACGAAACACGCTTGTAAAGCCCCGGTATGCTTGTATAAGCCATCTATACTGCAAATGCTCTAAATAGCCTGCACAGTTCAAACTTTCTGTAATGGTCATCCATAACATGGCTCCTATTTCCTTTGAATATACAGTTGCTGCCAGTTTTGGCTCCCCCAGGGTAGCGGGAAAACTTTGTAAGCGTTTCGTATATCACCTCTAAGCAGGTATAGAAAACGAGTACTTATCACGGATTTATCAATTAACCCCTAACGTCCGGAACGCCCTAAAGCCCCATTTTCTCTAAATATATATTTGGTGAATGACGTAGTTCTTTCAGGACGCCATGAAAACACGCATATAACGTTTCCGAGCGCTTCTATAGTCGCATTATCAGCTTCGCTGCATAAAAAGCAGATAAATATCTTGTGTACACAATGAGCAGACCTCGGTAAACATGATGCGACATTTTTAGTAAAAGAGACTGCTGGGCTAGTTGAGCATACATGTTCATAGCTAAAAACTTAGCCCGAAAACAAGACGAGACAAGAAAGACAACTGGACAGGTACTTCTCAGGTGCTGAACACTTGTCCAGTTCTCTCGCTTGTCTCGTTTGTTTTTGTGCTCAATGTTCAGCTATCCCATTACTAGCGGCATGAGTGGAGTTCTCGGACGAATACAACTTTTTTTCCGCATTCCATTACGATACGTTTTCCATCCTGGCTTTCTCCAGAAGCACCCGCACAAGCTACTTAACAAACAAAAAGTAATACTATCTAAACTCTATAAAGAGAGCCTGCATTTACATAAATTGGCGAATAATAGGCGAGCACAATCTTTCTTCATCAAGTTGCCACCGTCTGCGCTTTGCCATGGAAAAATTAGACGAAGCCACAATCGTGATGCAGAATAACAGCAGGCACTGAAGGTATAGTCCAAACTCTCTGTTCGCTGAGCTTCCGCCGAGCAGCAACGCAAAGCCGCTGAAAGAAATTATATTTCCGATTTCACTGCGCGCTTCATGCAATCATCTCTTCTCAAGGAGGGTTATCTAAAATAGTAGTTGCCGTTTTGTTGTTTTCAGGGGTAATTTGAATATACGTATATTTGTCGCATCATTGTTGTGACCAGCCATTGAAGCTTGTCATACGAAGCCTGAATATCACATGCAGTAGGCGGTGTGAATGCTTAAACATGGCGAGCATTCGGAGACGCTCGGGCATTGTTGGTTCTGGTCTTTCCACGGCAACATCGCTACGTGTATGAACATCACTACTGCACAATTCAAGCGCTAGAAAAGCTAGATGCAAACGTAATAAGTCGCACTCTGCGAAAGCGCATTTGAAGACGTGGGTAGTTACGTTTGTTCGCACTCTCATACTTTTCATAGAAGTTGCATGTTGAACTCATTATTCTTTTTCTGTGTACCTTGTCTCTTCTAAAGCCGAGATGCGTTGTATCCTTCCTGGTGGCAGTTTCCATCTCTCTTTCTCCTCTCCGTGATTGTTGGCGCTGATCGCTAAATCGCTGACGGCGCCATGGCCATACGGCGGGTGCGCGGTCCCAATTGCCAGCGACATACCGGCAACAAGCCGAAGAAGACATTCGGGCTAGATGGACAATGCGCTATTCTGTGCCAGTCATTCGATAAAAACTTGAAAGTCAATTGAATAGCTCAGGTGTTCGCCTTGGGTGGGATATGAGTACAATGTCGGCTGCAGTAGAGCTTTCCTTTCCCACACTAAATAAACCCTGTTTCTTTCCACGGCCCAAGCACATCGCTTTCGTGTGTTGAGTTGGCCCATCTAAGCTCTTGTCGTCGTAAGAGTTGGGATGTACCAACTCACGGTTACTCACCTGCACGAATCTAGGCCCTTTTGGTTGCGTATAAGCTCGCGTGTTGGTCACGCGCACATGGCGCCGCCCCGCGCGCCCAGGCCTCAGCGCGTGTGGCGCCCAGGCGCAGTCCAAGGAGAGAGCAGCACCTGCCGCACGCTGTCCTCTTTCCTGGTTAAACAAATACCGCGCCAAGAGGAGCTGGGGCGTCGGAACGCGCGAGACAGAGCGGCGCAGGCGTGCGACGCCCCAGCTCTTCTGGCCCGAGTTCCAGGGAAGCCCATTCCAGCGGCGGCCGTTGAACTCCGAGTCGCGCGGCTCGTTGACTTCGATTCCAGGTTGCTGAACATAATGCGCCTGAGCGGCGCTAAACACGGCTCTATTCTTGGGCGGCCGCCTGTGTCTCACGGAAACGCTTGTGCCGAGAAGCCGCCCCGGTGGCTCGACCGCGGCTGCTCGGTTCACGCTTCCGCGACACTTCCTCTCTGTCGCATTTCTTTAGGCTGTCGCATGGGTAATGGTTGCGAGCGCTCTAGGCAATATTCTTCATCTGGGTATCATCACGAGAGACGACAGCTCGTGCTAGGAAAGAACTTGGAAGAGAAAAAAAGAGAGTCCCCCCCTTTCTCTCTCTTTCCGTTTCTTAGTTTTTTTTAATTTTCTGGCAATTATTCTATCAAACGTATTAGTGCTAGATCTTAGTACCTAGTTACGTTTTTGTGTACCGCTGTTCAGGCCGTTGCTGGTGCGTCGCTCCTGATGACCCCTTGTTGATTCGGGCTCCTAGCCCTCAATCTCCCGTTCGTTGTCAAGCTACAGGTTGCATACAAGGCTCGCAACAACTTCTCCGTATGTACAAGTTTATTTACAAATATATATTTCGCCAACAGCTTGTGGAGTCATCGACTCCAGCTATCTCATAGCTCCCTCGTCGCTCCCCCCAAAACAGGACCGAAATACCCATTTTAAGCAATTCGGTTCACATAAGAATTCCACTCCTCCGCCCCTCGGTAGCGTAGGGCCGGAGCACTCTAACAATCACAAGCGGTTTTACAAGCACACAACTGTCACGAACCAATGGTTAGCTCAAATCAGCCCAACAGTTTCTTTCGGTCACTCCTATTGGTCCCCTTCGCTCTTTCCCGTTTTCCTCTTGCCACTCCTTACATTGTGGCTTCACTTCAAAGCAAACACAAACAAACCAAAATAAACAAACCAGCAGCAACAAACAGCAACAATAAACTACACCAACAAAAGCGAGGAAACGAATTTCCCTTCCATTTCGAAACTGCTAGTTACCCGGCCCCTGCACTCGAGCAAGCGGCACACTGGAGAACGCACCATGTAATTGCGTGAAAAGAGGCGCTGGCCTACTCTATGGGATGAAGACCGCTTGGGAATCGCGACTCCCATCTGCCCATTAGACTCACAAGGAGCGCTGCCGGCGCGCGCCTTTCTATCCTTTGTCCAGCTCCCCCGACACCGTGCGGGCGACAACGGTGACGACCGGCAAGTGACGCGTTTGTCAGCACCCGTTTGTCGCGTTTGCCGGTTCATCCTGCAAGTGCTAGGCACATCCTGCACGTGTGGTCAACGACCATCTACTTGGTGACGCCCGCCACCACTTCCAAACGACCTATCCTGCTAGCCAATAGCGTGCGCACTTCCCGGGCCCACACGCATATGGAAACATTTCTGCAACGTTTCCATATGCCCGTGTACCTGTAAACAAGTAAAAGATACAAGCCAAGGTCGCCGACCATTACACCAAAGAAATAAAAGATACAAGAGGAGGTCATCGAACTTAACATACCTATTCGACGCACCATGTTTATTACGAACCCCGACAGCATGCACTTAATGGATTCGCTTTGGTGTTGAACGAAATTCAAAATGAAATGGCGAAGGGGGAGGGGGGTACGCTACTTTCGTGACTATTTTTGATAAGACTATAATTCTGGACTTTTTGTGACATTCTTTATTAAACTGAAAGTCAAATCACCCTTTATTTTGAATCTGTTTGCTCTTCAGCATGGGTGAGCTATATCTCTCAGGATTTTATACCATATCTTGATAGAAAAAGGTGTATCCATGTGCACTGAGCTATTAGTGCACGTAACTTAACCTAGTTTTGGTGACATGACCTCTCAGAAATTGGTTGCCATACCAACACTCTGCTACGCGACACGTAACCTGGGTGTTTGGGAATCAGGCTTTCTTATTTTTGCTTCCCAGGAATCTGAAAAATTCTGAAAAGGGAGTGTAACGTGAATACACTGCTACATAATCTTTTTCTGGGCTAAAAAAAGATGTTTTCTCTAACTGTACCGAAGTCTAAAAAAAAAAAAGAAAAGTCACCTAGAGTATCAAGGCGGCGTTATCCGATTTCACGCATTGACTGTCTTTCGTGATTCAAAGGGCGAACTCTGTGGCAGCGCTGCTCGAAATTCAATAGCCGAAGTGTCGTGTTACGCGAGCTGGGAAAACAAAGGATAAGGCCAAGGTGGACTTGGTTTTCCCATTGGCGCTTTTCGTATCTCGACCGTGTCCCGGTTTCGCTCTGCGTCAGCGGCCATTAGCCATATGCGTTCCTGTATGGTGCCCGACATGTGATACGAATGTCTTTGTGGAACTGTCCACCTTTGGCACGTGGCTCCACGAGCACAACACGCAACGCGCAGCGTGCACCATCGGCAGTTCGCGGAGATCTTTCAACGCTGCAGTTGCACGCGACACACGAGAAACTGCCGCGAACCGGGAGCTGCGTGCTGCCTTTGTGGTCCCGTTCGTGGAAAGAGACCAATGCATTTGCGGCTAAGTCAGTTTGCGCTTTTCCCCGCACGTCTTGTAAAAGAACAAAACAAGAACAAATACTAGTAATTATGCACGCTCCGCGCTTACGTGCCCACCATCTGTCACTGCCGACACGTTTCCGCTGCAGTAAACAGCGTGCGTCATATGGGTTCAAATTGAATCTTTTGCAGCGGTGTCAAGTGGACGATTGTGGCCACCGTTGCGGCAAAGCTCTAGCTGTTGCAATAGCCTAAGAGCGTTTTCGGGGGTTCTTTCGTTCGGCGCCCATTGTGGTTGCTGTTGAGAGTCGCTCACATCCCGTACACAAGATGGCAGTCGGAAACGCGTCTCCTCCAGGCCCAAATAGCGCTGGCCGCGAACCTCTTGCAAAGAGTTTCAGCCCCAAGCGGAAAAACTTCGAAGCACCCTTTTCAACAATGATTTTCTTTTTCTTGCTATATTTTACTATAGTACTAAAGAATGCTTGGGAAGGTGGGCTGTCCAAACGATAAGAATCTATCGTTTCACGTCGCTTTAAGCAATCTCTTCTGAATAAAGCGAAACAGGCGTTATAAGTTGTAATGGATACACTTTATGTTAGTGCAATCTAGACATTGCATCTTTTATTATTCATCCTAGCGTCTGATATGTTGTGTTCCGCACTTTGCAAGAACCTTAACCACTTTACCTTAATTTGACTGCTTTATGCACCGTTGTTTTATTCTTTACCAGCCGTCTGCTGGCCGCTAAGCGCACGTTCTGTTTTCCGCAAAGAAATCGAAGCTAAGCCAACATAGGGACTCAGCTGTGTGGTATACAGTTGATGCACGTTAAGTCATGGTAGGCCCCTTTCTTACCACCGGCTGCTGTAGGCACTTCGAAGGTAAAAGTGAAGCGTGAACTCTGCACTCCGCAGCTATACTTCTCCACAGTTTCTTTCCCTGATGCGGACATAAAAGGACGTGTCGTGTTGAAACCCGAAACTACAGGATCAGTGGCAGAGGTGTGGATTCTCCTTCATGACATTCCTTACGGCTTAAGAGATAGCGCCTTACACTTAAAAAAGGAAGGATGAAAAGTTCGCGTGAGGGTCTTTCAAATTCTTAGGCCGTATTTATCTTAAACGCCACCTGTTCAACTCTGATGGCGCACTATACTCGTAACTTGTCTAAGCACCAACTCTACTATGTTGCCTATTGTATCATTCCTCGCAAATTGGAATGCTCACAAGATCATCTATAGCATACTTAATTTGTGTTTGCAACCTTTGAGCAGATGTCCTGGGCAGCGTGAGGGTCTCATGATTAATGTTGCTGCTTTTCTGTAGTTTCTCAGTGGTTTCTCAACGATTTATGTATGAAAACTCTTTAAAACATGCCCACTTATTGTCACGTGACTAAGGCTTCTACGCAGTAACTCAAGCCACTAGGACGCTTTCGAAGCTGTAAGTATTGAGTTAATTTTTTTTTCAGGGCTCCATTAGGATAAACTGAGAGAGTGTGAGTGCCGAAGGCGGCCGTGCCAGAAGTCAGCCGCCGGCTTGGCGGTGGGTGCGCCAGGCCGAGCTACGGAAGCCTAGTAGTCAACTCTTTTTTTTTTTTTTTTTTTCCCCGATTGTGTGCGGGACAGACTTCTCGCTGGCTGCTGCGGTTCCAGAGCAGCCGACTAGACTGCAGGAACGAAAGCGCACAGACGGCAACTTCAAAAGATCGTCTGGCGTCGGGGGACTTTTTCAGGTCGCCTCCTAAAAATAAGATGGCAGACCAAGCAGCCCTCACGGGCCAGCTACCACAAAGCTCGGAGTGCGCGTGCAGCGGCAGCTGCCGGCTGCCACCTTGCGCTGTTTTGATTCTTCTTCCGTGCTGGCTCTAAATTTACTGCATTTTTTTTTTTTCAAAACAGCAGCGAGCAAACGAGGCTAGCGACCCCTTTTAAGCTTTATTGCACGCCCCGAAGAGTGCATGGTAGAACATAATGAGCAAAGCAGCCTGTGCGACTGGCAGGCAGTAGCCTGCTCCCGGCATTTGAAAGTAAGAAAGGGTTCGGGACATAAAGATGCTACCGGCAACACAAAGCATTAGAAACAGTTGAAGTTGACTGTCCGGATCACTAAAAGTAGTCTGTCGCGTTTCAGGCGACCGCGCTCTGGCGGTGACTTTTCCTTTGCCTCTATATCCGTTCGCTACCGGCTGCTTGCTCTGCAATTCCTACTCCGCCTGTTGCACCATGATCATAGTCATGCGTGTCACCTCTCATGGTATATTCCTCAGCACTCCGATGCGCCACCTGTTACCAGAACTTATGTCTAAATTGCGGGCCCCAGGTATTCAAGGCGCTTGCATTTTATCCTATGGAGCTATGGCAATTCGTCGACCCGTAAAACAGGTCCGTCCTGATGTAGACGTCTTCGATAGTAGCGTTATGGATACAATGGATGCGCTGCTGCTCCTTCTAGTTCCATGCACCAGTGCGCCGTGCACATTCCAGCCCTGTGTTGTGAGGTGCGATAACGGTATCCTGTTTGCGTGAAATCTCTGCGACTTCATGTGTCGTCTGGGATGGGCTGTGCTTACCACGCGTGATCAACTAGAACGGTAGGGCGTAGTCCCAACTTCGATCGTTGAGCCGCCGAACTGCCCCCTTCAAGGATACAACCAGCATTTGTTACGGCAATGTGTCGTTGATAAAGTTATTTGAAGGGCCTTGCATGCTGGCTTTCGTGGCCTCGGAGTTCACGCTATTGTACTACATCTGGTCACTGCTCGCGTGGTTGCTTCGCGCAACTGTAAATTCCTGCGATGGCCTTTTTGTCTGTGGCCCAATCAAGTCGAGGCAGTTGCCGCAGGACACCGTCGTCGCACTCTGGTTCCACTTCTAGAACGGCTTTACACTGAAATATCTTTAACTATCGTCTGAACTTCGTTGAAATATCGTTTAACTATAATCGAATTGAAAAATTATAGGCCTGTGGGAAGTCGTCTGGTATATGATCTCCCACATATGTATCTCCTCATCGGTCGAGCACAGACGAAATCACCGAACACACTAGCCCGATACTCCCTTGCTCGAGCTCTGGCTCGAGCACGTGGCGCGCAGAGCTGCGTGCCTTGGCGCCACAAAATGATGGGGTTTTAGGTGCCAAAACCGCGATTTGATTATGAGGCACGCCATAGTGGGTGACTCCGGAATAATTTGGACCACCTGGGGTTCTTTAACGCCTGGAGGCCTTGGCGCCACTTCGTTGTTGTCGGTTAAATGGCGATGGCTCGCCATAGCCCCCCCCCCCCCCCCTTCCCTTATAGCAAGAGAGCCGAGGTGCGAAGGAGCTATCTGTAGGCGAGAATGGAGTGTTGGCGTCGGCGAAGTGAACGCGCGTGTGCTTGCCGTGGCCGGTGGGCTCGTACCATGGCCGGCGTGCTCATACCGTGGCCGGCGTGCTCGTACCGTGGCCTGCGTGCTCGTACCGTAGCCGGCGGGCTCGTATCGTGTCCGGCGTGCTCGTACCGTGGCCGGTGCTGTGCGGTGGCCGGTGCTGTGCGGTGGCCGGTGCTGTACTGTGGCCGGTGCTGTACTGTGGCCGGTGAGCGCCGTGGCCTGTTGAGCGCCGTGGCCTGCATGATGAGCGCCGTGGCCGATCACGTCCGGGTCACCAATTGTGGGAATACGTGTGGTTTATGATCTCCCACAGATTTATTTCCTCATCGAAAACACCAAACGCACTGGCCCGATCGTTCCTTGCTCGAGCGCGTGGTGAGCAGATCTGCGTCCCTTGGCGCCGCTTCGTTGAAGCCGGTTAAATGCCAATGGCTCACCATAGGCCCATTAGATTTCTTTCCGTACTGTATAAAATATTCACCAAGATAATTTCCAATAGAATCAGGGTAACGCTTGACTTCAATCAACCAAGAGAACAGGCTGGCTTCAGGAATGGATATTCTACAATGGATCACATCCATGTCATCCATCAGGTAATCGAGAAATCTGCGGAGTACAGCAAACCACTTTATATGGCTTTCATAAATTATGAAAACACATTTGATTCAGTAGAGATACCACCAGTCATAGAAACATTGCGTAATCCAGGAGTACAGGAGGCATACGTGAGTATATTGGGAAATATCTACAAAGATTCCAAAGCTATACATTGGCTCTCCACAAGAAAAGTAGAGTTACCTATCAAGGGAGGGGTCAGACAAGGAGACACAAGAAATATTCAAGCTCTTAGACTGGGAAGGCTTAGGAGTGAGGATCAACGGTGAATATCTCCGCAACCTTCGGTTTGCAGATGGCATTGTCCTATGCAGCAACAGCGGGGACGAATTACAACAAATGATTGCGGACCTTAACCGAGAAAGTGTAAGACTGGGGTGGAAGATTAATACGCAGAAAACAAAGGTAATGTTCATTAGCCGGGTCAGAGAACAAGAATTCAGGATCGCCAGTCAGCCTCTAGAGTCTGTAAATGAGTACGTTTATCTAGGTCAATTACTCACAGGGGACCCTGATGATGAGAAGGAAATTTACAGAAGAATAAAATTGGGTTGAAGTGCATACGGCAGGCATTGCCAAATCCTGGCTGGTAGCTTACCACTGTCGTTGAAAAGAAAAGTGTACAATCATTCTATTCTACCGGTGCTAACATATGGGGGAGTAACTTGGAGGTTAACAAAGAAACTCGAGAACAAGTTAAGAACCGCACAAAGAGCGATTTAACGATAAATGTTAGGCCTAACGTTAAGAGACAGGAAGAGAGCGGTGTGAATCAGAGAGCAAACGGGATAGCCGATGTTCTAATTGACATTGAGAGAAACAAATGGAGCTCGGCAGGCCATGTAATGACTAGGATGGATAACCGGTGGACCATTAGAGTTACAGAATGGGTACCAAGAGAAGGGAAGCGCAGTCGAGGAGGGCAGAAAACTAGGTTCGGTGATGAAGTTAGGAAATTTTAAGGCGCAAGTTGCAATCAGCTAGTGCAAGACAGGGGTAATTGGAGATTGTAGGAGAGAGGCCCTCGACCTGCAGTGGACATAAATATAGGCTGATGATGATGATCGGCGTTTCTGTTCGAGGAACTGTTCTTTCTTGGGGAAGAGGAGTTTCTTCTGCAGCGGTCATAACGTCTTATGTTTGTGGATGATGCACGTGTACGGCTTGTTTTCGGTTAGCCTGGTTCTCGTATCCAGGCCAGCAAAAGTATTTTCTGAACGTATATTATTATACATTTACTCGGGATATTAATAAAGGGGAAAATGAGACATCCACGCAAACGTAGCAATTGGGACATCCACCCAAACACAGCAAATTTATTAATTACTTCTCTCCACCTTGCGGGTTTCCGCTGAATTATTACATCTTACTCGGGATATCTGTGTGCGCGTGCTTCTGTAGGCACGTGTTTCTTATAGATACAAACATCATACCATAACTATATAATAACCGAAAATTGCCACTACAGGTCATCAGTTGTACGTAACCTTCATGTGTTTGTATGCGTTCAACATCATGTGAAGTACACGTAACAATTCGGTTATGTTGAGTAACACGAGAACAAGGTGAGAGCAGGAGCCACTCTCGTGTTACTCATTGTCTTCATCTCCCACATTCCCCGTGTTTTCCTTGAATTCGTTTATGTGTAACTGTGCATTGATCAAAATATCAATATATAGTAAGATTGTGTAGACTCGCACATTGCTGCCGGATATGTTTATTATGTATAATATAGGGCAAAGTTGCTTGTATGTTCTTGTCCTGGTGGTATTGTGCCGTCATTGTAACTTAAAATGTTCGCATCATCATTTGTCCGAATAATTTTGTTTTAAACAGCGCGTACAGTGAAACTGTGTGTACTGTGTGGAATACAGGAAGGACAGGTTAATCGCAACTGACCCAATTGGCTGTAGTATCAGCGGGAAAGGGGAGAAGAAAAGGTGGTGTTGTCGCAGAGGCGATATAGTTGGTATATAATTCCCACTGGCTATTTACACTATGCGACGTTCCATTGGTAAACGTGCAGGAAATGCCCATACAGTTGAGCAACTATACTTTATGACAGGTCATTCAGAAGAAACGCACAACTGCATTTGCAGAGGAACTGCAGTGTGGGATTCGGGCGTTGCTTGTTTTATGCAACCCTAGTATATGCAATAGGCAAATAAGCAGACGGTATAAAATGTACACAAATAAAAAAGCAGAGCGGGGATAAGGTGAATTAATTGTCGTAAAACAGATAGGGCATACCAAGCAGCTCAGAAATTTTGTTACAGCATAGCCAAAGACGGGAAGCAATGAATAACTGGTGCGTATCGCTGCTTAACGGAAAGTCCGAAGCTCGTAGTAGATTGTTTTTGGCACATGTAATTGGAACCATGCATTATCTCAGGCATGAACCTCAATACCTCAAAACATGGTGACGTCATTTAAAATTGTGCCAGTGCAGCTTAGTGAAGGAAAGAGCACTGGGTGAAATATTTATTAAATGCCGAAGGTGTTAGCAAGAAAGCACTAAGGAAAGACAAATGCTCTCTTGTTCGTGGTATAATGACATTACGCTGACAGGTTAAGTTAACCTATAAGGTCACCTGTTTTGCTTTTACTTATTAAAACTGTATCACCCTCTCTCTCAGCTTGCCTTTATATCATGCACACTTAAAAAGAGGAAATAGGACACGCTTCTCACTTTGAAGATAAATGATCCGCTACCCTATAAAATGTATGAAACGTGCTTGGCTAATACGAAAGAACACAAGCACAGTTATTTCTCCTCGTTCTTTTTTTTAATTTAAATTGTGAGTTTTTACGTACCAGAGAAAGGCACGTGGTAGTGGAGGACTCTGGATTAATTTTGAACACGTGGGTTTCTTTAAACGTGCACCGAATGCACGAGCGTTTTTGTATTTCACCCCCATCGAAATGCGGCCGCCGTGGCTGTTATTTGATTTCGCGACCTTGTTCTTAGCAGAACAACGCCCTAGCCACCAAGCAACCACGGCGGATCGTTCTGTTAATTTAGAAGATAGTGCAGGCAACCAAGACCATTTCTGGGTAACATCCTCGTCTTCTATTTGATTTCACTCGCTCTCACCAGAGAACAAAAATTGTGCTCTTCTCGTTCTGCTTGTGCTTTTACTGTCAGCATCGCCATTCTCATTGGTAGTGCCTTCGTGCCCACCGAAGAGCGGAGGACTCTGCTTCATCTGACATTCAGCACCCGTACCGCGTCGACCATAACCATTTCTTCGCCCGAAAGTTCATACCGGAAAACTCCAAGCACATATATTTGCCCACCCCTGTTTTAATTCCGCGCTTCGATGTCCCCACCGTTACGTAGTATAAATAATATAAAATTCAACAGGTATAACCTGTTTATGGTGGAAGTCCGTACGCGTCATGCACCGACGAAAAAATCCACAGTGATCGCGCATGCTTCTTTACAGAGAGACAATGCAAATGGAGCAGTGAAACAATGCAGAAATTCAATCTTAGTTTTGTCTGAGATTCGCACAAGAATTGGACATGAATGAATTGGAGGCGCGGTTAGCGTTTATAGATATTTGAATGTCCTCGAAAACGCATTTCTGTCATTAGTTTCCATGAAACTTTAGGACCCATACCACTAGCAAGTGTATTCGATGGGCGAAAAAGAAGAGATAGCAACACAACAACCGCGCACGCTGCGCGCACAGTGAAAGAAAATTATGGTGAACGTAAATAGCTGCGCTGGACGTCGACTTTAGAAACGGTGTGGCTTTATGTAAGGGACTCTCAATACACCTCGCGTGACGTATCTCCTTAAATAAATGCATCACCATCATCGTCATCATCAGTGAAATCTTACTAACAACCCTAGCTGGAGCATCCATTCAAGTCATTTTGCGCCTTAGCTGAGCTAAGCCGCTGCACCGCGCGTGCGCATCTGCGTCGTTCCCACGGAGGCTTTCTTTCAGCGGGGTCTTTACGTGTCGGCGTACCAGAAGCAAATATGGGCCATCGGACCGGCTTTGCGCAGAGATTCTTGGCAGGCGCATTTGCGTTTACCAGCAGGCCCATGCCTCTCGCTGTAATTAGCAGCGTTTCGGTGCCCCGTTATTCCAGAGACGCGGGCTTCCCAGGCGTTCGGTGCGGGCCCAACTGGCGCAAATGAGGGGTCTTTCACCCCGCGCCTTTGTTTTCCTTCAGCGCCGCCCGCCTAAGTTTGGGGCAGTGTGTTTCGACGGCTCGTCGGGGAACGCGTCTGTTTGGCTGTCCCAGCCGGACACGCGAGCCCCTCGCCTCGCTGATCCATCCTCGTCGGCTGCCGGAAGACAGCGGAAGCAAAAATAGGCAAAACAGAGACTGGGCGTCGGTTCCATTCACGACACACTGACACCCGCTTGCTCACCGACGACGCTGGCAAAGCAATCTCGTTGTCACGTGCGGAAATTGCAGTTCTACAGCTCCTAAAAAGCCAAACATTTTGTCATTCCTTACTTATAGACGGAGCAGGTCGCGTTTTCAAAGCGACGCTTTCTTGGCCTACCCTGCTGAGGGTTTTTTTTTCCCTTTTTTTTCAGTCCGGTCGGTGGGTATCTCGGCAGATATGTATGTATGTATGTATGTATGTATGTATGTATGTATGTATGTATGTATGTATGTATGTATGTATGTATGTATGTATGTATGTATGTATGTATGTATGTATGTATGTATGTATGTATTTAGTGTGGGCATTTATTACGCACACCTTCCTCATCTGTATGTTATCATCACCATCCTCACGCCTTTACCTATCCTCCTCTTCGCCTGTGTATGTGATCATCATCATCGCCTATGTGCTGCGCTGGTTCGCTGACGAGCTCCCGGGCCTAATAAACGTCGTCCCAACCGAGACGTCACGAGGGGTGGAGTGTGCTCTTCGGTCCTACATCCTCTGGCCGTCTGGTCTGCCTCCTGGAGCTTCGTTCAGGTCGCCCCTTGCGCCCACCATCAGCTAACATGCCGGAGGACGTGCAGCCTGGCGCCCGTATTGCCAGCACTCCGACATCGCAAGTGCCTCCTTCCTTTATCATCAACTGCCCCCAGCGTGACCCCCATCTCTTAGCTGGTCTTCGCGGAGAGGATGTCGAAGACTGGCTGGACGATTATGAGCGAGTCAGTTCGCCCAATCACTGGGATGATGTTCATAAACTCCACCATGTCTCCTTCTATCTGTCTGGTGTGGCAAAGACGTGGTTCTTTAACCACGAAACCGACTTGACGGACTGGACTCGCTTCACGCACCATCTTCGTGAAGTGTTCGGCACACCGGCAGTTCGGTCCACTCTCGCCAAGAAAAGCCTCGATGCTCGCAAACAACACCTGGGCGAGTCGTACACCTCCTACATCTAGGACGTCCTTGCACTCTGCCAACGTGTGAATTCTTCCAAGTCGGAGTCGGACAGGGTACGCCACATTCTCAAAGGCATTGGAACTCTTGCCTTCAACTGCCCTCGCCACTAAGAATTCCGGCTACCATCGCTGACGTCGTCACAACTTGCCACGCCTCGATGAGCTCGAGACTGTCCGCCTACAGCCCGATATTGAAGAAGCCTATTCTACGGTGGAACACGATCTACGTACACTGATACGCACGCTCATACGCGAAGAGTTGCAATCGATGGGGTTACCCTCACCTTCGACGTGTCCCAGCCAGCCTTTTGGTGCGTCATTGCGTGACGCTATCAGGGAAGTACTGGAGTCTGTTATCAGGGAAGTACTGGACCTGCGCTGTGCCAGTACAAGCTCCTGTGCCTCACGCATTACCGGCTACCGCACTACCGACATACGCGCAAGTTGCTGCCAAGCCTCTCGGCCACGTCACTTCTCCGTTGCCGCTACCAACTTACGCGTCGGTTGCTACTGCGCCCACGGTTCACTTCCCTTCATCACCCCCAGAGCCCCTTTTCGCCACGAAAATTCTCATCGAAGTAATTAGCATTTTCACCGAGAAAAAAATGATTGAATTTGAGTCCCACCATTGCACTATTTTGGGTCGCACTGGCGAAAGCGTGAGAAGAAAAGCGTGTATCGCGCAAGACGGGCGACGACCGCTACGAGATGGCGCCAGAGTAGCGCGCCGTCGTCTGTTCACCGATAGCATGCGGCGAGCGCGTCCAACGATACCATATATGAAAACAAAGCGCTGCATGAGCGGAGGTATGTCTGCCTCGGCTGCTCTGAATCACGCCCATGCGTCACCCTCGTGCTGCCTCTCGCGATCTCCCGATTACCGAGGCCGTCGCGCCACACTTCACTCCATTTGAAACATGCCGCACAAGCTGCCGCACACCAGCCAATATATCACGAAACGAAAAAAAAATTTCAAGCGCCCCCGGATTTTTGTTCATTAGTCGATTATACATATCAATTTCTTGTGCAAGTTAGTAATGTCCGCCTCTTCGACTAGACCCGCTCATGAACTAGAATTCTGCTATCTGCCACAGACAACCATTAAAATTTTTGAAAGTGTTCGCTGAAACACCCAGGTATACCTCTTCTAAACTACCCCACTATTCCCTTTAGGACACGTGTTGAAATTGCAGAATTAAAGCCGATCAGTGAAGTGATGCTTGCTTAGCGGAAATAGTAAATCTCGCACCACTTTCGACATGATGGTTATCATCGATCATTAATAGCATCATCCTTATTAACCTATTAATGTCTCCAGCAAGATGAAGGCCTTTCCCAGTGGTATCACATTACCCCTGTCTTGCGTCAGGTGACCTCATGTTAGGTCTTTAGAGACTTTGAGGTGTCCGGCGTTAAAGCTGCAATGAAGTTCATGCGCGTCCTAGCTTACAGCTTCATGAATGCGTGCATGAAATGGTTCAGGATGAGCAACTGTAACGCCAATACATTTTTTAGCATATTTGAAGACGGATGTCTCGAAAGTGGCGCTAGTCTTCAAATTTGTGCTACAGAACAATGACTTGATTAATTCTTGGCCTCAATTTCGGTATTAGGACATATGCACTAAAGAGAATAATCAGGAAGTTATTCAGTGAATCGTTTTAATTAGCCACCTGGACATTGCGATTTGTCACGCAAGGAAAGTCTACTTCTTCAGGTTCTTTCTTCTTTCTACCCGCCGTGGTTGCTCAGTGGCTATGGTGTTGGGCTGCTGAGCACGAGGTCGCGGGATCGAATCCCGGCCACGGCGGCCGCATTTCGATGGGGGCGAAATGCGAAAACACCCGTGTACTTAGATTTAGGTGCACGTTAAAGAACCCCAGGTGGTCAAAATTAATCCGGAGCCCTCCACTACGGCGTGCCTCATAATCAGAACTGGTTTTGGCACGTAAAATCCCCTAATTTAATTTTTTTCTTCTTTCTGGGTTTTTACGTGCCAAAACCAGTTCTGATTATGAGGCACGCCGTAGTGGAGGGCTCCGGATTAATTTTGACCACCTGGGGTTCTTTAACGTGCACTACAACGCAAGCACACGGGCGTTTTTGCACTTCGCCTCCATCGAAATGCGGCCGCCGCGGCCGGGATTTGATCCCGCGATCTCGTGCTCAGCAGCGCAACGCCTTAGCTGACCAAGCCACCGCGGCGGGTCGCTTCTTCAGGTAATCCACCTCAACAGGCCGAACAGCGCTATATGCTCCATGTGCTTTTCTAACTACAAAAGAAAAAAAAAAGAAAAAGGCAAAGAACGCACAGCATATGCGCTGCATAAACACGAAGCTAGCTTTCCTGCAACAGAAATAAAACACTGTAAGCGAAGCTTGCTTCGCAACAACGCCGGATAGGTGAACTCAACATGTAGCATTCAAAGAGAAGGCAGGCATGACATGCTTGCATGCGTCACGACGCGCGGCTACGCTATAGGTGCATAGTCGCTGCGCGCAGTGCGCAACGTGTTCACCCTATGAGCCCATACAATCTACCACAAAATATCTTACGCTCAGCGCGTTTCTGGACGCCTCTGCTATGTGCGCTGAAAATGCCGCGCAGGCGCACAGGGGATGAAAGGCAAAACCATTTTCATCGCGCGTACCGTGCAATCCGAGCTCTTCTGTGTCGTATGCTCTATGCCTCGTCTACTGAAACGTTGAACAGCAGAAACGGAAGAAAAATCAGAATTTATACTTCATCACCAGATATTTACAGCATTTACCATATACAACATTTACACGACCCTTCGGGTGCACCACACGTCGCAAACAAATCACACTTTAGTTATTTTTCCAACAATATCGAGCAAAATGGCTCAAGGTAGAAAATAGTCCTGATAATGTAAAGCGTTAGACACGTTACTTTTACTGTAGAGTGTTAGTTACGTGAAATATTGACATATGCTTCCTTTTACTACTAACTCTTTGATGCTGTTCAGTTTATGCAAATTTTTGTCCATTTTTTTTTCATTTTTTCAAGTGAGGCTAGCGGACGAAAGGCCAGCGATTCTTTGTGGCAGCATGTCTTCGCGGCATGGGTACTAGCAACCTCTCCGCTGTGCTTTTAAAATGCGCAGATAGTCCACCAAGCCACGCAGTCCAGTGTTCCCGCAAACTATTTTCAAAAATGAAACGACGCAGTCAGAGGTCAAGCGAAATATTTTCTCGCGATTAGCGCACTAAAACGCTCCAACTGTGACAAAAGAAGCAAATAAATCAACATTGGATGCCATGTGTCCTGATACCCGGAGGTTTCATATGCCATCATATCACTCCAAACAAAGAAAATAAAGTATTACACAACAGAAAAAAAGAGTCGCACTTTCCGGTCACTTCAAGGAACCAAACACTTGTTCGCCGCTAAGAGCTAACGTCGCTGAGTGAGCTTTGTTCAGAACTCGCGCACGCTTTTTCTTTCTCGCAGCCACAGCAAAAACAAATACATTCCGAAAAGGCGAGCGTAGGCAATAACACATTTGTCAAGCAAACTGTCTAGCCCTTACGTGTGCTATTTAAAAAAAAAGTCGCAGTATCGCCCGAAAGGCGCAGCATCGATTGCGATAGCAAATTAGTAGACAGCTATGTATACGAATAAGGATCGTAGTTTTAACGGCCGTATAAAGTTTTAAATATTCGCTTACTAGCTAAATAAACAAGCACGGTGTTACGCGCGCACAGGTAAACATGAATACATCTCGCTCGATGACCGCGGAAACTCGTCAAAACGCTGGAGTGAGAAAGCGCGTCAGTGGCAGCGAGCAAATTGACCTTCGCGCTGGCGCTCGCTCCAACGCGAAAGCTTTGAAGATGAGGCCCTCGCGGGCGCACACTTCGGCCACATCGCAGATCGCGTTCCAGATACGGAGCCCGCGCGGCAGCTCTGTGGGCCGCAGCCGCAAGTGCAGAAACGCCCCCCCCCCTTCCCCACCGCCTCAGTCGCCTCCTCCCCGTGCCTCGCGCGCGAACTAAGAGCGCGCGCTTTCGACCGCCGTCCTCCCATTGAGCCGCGATTGCGTTCCTCACATTGAGCCGCGACCGCCTTCCGCACATTGAGCCGCGATTGCCGGCTCACCCTCGTACGCTTTCACTCGCACACACAGCGTACGGCGCGCGGCGACCATTTTTTCGTCGGTGGACTTCATACGGAACTCATCCTTCCCTTCGCCTATTCTGTATTCTCGATGGAGCCCTGTATAGACGTAACTTGCGTCCTCATTGCGCTGAACTACTGCTGGCCGTTCCCGGGCAACTTCAATCTACCGTGCTTGAAAACTAAAACTCCACGACGCGCCTCCCGCTGGGTATCTCGGTGTTAATTACTCGCACCTACGACCAAGTACGGCGATGTTTTATTCTGTCCCTATCTTAATACCGCTCTGTGCGCCGATATGGCCCTGCTTGCGACCTCTGCCAACGCCGGAAGCTACTGGCCGTTTTACGTACTATTTGGCAGTGATCCTGTTTTGCCCCTGGACACTTTACCATAGTATATACCATGTACCATGCCACGATGCGATTTCCATGGCAACACAGGCCCGTCCTGTTGCCCGCGTTCGCCTCACTGCTTTCCAGGCTCCCAGATTCCGAGAAGTTTCGTTACGATAGGTACCACAGGGACGTCCAGTTCTTAAGTGGTTCCCTCGTACACTTGTGGTAACCATCTGGTCGGATCGGCCTATCAGGAAAACGTATGCCCCGTTATTCAGGCCCCTACCTAACCTACAACTTTTGGATGTTACTTATGAGAATGTTCCCGAAGACCCGGGCCATGTGCCTGTCCTCTCTTCAGCCAAGAACCTATGCCATTCATGCCGCCCACTTGAAGCACTACGTGCACGCCTTTAATGGGTCACGTTAGCTTTCTGAGGAACGGCGCTCAATCGCCGGCGGGGTAGTGTCGCGATGAAGAAGACCAGGACTGGCAGACAGACGATGAGGAGGTAGTTGGGTGGTGGCTGCCAGCGCTATCGTCCCGATGGTTTAAATTGTCAGCTAGAGCCTTGTGCGTTGTTCGCACCTGAATTCATAAACAACGTTATCAACGCATCGCAACATTGTCATATTTTTTTTTCAGACGGTAATGAATAAAATAGTTTCTTCGTTTAACGGAACTGGCCCGTCACTTTCTTGGGATGCAACTTCTTTGCGTCGCGCACATAGGTTGTGGTGTCCTTTTGCCCTTTAGGCGTAAGAGGACACCACGAAAAGGCGGATAAGACGCTCCTTATCTGAGTCCTGAAAGCCGGCCGTCAAACATACTTACTCGAAGCTTCGCAATACCTCCTCCATACTGGAAGTCAAGACGCACAGTTGGTACGTGGCCGAAAACTTCCTCGTCTGACGTGCAGCATAAGTTGACTTGCAACCGCCTCCCGTGAGGCTTGTTCTTCGCCAGACACCATGGCGAGCGCACTGACAACGGCCTGTGTCATCTGTGCGATTCTGTGCGCCCAGCTGGTGTTTGCCGAAGAGTAAGTACAAGGACAGAGGGCTTTCTTCAGATAATTTGATGGTCATGGTATATTACTCGCTTTTTACACCATACATCTCATGCTATCCTCTGTTTTCTTATTCTATTTCTTTTTTTCTATCTACAATACACGTGCAAAATCAGGTAGCGCTACCTTCAGTAGGACCATACTTGAGATGGACAATAATAGGAGAAATCAAATAAAAGCGGTATTCTTGCTTGATTCTATTTGCTCTAGTGGAAATAAGCTGGCGATAGCACACTGCCTGCGAGTGAAGTCTGCACCTTTTTAGGTCAGTGTGTTCACTCGATTCTCTTTAAATTTCTCGTGTTACTTATTGAGTCAAGTAAACGTTTTTTCTAAATTTTGCTGTTCTGCCTAAGAAAAGGGAGAGCGCGAAGCGCACGGGTAGAATTGACCATTTGACGGGGCCCACTCTTTCCTTCACAAATACTGTTTTTGGTTTTTAGGTCAACCTGAAACGGTCTTTGCGCCCACCTATTATCAAATTCGTAAGTTGGCGTGGCACTAGCCTTGGACCAGAGTTCTTGTGGCGAGAGTTCTCGTCACAAAGTAATCAACAATTACATTATATTACTTTACGATGTGCTTCGACAAAAGTATACGACTTCCTTACATAACTTGAATACAGGAGTTCGATTGATTGATTGCAAGGAACTCTGTCCTAACGACATCAATTGAAATCAGCCAATGAAATTTGCTTTAATTCTAAAGCGGATGGAAATAGGGACAGAACGAGAGAGAGTGAGAGTGCACAGTCTCCCCTTCAATGATAACACAGGGAAAGTGTGGCTTCGGAGGCGTAGCAGTCTAGGTCGCAGCATAATCGTGACCTGCTGGACTGCTATATTATATGTATATAGATACGCAACAGAACAAAATAATTGCATTTTGTCATATCATGAGCATACAAACCAAATTTCTAAGGCCTCATCGCTTAAACTTTATCACTAACTGCACAGAATGTTAACTCTATCAAAATAGTAAGATTACGCATGACATTACGATTACCTGCAAAGCAAGTCTCCCTTATAATAAATAGCGAGTAAAGCTAGTTCATTTAAGAGACAGAAAAAAAAATTCCTGACTGCCAGCATGTATAGTGTTTAAACGACATATAATTCACTTCATCTCTTCGAATGCTGGCGCTGTTTTGCCTTCTAAGAGCCGTCTGCAAGCTTGGCTTTGAGCAATTAAGTCTCCAGGGGCAATTACACGAGCATAAGCAATCATCGAGTCACTAAACGCCGATGTCGTTCCCGTATTGGCCAGCAGACATTCGTGTTTATTTTGCTGTTCAACCTTTATTTACAACTACAAGCTCGTTCGTAGCGAACGGTACCGCATGCATGCGGTCTTTCGAAGCTCGCCCTGCGCAGAAACGCGTCAGCTGGACCCGCCGGGAGAACCGCGGGTCACGCCAACATTGGCCAGAATAAAACAGACGTACTAGCGGATCAGAATTGCGGTGACCCTGAACGACTGCCAACGAAGAGAGGTGCCAACCTAGAAACTGGCTGGATGACTGCAATCCATCCAGGTGGGAGAAAGTTCACTGGAATAAGCGTGAACTGATCCTTGCGCAACTGTGGCTTTTGAGAAGAGATGATTCGTAGTGGCGGCAAACTAACGCATGTCGCTTCGCTGAAGCAGACAGCTCTCCGAAGCACCACGGTTAGGTTAAGCTGGCCAGATTTTCCCTTAAAGGTACGTCGTGTTTAGGTCTGGTGATAGTGTTGTCTTCATGACGACCAAAGCGACAGAGTTTTAAGCGGTGCACTACAGAAAACTATACGTTTTAACGACAAGCGGCACCGCAGCCATTACCAGTAAACAACATCATTTCCGGCACGTCCACTAAAAAACAGATCAGCGCTGTACAACAAGTGCCGAATTATCCCTCTCCCGCATGTTGATAAGCGAGGCAGGTTGAGGCGTCGGGTAACAGCCCCTTCGGCATTCTCTAATTCCCTGTTCATTGCTATCTCGTTTCACATTGTGTTCATGCATGTGAAATAATAATAGCTCTGCAAGCGCGCTCGTAACCTGTACTGCGTTCAAAAAATTGTGGTTTTCAAGATATAGGGCCTCAGTAATGAGGTAATAATTACAAGAGATGTATATAACAGAAGGAGGTCCCCTAGTTAGAAACTACATTGGGACCACCTGTGCATGATGACAAGAATTATAGAAACATAACAGCAATGACAACTTATGAAACTTGCAACTATAATATCCTGTAAAATATCATGGCATGCAAATGATAAAAACACAACGTAAGGTTGTCATTAAATTATAATAGTGAAAAACTACAAACGTACACTTTTTTAACAAAAAAGAAAAACAAGAAGGAAATGCAGTAAAGACCCAACGATCTAAGTTATCGCACAAGAACACACACCTACAATGGTAAAATAAGTTTAGTCTGGACTAGCAAAAATAAAACGTTTCAGTTCTGTTTGAAATCTGTGAGCTTTCTGCAATTTTAGGGGAAATGGTAGTATGTTCCAGAGTGATAAGGCTGAAAAATATGCTGACTCTTTGCCGTAGTCGATGACTGTTTGCCGTAGTAAAATAAAATTCCAACTCTTTGCGAACCCTGTATTCTGAATATTAAGAAGAGAGGTCTGACGTGGGATGATGGCTGCTTGAACATTACCGTTTAATATTCTAAAAATAAGATCGCAAGATTATATTTAACAAGATGGGTTACGCTCAAAATAGTACTTGCTCGTAATAACCAAGTCGCGCTATTCTCACATGAAAAATATGTTATAATAGGAATAACTCGATTTTGAATGGCTTGCAGTGACATTATATGACTGTTATAAGTGTTTCCCTTTGATACAGTGTTGTACTTAGCCTAATTAATATGAGAATGAACAAAAGCATTAAAAAGCGACATGAAAGTAACAAAGCGAGAAACATAAACGAGTTTTAATTAGAACGCGTATTCTGATAGCGATTTCCTTTTTATGTTAGCTATGTGAAGACCAAATTTAAGGTGACAGTCAAATTCCATGCCTAAATAAGTACAATGATCAATTGCTCTCATCAAGTGACGGTTGATGGAAATGGAGTGAATGCGTTTTGGAAATTGCTGAGGCGAAATAAAGAAGACAAGCTTGATCTTCTTATGTGTAAACTGTAGTTTATTTTGTTCACACCATGTCGAGGTTTCCACAAGGTATTCGTTCAACTGACTTATTAGCGACGCTAAAAAAGAAATCTGGGGTTTCGCGTACCAAAACCACAATCTGATTAAGAGGTGCGCCGTAGTGGTGACTCCGGAATAATTTGGACCACCTGGTGTTCTTTAACGTGCCCCCAACGCACGGTACACGGGCATTTTTGCATTTCGCCCCATCGAAATACGGCCGCCGTGGCCTGGATTTGATCCTGCGACCACCAAAGCCACTAAGCAACCACCGCGGGTGTTAGCCACGTGACACACTTGTTAGAGTTCAATATAGTTGTGTCGTCGGCGTACAGAAAGCCACCTAGGCAGATCATTAATATAAATTAGGAAGAGAGAGGGCCTGATATAGACCCCTGCGGCTGTCACGGAGCGGCATATTTTTGAATGGTTTGGACGCTGATTAACGACACGCCGAATTACGGGCGTCAAAAGCGTCGTGGCCGCTCGGGGTGCCATCTCGATTCCAGACGCGACACGCCGATTACGGACCCAGAAGTGTGCGTGTACGTCTGCGTGGTATGCCGGGTTCCACCTTGGCCCTTGACATTGGGAGAGAGGAGAATCTGCGGTTCTTCGTCCATGGTGAAAGGGACGCGGCCAAGATTGTTGGGAGCAAAGAGCCGTGAATTCGGAGAACTCTACATAGCGGCAGTTTCCCTACATAGGGAACTAGGGAAAGGAGAGGCTATTTAAGCGCAGGTTTTGGGCCCTGCTGATTAGTCTAGTAGCTGAACCTATGCGCTGCTGAGAAGCCGTTGGGGGGAGGGGGGGGGGGGGCCGCTTTGCCCTAGGTGGGGCTGTCATAGGCCTCGTAACCTGACAGGGTTGGCGAGACACCTGGCTCCTGTAGGGCGATGATGTCTGGCGGTTCAAGCTGGGTGTTTATGTATTGCTGAAGGAGGCTCCGCTTACGACGGTAGCCTCGGCAGTTCCATTGCCAGATTTCTAAGCGTTTTTGCTGAGATGCGGTGGTGCTGCCCATGTTAATTCCGAGAGGTGGGAGGTAGGGTTAGTTGGGGGGCCTTGAGGATAACTCCGGGGCCGGTAGCTGACCGCGCGGGAGTGACCGGGTTGAGCTGAATCGGGGGATTGGAGGTAGGAGTGGGCGTTCGTTTCTTGCGGAGGGAGCCGCCTATTTCCGCAAAGCGGGCTTCAAGGTGTGTTTCGACATCCGCGATGCGTGCGCCCAGTTGGGAGAGTTGGGCAGAGAAGCTCTGCGTAAGTTGGTGGTGTTGGTTCTGTTGTTGTTGCGTGAGTTGTTTCGTGAGTTATCGCAACATTTCGTGTAGTACGGTAGATGTAATGGGGTGTTCCTGGGGGTATGCAGGAGGATCCGCGCGGGGAGGGGCCTCGTGTGTGGGGTGGAGTGGGGGGGTGGCGGCTTGGGTGATAAGGGCGCGTAGCTCAGCCATTTAACTGGCGTGTTCGGCTTTAAGTTGTGAGAGTTCTTTCTTAAGCTGGTTTTCTTTGACCAGTGCTTCGTATTGAAATGTGGGTGGGGGGGGGTTGAGCGCGGAGCGATGGGGGTCTTTGCCACAGTCGACCAGCTTACCTTGGCGGCCCTGTCGGGCGGCGGGGCGGCAGGCCGGACGGCTGGTGCAGCGGAACCCTTCTTTTGCAGGCCGGTGCGTTGGTCCTGGGTGGCGTGGCGTTCCGGCTGACCACTTCTTGAGCATCGAGCCGATGCTCTTTCCTAGGAAGGGGGGAAATGTCACCTGTAGTAGTGGGAATAGGGCAAGCGCAGAGGCGCAAGAAGAAAGAAGTGCGCGTGCTAACCGACCCGCTCGATAGTTGGCTCTCGCCGCCGTTTTCTCCAGAGCCCAGCCGCTCTCAATAAACGTCGTCAGCCCCCTTTTGAAGACGCGTGGCAATATGTACTCGCCACAGAGTCAACGAGAGGTGTACCGCCGTCGTAGCGGCTCCGAGCTTTATCTCTCCGGTGACGTCACGATCAAGCTGCGCCTGCACACTTGTCGGTCGAGGAGTGACTCGTCGAAAGCTGCCGAGCTGCTGCCGACGCCGCCCGCGTTTCCCCAGCGCGTACGCGGGAAACGGGGAACGCGGGTGGCGTCGGCAGCAGCTCTGCGCGTTGCCTCGTTGGTGCTGCTACAATTTCTTTCTCTCTTAACTCGGTCTCATTTTCTCTTTCCCTCTCCCGAGCATGCTCTCCTTCTCTCTTCTTAACGTCCCATGTCAAGGCAACATATGCACGGCACGGAGAGGAGGCGAGGCACACGCCGCTCCGCGAGGTGGTTGCGAGTGACGTCATAGCTCGGCGAGGTTTTGCGACAGCAGGCTCCACTTTTTTACGGTTAGCTAGAACAGCTTCGCTGTTAAAATGGAAGCAGGTAAATTCCTATAATTCTGCAAAAGCGCGCGATTACCTTTTTTGAAAATAGGAATGACCCGACCGCGTTTGAGTTCACGTGAGAAAACACCCGTTTTAAAAATGAGGGTAATGATAGCACAGAGACCGTCAGCATTATGGCGTGGAATCATTTTATTACGGTAAAGGGTAATGTTATCGACGACAGTGCTCATTGCTTTAAGCTTGCTAATTACCAACGTTACTTCATCACGCGTGGCTGGAAAAAGAAACAATGAATGCGGTAGGCGAATAAAAGACCTGCCACAGCATGATGCGGAGTCGGAAGAATTCATGAAGAAGGTATCACAGAAAGCATCAGCTATATCAAGGGGGTTACTGTATATCCTGTTATTGTGAATAATCCTGGAACTAACGTCCTGGGAGCTCCGGCTTAAAAAGGTCCTAACTATTTCCCACTTTTTCCTAGTGTTATTATCACATCGTGGAATTTTTCGTTCGTTGTATTGCCGTTTCGCATTTAAATGCGCAACTGAGCGCTGCAGGCGATAATTACAACAGATGTTTGCTGTCAATTACCAGAGACCAATCGCTGAAAACACGCAAAACATGTTCTTCGTTATCACATTGCAATAAAAACATATAAAATAGCCTTCTGGCATAGCAATAATTTTGAAGTCGCCATTGAGCGCCTCACTAATGTCTCATTGAAATTCTTGAGTGGTCTGTAGCCACTTCGCTGTATCGCTGACCCATTTCCATTCGTTTGGATTCGTTCGTCAATTATGTATTCAGGTTCCCTAAGTGCAATTATACTGGCGGGATTCTTTACAGGAACTGCTTCGTAGTGGCGCCTAATGTCTTCAGACTGGGGACCAAGGAAACCGTTGCGGTCATGGTGGACGGTGGTCCAAAGACAGTGACTGTAAAACTCCATAACCACCAGAATAATCTGCAATTCTTTTACTGGTCAGACACGGTCACCACCGGTGAGTAAACTCAGGCAGCCTTAGGAGTCTGCTCCTTACCCAGGACAAATTTACGCTCACGCAGTCGCACAGTGTTTTGTTCTATGCAGCCGCGAGCGCATGTACTACTCAGAAAACGGGCATCATAGCCTTCGGAGCAAAATACGTTGTGCCCGGGCCTACGTCAGTGTAGGAATCTGTGGAACCGTCGAAAAGACTAAGTTCAAGTTGGCATGACTTTGCAACGCTATTGAATGAGCACAAGAGGGCGTTCACGACGGAATATGATGCAGAAATCAGAACAAAGGGAATGTAAGAATAAACATTTTCACTGTGATATTAACAGTGAGTTCATTTGCGCTGATTGGTACATCTTGTAAACAACAGCTTTAAACAGAGGGACACAGGACACAGCAAAAGAGCCATGTGGTTCATTTGCTGTGTCCGGTGGTTCTTTTGCTGTTGATTGCGTCGCGCTGTTTAAAGTTGATGCTATTTATTGTCGTTGTTTACGTTAAAACAACTTCTGCCCTACATGTTTCTGGCCATGCGTTGTGTTTGGCTCAGCGGCTTTATCACTCTGCGCAAGGCATGATTGTTTGGCACAATGGAACAGTTAAAGGCCAACCATCATAGCCCTATCAGTGCCGTTGGCGGAGCACTAACGTTGCGGTGATTAACCTTTTCTTAGTTCAATGCTGCAATTACACTTAATTTTGTCATAAATTACTGCCGTAAGAAGCCGCATTTGCATTGCCCAGGTTCTCCTCAAATTACGGATATCATTGTGCGTGAAGATAATGTGCCCGATCTGCACTACGAACGGAACATTGTCTACGTCACACTGGAAGTTACGTGCGGCACTCTGTGGTCGAAAAAGACAGAGGTCCTGGTGAGCCCTGCCTCGGGCGAGCATTTTTTCCTTCAGGCGGAAAAGCCCATCTATCAACCGGGAAAAAATGGTAAGTATAAAATGTGTCTATGAATGAATGAATGACAGAATGAATGAATGAATGAATGAATGAATGAATGAAATAATTAATTCTGGAGTTTTACGTGCCAACGCCACGATTTGATTGTGAGGCACGCCGTAGTGGGGGACTCAGAATTAATTTTGACCACCAGGGGATCTCTTACGTGCCCCCAATGCACTGGACACGGGCGTTCTTGCATTTCGCCCCCATCGAAATGCGACCGCCGCGGCCGGGATATGAACCCGCAACTTCGTGCTTAGAAGCGCCACACCATAGCCGCTACGCCACCGTGGCCGGTATATGCGTGTATGAATTGCTTCGCAACGACAAGAATCGAAGTTACGCAAGCGCTGTTAAATTTCCTGTCGAACGACCAATCAGTAGGCTTACAATAAAGCGACATGTGTTTTTCTATTAACTTAAAGAAAAAGATTTTTCACCTGCCGCTCGTATTTTCGTGGTAAAATTTCGCAACCAATTCAAAATTTTATGGCCCGGATCATCCAATGCAAGACTTGGTGCTGTTACTTGCTTTGTTTGTCAAAAAAAAAAAATGCTAAGTTGCCGTCACCTGTGTTCCTCGTCGTGAGCGATGTCCTTAACATGGTGGCTATGACGTTTTTTTTTTTTTTTTTGTCACTTTCGGCGTCTGCAGTAGGGCAAAGTAAAGCCTTCGAGATTGATCACTATTAACCACAGGGGAGAGGAATGAGGACACCAATAGAGGCGTTTACACGGAGGCAAATTCGATTTTACAGCGGAGCTGTTAGAACCTCGCTATAATGATCATTCCGTCGTCCGCAGCTTCGCCGATCTGGGGGAGAGAGAGCTGAGAGAGAGAATGAAAGCAGAGTATAAAAATAGCATCGCGCAGCATAGCGGATGCGAGGTTGAGAGGAGTGAGGCAGGTGGTAGTGGGACGCCTAGAGCTGCTGCCGACGCCGACCGCGTTTCCCCGCGTTCGCGCCGAACGCTCCCGGTGTCTGTGACTACAGCCGGTGCCTCTGGCGGCGGCTCGGCAAGCTTCGACCAGAGAACTGTACACTCGTCGCTTCCGCAAGACTGACATGTAAAAAAAATTATGCGTGGCTCTGCTATCGATAACACCAGAGACCAGCGGAAGTTAGACTAAGTGTGTGGTTTGCCACTGGGCGAAATGCAGAAAACAGCGGTGTACTTAGATTTAGGTGCACGTTAAAGAACCCCAGTTGGTCTAAATTGATCCGGAGTCCCCCAATACGGCGTTCCTCATAATGAGATGGTGGTTTTGGCACTTAAAACCCCACAATTTATTGTTTTTAACCTTACTAGGCTTTCGCCTGCTCCGCTGGTCTCTATCTAGTGTTTGCGACAGCAGAGCCACGCATAATTTTTTGGCAAGTTTTGCAGGTAACAGTGTCAAATGTTATATTGCACAAACCGGACCGTAAAATGCAATCTCGCAGCGAAATTCGAGCAATAATAAAGCACCGCTAATGGCACAGAAAGAGATAGAAAGAAATGGCAAGGCATGGAGGTTGACCAGGTTGCATCTGGTTTGTTACCAAACACTGGGAGAGGGAGAAGAAAACGGGCGGCTATAAAAATGGAAGGGAGAAAGAAAGAGATAAGTGATGCGTGCGCACACACAACAGCGTTCACCACGCAAAGTGGATGGCAAAGCTAAGACATCTTCAAAAAGCGTAACAGCGCTCCTGTGGCACTCAGCGTCTTTAACGGTTCATTCCATGGTCCCAATAATTTTATTGGAATCGAGATTATATTGACTCTCCAGGCGAATTTTCGTCAGCGTTGGCATTGCCGTGAGGTGCCGTACAAAGTACAAGTGTGATAAAACTCTCTCGCACCCACAGATCACGTCTCCTCCTCTAGCCCGCTGTAGCTGTGCATGCATGGCGCGGCCCTCGTGCCCTACCTTTGAGTAATCTGCGTCGGGTGGAAAACACTGGCGACCAGAGATAGCTGGTAGCTGGATTTGAGCTGTTTTGCCGCGCGCGTAGTGTTGGCAGTAGCGTAATCTCAAGTTAGTTTAGGGGGCGCCTAGAAGCGAGAAGCAGCACGAAGCGTTCGTTACCCCACTGCCGGCGGTTTTTCTTCATAACACCAGGGTTGTGACAGTGAGTCTTCGCGGTCATGAGCCTTTTTTTTTTCTTCTGTGAAAGCTCTGTCGTCCAGTCGGCTTAAAGTGGCACGCAATCTCTGTTTTCCATTGTCAAATGAAGGGCAGTAGATGAGGATGTGTTCTATGATCTCGTCGCAATCACAAACGCTGCACGAGGTGCTCTCCATCTGTCCCACACGGGAACAGTAAACGTTCCCAAAAGCGACGCCCAACCACAAGCGACGCAGTAAAGTTGCGTCGCATCGAGATAGACCAGGTGGTAGTCGAAGGCGCAATGAAGGGTGAACGGAATGCAGTGGCAAGTTTGGCACATTCCTCTGAATTCCAATGTTCTAATGCTTTGCGACGAGCAAGTAGGCGAAGTTGCCACGCTGGACTTGGTCGGCGGAAGGCGCTGCTTTGTAGGCTATTTCGTTGCCGATGATGCCATGCCGCATTGACCCAGCATATAATAAAATTTTGGTAAGCTTACAATAATTTTTGGCAAGTTATGAGAAAAACGCAGGTCACTATATTAAAGTCGCGACGACCGCCTGACACACATACGGTAGTTCGTGTAAGTGCTGTGGAAGGTTTAATTCAACTGTGAGCCCAACCGTGAGAGTAGCGAAGGCACGAGGAACATAATTATCAAAGTTTTCCTCAGAGCCTTTTTTAAATCATAAAGAATCGAGTTATTCGTAAAGCTTGCCGTAATAAGATGTCATATTCATTACAAACTTGCAGGACACGAATTTTATAAACTTGTAGGAGTCCCCAGGATTACAGCATACACGTTGAACATTTCGCGCACAGAAATAGGCAGAGAATCCCTGGTGAAAGTTATACTTACTCATAACATTTTTTTTCTCACTGGCAGTGAACATAAGGTTCTTGGCCGTCGATGGCAGGCTGAAGCCATCAGAAAGCATCTTCAGACTGGAGGTTCGGGTAGGTACAATTTGCACTGCTAGAAGCTGGAAGTATGTAGTAAATGTTGCGGGCTAAACGTACTCAAAACAAACTCTCTTCTTCCTTTGATTGAAACGGGCATCACGATTTAAATATCATGAGGTTCAGTATGACTTGCGAAGTCAATGTTTTCTTTTGTTTATTGCCCTAAAGCATGCAAGAGAAAATTGTCATCCGCCTGGCTCGTAGCCTGAAGCCACAAAGGAAACCTAAACGGATTTCTGAGAAAGAAAGCTTCTTCGTTGAAGACAAAATCGTCCTAGTCCGTCTCGTAAAGCATTCCGTAAATTTTGCCATCCTACGTATCATCAAAAAACACTTGCTCCTAAAGGAGAACAAGAAAAAAGCCTCGGGGTGGCGTCATTGCTTCGATGAAAGTGCTTGCCTTCGTCAGCCTTTCGACACGAGCACCTTTTCCGACAAGTCCTCTTATCTTCTAATCCTAACACCCTTGTTACATTCTTCTGGAAGAAGAGCTCTGTTGGCAAGAGACCTTTGGCGACGCTCAGCACTGGTTTGAGACTCATTGGATAGATGGCCGCAAACATGGAAAATATAGGTATAATCTCTTCTAAGTGCTTGACAAGGGTCAGGGAGTGGTCTGGAGAGTGCCAGTTCGTTAGCCTTAGCCGACTTGCACGGAATTTCACAACTTTTAACCTTTCATCTACCACCGCATTCATCATAATCCTTGCGTACAGTGCTTAACATTACCATGAAGTCCAGGCCTGTTGGCTGTCCACTGATAACTCCGAGCATGCCGATTGTATATGTGTTTGATGATGACTATAGCTTTGTAACTAGGGTATTCCACAAAAACTGTAAAGGTTTTCAGGGTGTAGGCAGTGGGTAAATACGAAAGAAGGTGCGCATGGACACCAAACAGGCGCTCGCTGTGCCCATTCAGACCACTGGCGTAGACACTCAGGTAGCTTTTATTTCTACGTCACTCAATTCATTTGGTCTAACTTCAACGGTGCATATGCATATGTGTGTCGGAGCATATGCATATGTTCAATTCAGTCAGTGTTCGCCACGAGATTCAGCTAAGTGTGGTTCAGTCAGAGAGCGATGAGAACATTGAAGACGCCAATTCCAAGGAAGAGACGTGGCCCCTGGCGCTTTCGGCACATGTCCTCGCATCTTCGCTGATCCTGCTGGGTGCAGTGCTGAGGCCTCAATTGATGTACGTGGAAGCGCGCGATGACTCCCGCAGCGAGCGCTACTTAAGGAAACTTGCCCCAGAGTGTATGCACTCGCGCTAACGCGCCAATGCAAGCGCCTTGAGGGTGGATCAAATACGTGTGGCGCATAATTTCTGGCTGTCGGAGCCCATAGAGTAACAGGATTTCCGAGCGGGCTTATTACGGTGCTCTCAAATCTCCCAATTTTCGTTGCAGAATCCCCAAAACGTGATCGTCGAAAGGACAGAATTTCAGCCCAGCAGAGAGTTGCTTCTCACGCATACCTATCAACTACCTGAGCGCACGCTTCTCGGAGAATGGTCACTCGTCGTCAAGTACGGCCAAAACGTATGACTGACCCTCCTTCTAATCCTTGATCACAATGATCTGAAAATAAATTTTCGCCATGCGAAATACAGTCGAAGATCAGAACAAACAATTTTTTTGCAGAGGAATAAAGGTTCTCAAAAGCCCTATACATTGGCGTTTATTTTATAAACGTTCTTGCACTAGCAGTCCCAATGGTGTAATTTCTCTCAAGTGTCACGTATGAAATATCATGTCTCCTCAAGTTCTTTCCTAATCAATGAAACAAGACGTCACATATTATTCCCAAATAATCACTCTATTATGAGTCAAGAGAGAGAGAGACAGAAATAGAAGAGAGAAAAGGCAGGGAGGTAAACCAGACGCACGTCCGGTTTGCTGCCCTGCACTGGGGGAAGGGGTATTGGGATGAAAATAGAAAGAGAGGAGATAAAGAGAGCACAGTTTCGCGCGCATTTGAAGGTTCGCAGCAAGTCTACACACAGTTGCCAAGACCTGTCGACCTCAGATACTGGAACAACGCTATCGTTGGTTTCTGTGCCATCGACGTGTACGGCCGTGGTCCAAGGATCCTCATTTCCGAAAATGGTCTAGAGTCGAGCCGGTTCAATGCTGTCCGAAGAACTTCACGCTCGGCGTTGTACTGGGGACAGAGACATAAGATGTGTTAAATCGTTTCTATATACGAGGCTCTGTTAGAAAAGTATCCGACTTTTGGCCGAAGAAAAAAAAACTGGCATAACTGGAGCGTTGGTAACCTAATCACGCTCAAAGTAGTCTCCTTGGGACTCCACACACTTCTCCCAGCGATGCTGCCATTGTTGGAAGTATTCCGAGAAGGCCTCTTTCGGAATGAAGTTTAGTTCAGCTGTCGTTGCAGCCATTATGTCCTCTCTTGTCTGAAATGGCACTCCTTTCAATGGCCTCTTGATTTTGGAAAACAGCCAGAAGTCGCAGGGGGCATATCAGGAGAGTAAGGAGCCTCTTGTTATACAGGAGTCTGTATTTCTGTAAAAAAAAAGTCTGAATCAAGTGCGAGGAATGTGCAGGAGAATTGTCGTGATGGATGCGGCCAAAAACCCCCGACAAGAGCACTGCGCACTACCTCACTCAAACGCTGCGTCCCAGCGATTGATGCTATCGGCAGGCGGGAAAAAATTCGCGCATGCGCACGAAGGTTCAAGGTCGGCTGGTGCAAGCGCGCTTCTTTCATATCCATCAGGTGTTCGCAAAAAAAAATAATAAGGTCGGATACTTTTCTAACAGACCTCGTATAGTTCCAAAAGAGTCGTACATGGGTGTATCCCCCCTTCCAAGGCGGAACGTGTAGGAATTTGTGATGAACACAACAGATGAATCAATACAAATGACACCTTTGCTACTGCTTATTAGGTACCCCGTTTTGAAAAAAAAAAAGTGTATAGTTTAACTTTGCCATGAATATGTTACGCGATAAAACTGTTACATCGCTGAGAAACCATTGATATTGAAACATCGCTTTCTCTCACTTTCTTTTTTCTTCCTTCTTTTAACATGCAGTTTCAGCAAAACACAACGTCCACGTTCCTGGTTCGATAAGTACGGTGAGTGCGGAAATAATATTGATAGTTTAGAATAAATGATGTCATATTCCATTTCATCTAGTACACAGGGTTTTGTGCATGTTCGTAATAGGCGATGCGGAAACAACAATTCCACGACTTCAATTGCAAAATTTTGCATCCAGAAAATCTCAAAAAGAACAAACTATTACTAGTGCTACTACTATACCTAATAGCTTTTTCTTACGAGCAATATTACTACATTAACCAAATAGTACGCGTTTTTTACACTACTCTGGGTCATTTTGTGGCTAACCAAACATTCATGCACACGGAACACGCAGCGCTAATGCATAGGTCGCGTTCATTCATGCATTAGTAGACTTTCATCTAGTTTCTTTTGAACCATTATTTTTTTTTTTACATAAAGCCAACAAAATTACTGCCACCTCTGTTCTCTATATTGTTTACGTCATGTTCAGAATACTGGGCCGGAATAATATGTAACGATTCTATTTCACTACCAATCCTTGCCATGCTTCGTCCATTTTTAAATCTTTAAGAAGTGCCTCTATAACACATACTGCATGAATTATGCGGCTGTAAATCATAATAACCAGTGTTACTGCGCTGTAAAAAATCCATAAAACTTCCTATTATGTTTTTTCCCCCATCGCGGTACAGTGCTCCCAAGGTTTAAGGTCGAGCTGAGCGTCCCGGAATTTGTATTGAGCAATTTTTCGACACTACCCTGTACAGTGATTGCAAGGTAAGGGAATTCATGAATTATTGAGGCAGCGTTCATCACACTAATATTTACGATGCTATTCAATATAATAAATGTCAGAAAAAAAAAGAAGACAGCAATGTCCTGCAATGTTGTAGTCAAATTCTGCAGTAATGCACGTATGATCATGTTTTAAATGCATTACTTTTTCTTCGGGTATAGAGCACACATTACCCAAAAGAGTTTTACATTATGCAAGCCTTCGACGAAGAATAGTCAACGTAATTGGTGCATCCTCGCTTAAATTATTGACGAAGCCGTCATTATTCAAATAATGAGTTCAAAATCAGTGTACCTTTAGCTTGCTCATTAAGCATTCAAACAGGTATTTTGCTATCAATACTCGCCCACTTTTGCCCCTTTTAAGCATTAGAGGATAAACATATAAAATTTCGAAATTGGTGCGCACAGGACTGCGGAGTAAAATAGCCAGCAAAACACGATCATCAGCTTCTAAACGATCAACATAAAATGCAATCACGCCGGAGCCATGTTTAAATTAACAATGTACACGTAAAGGGTGTCTGTCGCATCTGCCTGGACTAGTATTACTGTCCGCGATTTTTTTTTCTATAGAATAGCCTCTACCTTTCAAAACAGTTGAGCAGTTCTGACATTTTTTCTCTCTCTCTACATTAGCTGCTTTCAGTAGAAGCATTCGTTTTATACACCCTTAATAAATGCATGAATATCTCTTCCAGCTTCGTGAATAAAAATCCCGTCGAAGGTGTTGTTCTATTCAACTTTGGTCTGAAGCAAGAGGTTGGAGACAGTGTCGTGGTTTTCAAGCAGCAAATCTCCAGTGCTTGTAAGAACCTAACCACTTATTGAACCGCTGTCTCGATGCGGCGGTCATCTGTAGCAATGGCTCCGCGTGAAGAGCTTGCTCCTATGTGCACTAAATCGCTGCTTCGATTGCGCAGCTCGAAGGCGGTGACGCTGTGTACAATCTGCTGCGGGAGCACCTGGAGCCGTTCATTGGCCACCGCTGGGATACGCTGTTTGCCAGCCACGGGCGCCTAGTGGTGAAAGCGACCGTCACCGAGGAAGCTACCGGAGCTAAGGTGTCGGCGCAAAGTGACAAGACGGTTTTTTCTAAAACGCCTTACGTGATTTCACTGAGGAAGAATCAACGAAGCTTCAAACCCGGCCTAAAGATATACATCATCGTGAGTGCGAACTACACTTAAGTTTTTCGATATTTTATGGCGATTTCATGGCCCTAAACTCATCGTCCCTATTTGAAGTTCACATGGGGCCATTCGGCTTTGTATCCGTACAAAGTACATACACTCACTGCATCAGGGTAAATGCAGTCTCACCGTGTTCGCGAAATTTCCAGAGCTCGCTATCATACCAGGGACCTAGAAAGTGCCGTTGGGAAACCTGTGGGAACAAGAGTGCTCCAGCGAGGAAAATATCGTTGACTTTGAACACTGAATGCCTCAATGTGAACGTAGCATTTAAGCACTTGAGCGACCTGCTAACGTGGTACGCAGCCTAAAAGCACCGGTGCGTGTATATGTGTGCGTGGTTTCTAAATTATTTTTGTGGACGTTACACTTTATATATAACTAGATAGGTAAGGTGCCTCATCGAAATGTCCCAATGTACAATTCTCTTGCTCACGCTCTTCATTGATTCGCGAAATTTGGACGAGTGAGAGCGCAGGGAGAAGAAACTGAGGAAAGCGAATGCAAGTTCGGTATTATAGAGCTGTGCAGTGGATGAAATTGGATGGCGAATCATTAGTGCATATCAGAAGTTCAATCGACTGCTTCAGCGTTTTCAGCCTTCCGCCGCAGAGCTTCCAGGCCTTTAATGACTACACTGCAGTGAAGTATGAAGCGTAAATAAAAACAATTAATGTAACGAGTTTGATTGGCTAGTCCCTATATTTACCACACAATCTCGATTTGCCGAGATCCACCTTGTCTACTGATTAGCTGCGAGGCTATGGCGTTTACTAATGCTTTATTTCGTTTGCATGCTTGTGACCGACAAGAAAGGAATGCAGCATCACCCTAGCGCGTTCCATCACTTGCAGTCAGCACAGGCATATCTGGAAACCGCCCGTGGCAGACGCGCCTCGCCTTTCGATAGAAAAGTGCTCGGTTGCCAACTTTGCGTGTCGTTGGAATGGAAAGGGACAAAGCTCAAAGCTATCTATAGAAGTGATAGCGTAGTAAATCTATGAGCGGAATTGCACTCATTTCCTCCTCCCTCCCTTATCCTGCCCCTCTTTTTTGATGCGAGAAAGTCCAATGGCCCACTGAGCGAGAAAGCCGGCGTCTGTAGCCTGTAGCAATGAAACGGCACATAAAGTCGCATTGGCTGCGACACCACGTCACGAGCGCGCCTCGACGCCGCACAGCGGGCGAAAGGGAACACCTGATGCCACGTCACCCTCGCTCTCGTTCTCGGAAGCCTGTGTTATCCGCGCGTTCCTTGTCCTCGCTCGCCTCCGTTATAACTACTCCTCGCTAAGGCCAAATCAAAACGCACCAAGCGCCTCAACGCGCTCGCTTGCCCGCGAGCAGTTCATAACTCGAAGGACCGCTCAGCAGCGTTCAATTGGACGTTATCTTTTCGCATTCACAAGTCCTGAGAAGTGTTTAGGTGTCCCCAGATTTTTTTTTTTTTTTTTTTGCGATAGCAATTATATGGACACTCTAGGCGATAGCAATTATATGGACACTCTGGCGCCGTCGTCGTCGTCGTCGCCATCACCGTCACTATGAGGTTCCGTACAAAGTCTACGGGCGCAGTCTTCCAGTCGCGCACACAACGCTCCGGAGGGAGCGTAGGGAGGTGTAGGGGCCACGCCTTACTGCGGCCGCGTGCTCCCGCCGCGCCGTAAGTCTCCGGGGGGGTAGGGGGGGGGGGGGGGGGACTCTGCGCCGCGCGCGCCCGTCCGTGCGGCTGTATCTTGAAAGCCATCTGCGGCGGGGGCAGAGTCCGCCCTCCCTGTGCTTTCGCGGCTAAGATCGCGATGATACGAGCGCGTTTCATCACATTCTTGAAAACGAGACTACCCTCTCATTACGGACAAACGTAATCAGCCTAGGTCTAAGCATTCGTGTTTTCTTGTGTGCTTATTAACCTCAGATAAGTGACAGGCCAACGTGAGACTTTGTTTTGTTTTTCTCTCACGTTAATTAAATCGAATAATGACATTTTATGTCTTCAAGACACAAGTCAACGAAAATACGAGAGGTGCGTGTAACTATTTATAAAAGCCAGAACACGATAACTCCACTTAATTTTTTTAGTATGTAGGATACCCTCTCGTCAACGCTTTCGAATACGAACGTAAATGAATTCACCTGTCATTTTAGACAGAAACGGACATCCTTATGGAAGCGCCTTCCAAGCTAATTACGTCATGCGTGCACCATGCAGGCTGAAGTAACATACGTCAGTGGAAACCCAGCTCCAAATGTACCGATGAAGTTGACTCGGCTCAACCCTGGACAAACATACGAAGCTACGACCGGCAGTGACGGAGTGGCAACGTTCTTCATACCGGTGTCCATCGACGACGGCGTGCTGTCCATCGAGGTGAGAAAAATCTAGCGTTATCAAACAGGTTGCTGCCCTCTGCTGGGGCGTGAACGGAAACGTCTGGCGTACGTAGCCGAGAAACGTAGCGCTGAAAGTTAAATAATCGTCCATGTAACGTGACTCAAGCAATTCGAATGTTCAGAGAGATACTGAATTCGAATGTTCAGAACACTTTGACGAGAAAAAGAAACTGATAATCTGAGGTAATATTAGGTAGGCTAAACCACACCCCACTATCGTTGGGAGCAGTCACTCGGTGGAATGGATGATAAGAACAATGACAGATACATTACTGGGTGTATAGACAATAAGAAACCAGGACATTGCACTTTATCGCACATTGCATCTTGAGGGAAAATAGTGACCTGATTAAATCAAATGACCATTTAACAAGCCATTGATTATTAAAGCTTAGAAAGAATCAAGTAAAATTAATTGCTTGCGTCATCTAAACAAAGGAGATTGTTAATTTTAGGTTACTGTTAATATTAATCCTGAAGGAAAATGGAAACAAAATGTAAGAAAAGACCATTTCCAGCTACTGACAAGGCTTAACTGGTAGAGCACAGCACAGTTCATGCGCACGTTCTGAATTTGTTCGAATCCTGTCAGTGTCATTTTTTTCCTTTCTTTCATTTTGTTTCCATTTTCCTTTCTGGAGAGCTGGAGCACAAACACAGCTAACGCCCTCCTACAAATAAATGAAGAATATTTTACTAATTGTCCCATACTTTCTCGGTTTCGGTGATAATTGACTCTTTGATAGTTACAGTTCCTACTACTTTTCTCACTCAAATAAAGCAAACTAATGGCACGTAACACCTGCCAGTGAATGTAGTTCTGACCGCATTTTATGCATAGGTCACTGCAACACTCTACCCCCCCCCCACCCTCCCTGCGCCCCTTCAAGCGCCGCACAAGCGAAAGCAAATCTCGCAGCGGAAAAGAAAACCAGGTATTTCGCTTCCACTGACTCCTGTGTGCTATCACCGCGTTCGGGGGTAACGGAACGGCAGCAGTCATGCATATACACACTGTTATCGAAAGTAACAATACAAGTTCCAATGACTACGTTCCAGGTGGTCAAAATTAATCCGAAGCCCTCCACTACGGCGTGCCTCATAATCAGAACTGGTTTTGGCACGTAAAACTCCATAAAGATGAAGAAGGCTACGTCCTACAGATTATCAGCTATGCAACGCAATAAATTGTTAAGCATAATCCACTCTCATAAGTTCTCTGATGGAAAAGTGCGTTTGGTAAAGTGACAGCAAGCTGAACGTTAACAGTTCTGCCACATAAACGAGTGATTCGTTGCTAGCTGTAATAAATGTCAACTGTTACGATTGGCGTGTAAAACCCCTTGCAAGACGGATGATCGAAAGACCATGCCTAATCGAAACGGAGGATGGATCCCTAATTTGCTATGGGTGTGTCGAGTGGTTTCTGGTCTGGCGGGCGCCCCGCCGTGATTTCGGGCCCCTTTGTGCGTGTGCGTGACAGGTGGGAGGGCCGCCTTCCGCGAACTGTGCGACTCAAGGGGAGACTCTTTTCCGCTAACCAAACGGGACCCACGGTTTGCCGACAGTGGAGGCAAGCACGTGCAACATCGCCTAGGAGAGAGTGAGCAGCCACCAATCACCGACCAGACTCAGTACATGTCACGTGACGTTGACATGAGTAAAATCCCGCCTACGATTTTATCGGGCCTATTTAAGGGACTTAAATAGGCCCGCAGTGTATTTTTTATTATTAGAGAGTTTTAGAATAGGGGCCCCAAAGAAATCGCGTCGACACCACTGCGCATGCGCGAGACGCGAACTGCGGTTGGGTTTTGCACTGGGCACGCTATTTCACAGATTTAGCCGGAGGCCCAAAATCTGCCCCAAAGCTTTGCGTCAATAAACATGGCGGCACCCATCGAATCGACGGCTCTCCGAGTACCAAATTGGCCTTGATTCGTGGTAACGCGTGAAGTTCGTAAGCTAGGAGAAGTGACTGCGCTTATCGCTTTCTCTCAACTAACGTGTGTAATGACGATTGATTCATTAGACGCCGCTGATTCCGAATTCGATTGTCGATATCAATGGCCTCTCAAATGTAATTAAACGCAAAACCACGAAAGTCAAAATTACTCTTGTTTTCATGAAATGGTATAGTTTATTTTAATATTTAAAATAGTTTTTCTTTGACACCATAGTGGCGCTGCAAGCGCAAGACGCTATTCGCAAACGCAAAGCCCTATTTAAAACTCTTCACTCCTGCATGCCCCAACGCTAACACCCGCAAAGCTCTTTGGGGCCCCAAATTTTTGGGGCCTCTATTCTAAAACTGTCTATTATTCTCTTCTTTTATATCCACCAACCATGGAATAAACAGTGCAAGTTTCGCACTACAAATCGCCTCGCCCCTGCCTGGTCGCCATGGTCTACCGGACGCCTACAGCCTGCCGATAACGCCACGCTACCCAGTAGTAACGCCGGTCGAGGTTCGACTAACCGAAGTCACAACACAACACAAACAGACCTGCTAAATGCATTAAGGTCGCGCATTGAACACTTTAAATAACACTTTTAACAACGCTATAGCAAGCGCTTTGTTCAAGAATTTAGCCTTGGTCTAAAAGTGACACTAGCAAATTATAATGCTCGAATGTTGTACATATCTTCGCATAGTAAACGTACATTAAATGTTGCTATACAGCTTGTCTCATCTGCCGGAAAAAAGAACGAAACATATCAGAATAGAACGCAATATCTGCGACATGATCTAACATATTTTCAGGTTACTGATGCCCAAACTGGCGATAATGATGCTCGCCGGCACCGTGTGCCTGTTGTGATAAAGTTTCAGAGTATCGTTTTCTGTCTTTCTTTTAAGGTGGCGACCAACGATCAGAGGTACCCAGATGAGCACCAGGCGCGAGAACGACTCACTCTGCAGCCCTACCAACGTGTTTCAGAGGGATTCATTGCCATCGAAAGAAAAGACCCGAAGAGCGTTGCTGAAGTAAGATATCCAAACTCGTTTGCTGGCGTCCTTGGGTGAAATACTATGTACAAAACGCGCGCACAAATGCGACCGGAAGTTACAAGCGCATACAGCTCGAACAATAATTTTTCAATACGGGCGTGTCTTGTAGTCGAGCCGCTGTGGTTGCAGCGTCACTAAAGCAGTATCTGCAAACGACGTCATTCCACTTGCATGCGGCCGGTGAGATTACAGAATAACGTAATAGTTTATTCGAGCCATGGCCTTTCCGGTTGTTCTGGCTTCTGTACGTCATGAAACAGTTCTGTACTGTTCTGGCTTTTTTATTGTGCAGCAGATAGGTTAAGTGAGGACACCTCTGAAATTGCGCGTTCTGAGAGTGCCACGAAGGCAAGGCATCTGCGTGTGTTCATAATTTAGAGCACTACACGTGCCCAGGGCGGGCCGGACGAAGCGTTTTTCGGAGGGCTCGGGTCGGGCCCGGGCTTGAAGCCGCGGGCCCGGGCCGGACTCGGGCTTGAAGAAACGGGCCCGGGCCGTACTCGGGCCCGCTTATTAAATGACCTAAGTGAGGCCTTCGACCACAAGCGAACGTGATTCATTGCATGGTTCAAGAGATTCCATGCCAAGCTGAAGTGAGACATGCAGGAAGCTGGCTCTTATTATACCTGGGCGCCGTGTGCGCCGTGTGCGACAACGCAAGAGTTTGCTCACGAAACGCCGGCTGAGCCCCACGCTGCAGACTCCTGTGCAGCCACTTTTATCATTCTCAAGTGCCCCGATTGTCTTGGGTCCCATGATGCTCCCTCGACGAGCTGATCCATAATTAAGAAGGAATAGGTGGTCTTGAAACAGACGGTGAGAGACCACTCGTCTTTTCGGGAAGCTGCTGCCGTTAGAAAGCGACGCTTCCGACGCCGTCGGACTTCAAGAACGTTGATGCCTCTGTAAAAAGTACGCCACATCCGACGACACCTCCTCGTCTGCCTCCTCAGCCTGATGCAGTCGAGTATAACTCTGAGACCAAGACGAAGTGTCTGCGAGTCAGAACGATATTTCCATAGCTCAGATGTTTTCACCTGATTTCTGTTTATATCTCGGGACCGCCGCCATGGGTTGCGGCACGGATGGAAATTGACGTCCCCGCGCCTCTGCTGCGTCCACGAAGCGGACCGACTTCCAGAGTGACACCGACGGCGACGATACCAGTAACTACTTGCTCAGTGATGAGGACTTCTCGGATGACGGCTTTCAGCTTATGATCAGCCGCAAGGCGAAAAGAAGCGACACCAGAGCTAGAGCACTGCACGGGCTCGGGCTTACCCGAAAGCCTGGGCCCGGCCCGGCTAGGGCAGTTTTTTCATGGGCTCGGGCCGGCTCTTGCATGACATGTGCTCTTTGGCCCAGGCCCGGGCCGGGCTCGGACTTTCTGGTGGTGTGCATGTAATGTGCAGCAAGTTATCCTCGCGCGTCTCGACTCTGAAAAACCTGTTGCCCAGGCGCAGCTGGAAGCTAGCAGTGCTACTCCTGTTTACTTCTCTTTTCTTCTTCCGTAGTATTTTGCGCTGTTTGAACAGAATGTAAAAGTCCAGAAAGACCGAAGTCGCCTCAAACCAAAGGATGTCATTGTATTCTTTACCTAAATCAATGTAATTAATGCTTTCAGCGTGGTGCAAGCGCATTCGCGACTTGCTGATTCTTCAAAGGCGAATTGGTAAAACTATGACTGGTAAGATAAGATAATTCGTCACGCTGCTGAAATATGGCACTGCGTCCGTCCATGATTGCACGCATGTTCTCAACCGGCCACCAAGCAGCAGCGCATTACGCTACACCATGGAGGAACGAGAAGCTTTCTTTCTCCATTTACTCAATCCATGCGCTGCGCTCACGAATCCATGCGCTGCGCTGCGCTTCGGTAGCTTCGGCTATAGTGTACTAGAATACGGTTGAGTGGGACTAGCGGTTGGGGCGGCGCATGCTTTGCAGTGAGGCGCCCGACGTGGAATAATACTGTGGCGGCGCTGCGATAGAAGTGGACTGGGCCTCCTCAAGGTCGCGCAGTTGGAAACTGCTGGCGATACTGCTCGACAGGGTCATTCGTACTACTTCTCGCGCTGGTATTTGCGTTCAGACCGCTCAAATGGTGTTCTTAATTGCATATGACATGTATTTATACCTTAAGAATAAATTCATTTCATTCTATTTTTTATGTTATTTTTTAATGCCGCTCGGTGATCATTTTCGGTCTCGGGCCGGTTTCGAGCCGGGCCCGGGTCTCGCCATAAAACATTTGGTCGGGCTCAGGCGGGCAGCCCAACGTAAAAACGGGCCCGGGCCGGCGGGCCCGTGCTGAAAAAATCGTCCCGTGCAGTGCTCTAACCAGGGCCAACAGGTCTTCAAACACGTCGACAGTAAGACCAACTCAGAATATCGCAATCAGGACGATTCTATTTGTACCAGTACTCGCTGCCGACAACTTGAGGAAACTTAACAGTCTCTCTCGGTGCTCCGTGAAGCGGGGACGCCGAATCAAGTCACGGACGCCCCAATCAAAACACGAAAAAATGCCTTGGGTATTGAACTTCATGGGGACGTCGACTGCATGGCTACGCCGCTGTGCTGCCATGATCACCATCTGCCTGGCTCATGCGCCCGTGCCACGCGCAGCCAGCCTGGGGCCGGAGCGCGAGGAGCGGCGACCAGGAAGCAGTTCAGTTGGCCTGAGATTTGGGGCAGTAAAGGTTGTCTTTTGAATGGCGCTTGCACCCTATGTCGTCTCTGAGAGCATCAGCTGACCACTGACTCTGAAGCCATGGCCCTGAGCCCACAAATTGTACGTGAGACTCCACTGAGCACTTTGAGCAAACTTATGGAACTTGGCTGCATGAAGGTCCACTCGTACATCCCTCTGGACCATGGCTTTCCTACTGGTGTCATCTACGACGTGGACGTCTCCATCACTAGCGCTGACTTGACGATTGCAGCGAAGCCAGCTGTTGATAGCGTCGCCATAACTCACGTGTCTGGACTCGGCACATCCCGCTGTGTGAAGGTAATCTTCAAGGGCGAATCTCTTCCCTCACACGTCAAGATGGGCCACTTTAAACACTTCGTGCGACCGTTTATCCCAAGGTCATTCTAATGTCGCAATTCCATGAGGCTATGGCACGTGAGCGCCATGCGCGAGAACACGAGAGCTTGCTCGCGCTGCGTAGAGCCCTACGCTGTAAGCTCCTGTGCAGCCATGGTTCTCAAATGCCCCAATTGTCTTGGGTCCCATGATGCTACTTCAAATGACTCCTCTAAAATGCAGAAAAGGGTGGTCTTGAAGCAGATGGCGAGGGACCGTTCGTCTCGCCGGGAAGCTTTTGCGGATGTTAGAAAGCGATGCTCCCGACGCCGTCGGACCAGTCGGACTTCAAAGACCGCCGATGACTCTGTAAAGAGTGCGCCACATCCTACGATTCCTACTTCTCTGCCCTCTAGGCCTGGTGGAGTCGAGTGTAACTCTGACAACAAGGTGGTGCCGGAGAACATCAATACAGAAGATTCGGCCGCGCTACTAAATCTACAGCCCGAGCCACAGCCGATACCACAGCTGAAGACAAAGCCGAAGTCATATTCGATGCCACAGCTCAAACCACAGCCGAAGCCACAGCCGACGCCACAGCCGATGCAGAGCCGGAGCCATAGTCACATCAAAGGATACAGCGCACCGCCGTAGGGTCTATAGCGCCGACTCCCGAAAAATTGCCCGAAGGTGACCGGCAAGTGGTTGTGATGCTTCGGTCCCTCATAAATACCGTTCGCATACTTTTAAGAAAGCTGCATGCTCCATCAGTGAGGTGCAAATGCTGGATGCTCTTAATCCAGTGCTTGCAACTCTCGAGTAAACCCCATGGCTCGCCCAGAGCCTCGTATTCGCAAAACAACCGCTGGGCCTTGGGTCATGCCTGATGTCTTCAACGCACATCACCAAGCACCTATGCGACTTTGGGTTCACCGCGTTTCGCTGCACACACAGTGTTCACTCTTTCTCTTTTCCTCTTTCAATTCCCGATTTCCGTTATCCCCAGTGTAGGGTAGCATACGCTCCTTTGGTCGTCTGGTTCACCTCCCTGTCATTCTTTTCCTTGCTTTCTCTCTCCCTCTGTATTCAAGTTGTGAATAAAAAAAAGGAAAAACACTTTCAGGCAGTTATTACTCAGAAACTCATGACGTATTTAAAGACTGTGGTGACCCATTGACAAAATAGATACGCTGGGACGCAGCAAATATTGACACGTATACATGTTTACCTTTCACCGGTGGCCGCTTTCCACCGGCTAACAAATGTTAAACGTTATCGCTCGGCGCAGGACGCGCCTGCATTGGAAGCTTCTCGAACGTTATCGATGCTTCTATCCATCGTCTGTGGTCACCGATCGACGCTCATGTAATCTGATTGTATCAGCGACGCGAATTGTCTAGAACTTTCTGGAAGACACGCGGGCACCAGGGATTAAATGTGGAACCTTCGATGACTCACGTATAAAAGCCGACGCGTTTCGCCGCTGATCAGATTTAGACGATCGCCGACTGTGTTCGCCGCTATCGTTTTGCTTCGAGTGTAGCTTGCATTTGTGGGCATAGGTTTGCCCAATAAAGAATCAGTTTCGTCATACAAAGTTTTACGACTGTTTTCTTCAGCGTCACTACAACGTGACAATATTAAATTAACTGTAATTTCTTGCAGGTAAATCAATTGTACGAAGCGGTTTTGTTCATTCATCACGTCAAGAAAATCAGTTCCTCGGTTTACTATGCGGTGAGAGTGTTTGTTTCTTCTTGCTATGCAATCTGGCTGTTGTCCTTTGCCACGTATGGCATTTCTTTTTAGCCGTAAATCAGGATATGCACTGAGTCATCAATGAATCACTGAGCGAGTCTTGAGTAGGGGATGTTAGTATCACGATTGGACTGAGCCTGCGCTCACGAACCGCATTAGTATAAGAGATGTTGTTGCCGAATTACAAAGCTTCTTGTTCTTGAAAGCTGCTTGCGACAAGTTGGCCGCCTTCATTAATAGTACGTCCAACGTCATGATCGGCTGGCACCTGCTCTACGGAGCAATTCTAGCGTGTGGCGATCTCTATGGAGGGGGAAAAAAGGGAGGGGGGGGGGGGGCTACGATACGCCCATGTTTTCGATGGGATTTGCCGGCCATGAACGGTGGAGTAGAGCAGCCATAAGAGTGGAGTAGACTAGAGCGGAAGGCATCGCTAGAAAATCCCGGAGATGGCGTGATAAAAGGTGGGCCGATTCCGCAGACAGTCTCATCCGCGGGCTCACGTAGATCACGTGTGTCACGTAGGTCACGTGCGTCGCGTGGTTGGGGGGGGGTCTCCGAGTGTTGCTGTCTTGCTGGTCAGGAACGTAATCACTAGGCTGCAAAACACGTTGCAGAAGATGAACAGTTTTATAACGTTTAATTACCCGCTTCATGAAAGCTTCGCTTCACATAGATTCAATAACATGTATAGTTTTTCTTACTTTTCTTTTCCTTTGTACAGCAAGAACACGGCTCGCCGACATTGTTTTCAACCTGTTATTTTCATTCCTTCAGGTCCTGTCCAAGGGGAGAATAGAAATGGTTCAGAAGCTGCCTGAAGGAAGAAGAATCGAGGAAAATATAGTGATACCTGTTACGCCTGAGATGACACCCAGCTTCCGCGTGGTAGTATTCGCTGTGCTTGGCGGAAACGTCGTTACGGACTCTATTTACGTGAATGCCCAGCCAGCGTGCACAAACACATCTCATGTAAGTGCAATAGTGGTGCGTTGCTCAATACGTAGGTACTTAAATGCTGGCCGATGCGCTTCTGGAATGAAGGACGTGCTCTGAACCAACCACGGCAGAAGTGGAAAACCACTCTACAGCCATGGCTTCAAAATGCTTGTTTGATGACTGCTGAAGTAAAAGTGTCTGCTCTGCTTTTAGGTTAAAACACAAAACGGATGACCTTTGCTAAATATGACTCATACTTGAAAAAATGCTTACTTAATTGGCGTCATCTGTACGACATACCCGTACGTATAAGTATATATACGCAGCGAATGTTGCCATAACTGCGTAACACGTATAACACTACCACATGTCAGCCAGACTGTACATTAACTATGCAAAGCGAAAGTAATGAGTTACGGCGTTTCTCACACTACATGTTTTGCAAGAAAGGCTAAGGGAAAACACGGGGAAGGCAGGAGATGGACATTCAAGACTATCAGCAAAACGAGAACAAGGTTAAAGCTGGAGCCAACTTTTCGACAAGTGGACTTGCCTTTTGCAAGGCGATATAGGAAAGACTAAACCACACAACCACTCATGTGGCGCAGTCTTCTTTCTGTGTTTCAGTGTGAAGCTATGGGGGGGGGGGGGGGGGGGGGCTTTCTTTTTTTCTCATTCAGTTACCGTGCGCATATTTCAAATAACTGCCGTTTCTCAAGTTTTACTTTCCCATAGTTATTACTGAGGCTTTCAGTTAGCGTATAGTACCGTTTAGGTCGAGTCCTGTGATGCTATATTATCCAGGGTATTGCGATAATGCAAGTTCTGGGCACAATGGCTGCCGTGGATATGAATGATAAATACGTGTACCCCATTACGATTTGTACGGGCATCGCAGATTGTTTTTTATAAATATATGGCTTCCGTAATATCTGAACATACATGGAGGCCAGAACTATCATTCTACAAGAGGTCGCGCGTTGGAAATAGTCGCCCTGGGGTGATGCTTGCGACGACGTCGCTTTCTTCACTTATGCATTTCAGTTCACCCTCGGAAGGAAGAATATGGGAGCTGCATCTGAGCCTATGGCCCTTGAGACGCTAGTAGTTAAGGGCACGCCTGGAACACGTGTTGGCTTTTTGGGCGTAGACCAATCGCTGTACCTGCTGAGAAAAAAGGATCTCCTCACAAGGGACAAGGTAATGCATATATTAAAAAGGTCATCGCATTTGCGCGCCTAAACTAGTCCGAGAACACAATTAATTGCCCAGTATTGCTCGTAATAAGGGCCCAGTCATTTATAAAGAATGCGGAGCTTAACAGTTGAGACCCGATCCCAAAACATGAAGGAGTTTCAGTCGATTTATTTGAAATAATGGCGCCATTAATTGTCCTCGAACGAGGGCAGTGCATTACATGCATGGAGAAGTCTGCACTTGAAATATATCAAACAGCGAAGAATGAACTCACAAGATAAATATTTTACGATAAATCAAAGGACAGTTCACTAATGCTCGAATGCAGAGCAGGATATCAGAGAACACTAGGGTTATTGAAAAAAAATTGCCGATAACGATTATACTTGCGCAGCAAGAGGAATAGCGCAGAAACCATACAGAATATTTTATTTGCTTTTTGTTGTATTCATCCAGTAGTCTGGGAAGACGTAGTGATGCAACCCAACAGTTTGGGCTTTAAGTATAATATCTGCGGTGGAGAATGGTAATAGGTGACTGTAGTTTTGGTGCAGCGAACGCAGGAAACATAAAGAAAATATTTTAGGGTCATAAGTTTCTACTAGGTTCAATGATGTTTTAACGCAAAGCATGGGTTATAAATGCCGATAATAAGCGCAAAAGATCGGTAAATATAGAGAATAGTGGCATCCTTCTCTACCCTATTTCAAAAAGGATTTTCACAATATCCATCCATCCAGGTTCAAATCCACTACACTAAATAGGCTGCATACTTTACGCACTATCTTCAATTTGGTGTACTGGTTTGAAATTTCTCGTTTGATATTTATATGTACATGACTATAGTTATGTCCTATACGCTTCCATATGAAGTAAGTAGAGCGCTAAAGCAAATAGGTTTGTGTAAACAAAAAACATAAAGACAACTGTGGGATTTGCTTTCTGAAATATGGGCCGTCACGGCCTTATAAGCAAGAGCTCACTAATATCGCGCATTTGGTGTTATGTGCATGTAAAAACAAAACATTCCTGGATAAGCTATCTAATAAAATATGTAAAAACATCTTTAACATTGTTAACGGTTCTCATGCCTGTGTGCTCCCTTAATTAAGCTTTTCATCAAGCACCAGTATGCAATTAGGGACGACAGCGTGGTAATGTCAACTACATCGTAATTGCGGCAAAGTATTTGTCCCATGCCAATATGGAGATATACAGCGAAGTGAATCGCTTCCGCGGACCTCCTTGCGTTAATTGCATAATAACATGTGGAAATTTGCCGTATACACAACGTCCATATTCCAACCTTCAACGTTACAATGCACGTCTGGCACGTTAGATACATGTCTCAGCGGCAGTGTAGACGTTCTTTGAACAGATAAGTCACTGTGTTTCTAATAGCCCCCACTTGTCACAAAACTGGGAGCTGACAAAGGTTTTCTTTCGTAAGTTCTCTTGCAGCATCAGAATTGAGATCAATTTGCTCTTACCAAGAATTTTAGCAAATTTTACTATAATAGCTTTTTGTGCATACGGACTAAGGTTCTTTAGAAGATGCGTGGCGCCAATATTTTCACAGCTTCAGCTGTCTAATAGTGAAGTTCGATGATCTCTACTAAAGCCAAGATAGTGAAACTTCAGCCTATAGGTGCGAATTAGTTCTCATCAATCGTTCTTTAATGACCGCGCTCCCATTCAGTTATAACATTTTTGCTATCATGAATCTCCGATGCTTGCTCTTACGAGCCCGCCTAGTTTGCGAGGAGGAGGAGGAGGAGGAAAAACATTTATTAAGAGAGAGAAAAAAAACAAGCAGGCGCCTGTCTTCCTGCTTGTGTTGGGAGGTGCCCTCAGTCCAGGGCTTCTGCGGCTCTTGCTGTCTCCCGGGCCCGCCGCACCAGCTGTTGCTGGTCACGAGGGTCCGAGCTAGCCAGCACGGCCTCCCACTGCTCGGGTGTGGGGTTGAGTATATGCGGGGCTACCTGAATTTTGGGGCATGTCCATGTGGTGTGATATAGGGAAGCGTAGTCGTTACAAAGGGGGCATTTGTACGAGTACAGTGCAGGGTGTATTGCGTGTAATCTGCTTAAATGGGGGTATGTGTTGGTTTGTAATTGTCGCCATGCTACTGCGTCTTCGCGTAAGAGGGTCTTGTGCGGGGGTGGGTATTGTCGTCTGTTCAATCTGTGGTGTTCTAATATGGCGTGGTATTGTAAAGGTACAGACTTCATAGATGCGGCTGTATCCCTCTCTTGTGGCGCCCGGGTGGCATGAGCTCGGGCTACAGCGTGCGCACGCTGATTTCCACGGAGGGACTTGTGTCCAGGAGTCCATACTATTTCAACGTCGGGTAATTGAGAGGCTTGTTTGAGGAGTCGGGCGGCGATGGAACATATTCTGCCTCTGGTATAGCTACAACAAGCTGCTTGAGAGTCGGCAATAATTGTAGCGTGTTCTTTGGTTTGACTAGAGGCGATGGCTAAGGCGATGGCTGTCTCCTCCGCTTCGAGGGTGTTGGCAGTGCGGACCGTCATCGAGACCACCTCTTGAAGGTTATGGTCGACAACACTGACTGCCATGGCTGCTTTTCGGGGGTACTGCGCGGCATCTGTGTATAGTATGTTGGGGAGGTTACCGTATCTTGTTTGAAGAGTCTTTGCGCGAGCTTTGCGACGACCGGCATGATGTTCCGGGTACATGCTTCTGGGGATGGCGGCTACCTTGATGTGCTCCCGGATGTTGGGGGCCAGATAGATTGATTTTTCGTGGCCTCGGCCCTGTGTTGGGTAGCCTAGGCGCGCTAGGAGCTTCTTGCCTGTTGGTGTGAGGGCTAGGCGTTCTCGTTGGCTTGTGAGGTGGGCGTCTATGATTTCTCTTACTGTGTTATGGACTCCTAGGGCTTCGAGCTTGAGTGTGGCTGTTCCCGGTGGTAGGCCGAGCGCTTGCTTGTATGCTTTCCGCAGAAGTATGTCTATTTGATCTTTCTCCTTGGGAGTGAGGGGAAGGTACGGGGCAGCGTAGGCGATGCGGCTGATTATCAGGGCCTGGACGAGCTGGGTCACGTCGTCTTCTTTCAGGCCGTGTTGTTTGGTGGTGATGCGGCTGACCATTCGCATGACTTGGAAAGTGGTATGCTTGAGAGGTTGGATGGTGTAGGAGCCTCCGCCGTCCTGTTGTATGTGGAGGCCGAGGATGCAGACGCGATTTAATGTGGGTATTTCTTTGCCGTCGAGGGTGAGTGTAATGTGGGGTATTTCATTGAGTTTTCTACGGGATTTCTGTCGAACGACTAATAGTTCCGACTTCTTGGGGGAGCATCGGAGACCGCTGCTTCTTGCATAATGCTGGACGACGTCAGTCGCTTGTTGGAGTGCGTCTTGTTTTTCTCCTTCAGAACCAGTGGTGGTCAAGATAGTGATATCATCGGCGTATATTGCGTGCCTGATTCCTGGTATTGCATTGAGTTTATCAGGTAGCTTCATCATAGCAATGTTGAAAAGGGTGGGTGATAGAACGGCACCTTGTGGGGTTCCTTTGTTGCGAGTAGGTAACGTCGGGGTTCTGAGTGAGCCAATGCCTACTGTGGCCGTGCGGTTGGTTAGAAAGGCGCGTGCGTAGTTGTAAGTATTACGACCACAGTTGGTAAGACTTAGGTTTGTAAGGATGGTACTGTGAGCCACATTGTCGAAAGCGCCTTTAAGGTCTAGTGCTAAGATCACTCCGGTGTTGTGTGGTGAAATGTGTTCAAGGACTTGTTCCTTCAGTTGAAGAAGAACGTCATGGCTAGAAAGGTGGGGCCGGAATCCGAACATCGCTTCGGGCAGCAAGTCACTGGATTCTAGGTAAGGTTGAAGTCGGTTCAGAATGACGTGCTCCAGAAGCTTACCTAGGCATGAAGTCAGTGATATTGGTCTGAGATTTTCTAAGCTGCAGGTTTTGCCTGGCTTTGGAATGAGGATGATGTCCGCGTGCTTCCAATCCGCTGGTACCCGCCTCCCAATGATGATTAAATAGGTCAGTAAGAGATTGAATGGTGCCGTCATCCAGATTGCGCAGGAGCTTGTTATTTATTTTGTTCTTGCCTGGAGTGGTGTTTCGTGTGAGTGCATGGATTGCTTGTTGCACCTCAGAGATGGTGATCGGATTGTCCAGGTCGTGCTTGTCGCATCCGCTGTACGTGGCAGGTTGTCCCTGTGTGGTTTGAAATCTCCTATGTACCGCACCCTCAACTCTTCCAGGATGTCGTCGTCAGAACCCGGATGGTTGTGGAGGAGACGTTGAATTGTTTGCTGGCTGACTGCTTTGCTTTGCGTGGGGTCAAGAAGATGGCGTAGTAGCGACCATGTTTTGGCCGTGCAAAGAGTGCCCTGCAACTTGTTGCGTAGTTGTCGCCAGTTGTGACGGGTAAGCTCCCCAGCATAAAATTCTGCGGTTGCCGTGAGTTTCGTTATACGTAGTCTCAGTTTCCGGTTATGTTTTTGGCGCTTCCATCTCCTAACAAGACCTCGACGGGCCTCCCACAAGTGAAGAAGGTGCGGGTCTACTGCCGTAATATCTGTGGTGAGTGTGATGTGTTTTGAATGTCTGTTTACGTCTTGCTGGAGCTCTCGTACCCACTATTCGAGATCCGCAATAGCCCTCGAGGAGTCATCCACCCGCTCTTTGCGAAAAGCTGTCCAATCTGTGAGTGTTATCTTTTTTATCGGGCGGCGTGCATGCGTAACGTACAATATGGTTGCAAGGATGCAGTGATCACTGCCCAGGGTTTCCTCCGTGTTGTGCCAGATGGTTTGTTGTATCTCTTTAGTGAGGGTGAGGTCAGGGCACGTATCTCTGGAGACGCTGTTTCCTAGACGTGTGGGGTATGCGGGATCTGTGAGGATGGTGAGACAGTGCTGCTGTATCATATACTGGAGTGCAGTGCCTTTTGATATGGCTGTCGTGTAGCCCCATGCCTGGTGAGCCACGTTGAAGTCGCCTACTATAATTGAGGCTGTTGGTTTTGGTTATGGTAACCAATTTGGTGATCAAGTAGTCGAACTTCGCCTGCTTCTGCTTGGGTGGGCTGTAGATGTGCAGTATGAAAAGGCTCTTTCGGCCTCTTTGGAGGGCTAGGATCTCAATTAGGTTGTGGTCGACGTCACTGCCGTCTACTGTGTGTTGTATTGTAGTGAATGTTTTAGCTGTAAGTGTGGCCACGCGACTTTCAGGCGTGGTAGTATGTGTGTTGTAGCCGGTTTGAGTTGGGTGTGTGCCTGTTTCCTGCAGTGCGATTACGCTCGGTGCCGTGTTTGCCTTAATTATGTACTGTCTCAATGATCCGTGCTTGCCTTTGTAGCTGCGACAATTCCATTGCCAGATTAAGAGTGGGTTTTCGTTGCTGTGGTTGGTTTTGCTATTCATCTTGGCTTACGGGTGGATCGGCAGGGTGTCCCTGCTCTACTTCCTGTTGTGCTATTTTTTTCACCTTCTTACGTCGCTGATCTTTTGCGAGCCGTGTTTCTTCGACTGCATTTGCAAGTTGCTGGATACTTTGTTGAATGGCTAGCATCTGCTGTTGCAGTGCACCGACTTTCTCCTCGACTTGCGCGATTTCTGTCGGTTTTGCTGATTCCGCGAGAAGCATGGGTTCAGAACTCTCCGAAGATGATAGTGATGAGGGTGTGCTTATTGGTGCAGACTCCTGACTGGCGGTACGACTGGCGTATAATTCTGCAATGTGCGTGCGAAGTTTTTTGTTTTCTTCGTGGAGGCGTTTGTTCTCCTCTCTGATAGCCTTTAGCTGAGCTAGAATTTGCTGTTGAATATCAGTATTGTCTTTGGGGAAAGAAATGTGTGGGGTGGGTGCTGGGTGTAGATGTGGTGAGAGGGGGTTGTTTTTCGGGGCTGTGTGAGAGGGGAATAGCCGCGCTGACCAGGTCACCGTTTGTGATCCCGGCGCAGCAGGTCCGCTGGGGTTCCGGATCGCTCCCTGTTGGTTCCGCGAGCTTGCGAACTTATTTGTGAACACGGGCGCTCGGTTTGTATTCAGAAATCAGTTCATACGCTGAAGGGGCTCCTAAAAACAGCTGCCGGCCGATTTTGCTAGCGAGCATAATACTAACGCATAGGTGGCCGCACGATTACAAATGTTCCTGAAGAACAAATATAGTTCTGAATACGTCTTGACATCCCGTATTCAGAAACCAGTTCGTATACGCTGAAGCAGTTCGCAAGAAAATGAAAAGGCCAGTCACGATAGCGAACGTCATGACTAGAGCACTGCACGGGACTGATTTTTCGGCCCGGGCCCGGGCCGGACCCAGGCTTACATGACGGAGACGAGCCCGGGCCCAGCCCTGGCCTGGGCATTCATTACGAAGCTTAGCTAGGGCCCGCATGTGCATGACGAAGCCCGGCCTGTAAGAAAAAAATTCTTTTTTCTTACAGATTGTACCGCATCTGTCAGCCTCACCTTCTCGAGGTTTAATCAGTTGCAGTATGTAAGCAATAAAAGACCGAAATCTTTGCTTCTCCCACGGGAACATCAGTGATCCGGCCCATTACCTGTGCTGCTATTTTATTGCGATAGCAATTATATGCACACTTCCACCGGATTTCTGCCGTCGCCGTCGCCGTCACCGTGAGGTTCCGTATAGATAAAATCTTCGCCGCGCGCCGTATGCCCGAGCGGAAGCCTGCGGGGACGCCCACTGTCACGGAGAGCGAACGCACTCAATCTTCCACGCGCAAGCAAGGAAGCGGGAAGCGAGCGCCGGAGGGAGCGGGGGGGGGGGGGGGGGGGGACTTCTACTCTGCCAGCAACCGCGCTCGTCGCTCGCTCGCACCGTCTCTTATCTCCACACGGCTCTGACCTTTGTGCGCCGTGCATTCGCCGCTCAGTTTCCGTTGAAGCGATAAACCGCACGTACCTTCGCCCGCGGCGGCGTATGCTTGCTGCCAGCGTTTTGACAGTCGTTGTCTGCTGTCATTCAGTGTGATCTCTTCGTGTTTGTGCGCGCTCACACCACGCTTGTTCATTCAGTTCATAATAGTCGGGCCACATTTTCCAACGCACGCTACACATGCAATGCTGCCCGGATCGGCAGTGCAGCGCTACAGGTGTGTCCCTTCGCACGCGCTGCCCACGGGAAGCGCTTCTCATCAACACCACCGTTTCACACGCGCCTTCTCGTGGTCATCGAGTCTCTCTTCATGTCGGTCTACTTACGCCGCAGCACACCTGCTTACTTATACAGCTCATGTTTACTACAATTCCATTCATATTGCCACCAAAGTCGCTCACCTTACTTCGTATGACATTGCTGTGTTGCTATCGCATTCATTGCTTCGCCCTTAGGGCGAAACTGTGACATTTTTTTGCCTGTGCTGCTATTGCCTGTGCTGCTACCTCGATTTGTACGATATGGTTCTATGAGGGTATTTAGCATGCGAATATACAAGGTGTTACATTTTAGCTGCACCAAATTTTTAAACGTTGTTTGTGACAGATTCATCAGTCATCATCAGCCTATATTATTGCGATAGCAATTATATGGACACTTTAACCGGATTTCTGCCGTCGGCGTCGCCGTCGTCGTCGCCGTGAGGTTCCCTATAGATAAAATCTTCGCCGCGCGCCGTATGCCCGAGCGGAAGCGTGCGGGGACGCGCGCTATCACGGAGAGCGAACGCACTCATCTCCCACGCGCAAGCAAGGAAGCAGGAAGCCAGCGCCGGAGGGAGCGGGGGGGGGGGGGGGGGGGGCACTTCTACTCTGCCAACAACCGCGCTCATCGCTCGTCCGCACCGTCTCTTATCTCCACACGGCTCTGACCTTGATGCGCCGTGCATTCGCCGCTCAGTTTCCGTTGCAGCGATAGACCGCACGTACCTTCGCCCGCTGCGGCGTATGCTTGCTGCCAGCGTTTTGACAGTCGTTGTCTGCAGTCATTCAGTGTGATCTATTCGTGTTTGTTTGTGCGCGCTCACACCACGCTTGTTCATTCAGTTAGTAATAGTCGGGCCGCATTTTCCAACGCACGCTACACATGCAATGCTGCCCGGATCGGCAGTGCAGCGCTACAGGTGTGTCCCTTCGCACGCGCTGCCCACGGGAAGCGCTTCTCATCAACACCACCGTTTCACACGCGCCTTCTCGTGGTCATCGAGTCTCTCTTCATGTCGGTCTACTTACGCCGCAGCACACCTGCTTACTTAATCAGCTCATGTTTACTACAATTCATATTGCTACCAAAGCCGCTCACCTTACTTCGTATGACATTGCTGTATTGCTATCGCATTCATTGCTTCGCCCTTAGGGCGAAACTGTGACATTTTTAATGACCACTGCAGGACGAAGGCCTCTCCTTGTGATCTCCATAAACCCCTGCCTTGCGCTAGCTGATTCCAACTTGCGCCTGCAAATTTCCTAACTTCATCACTCTACCTACTTTTCTGCCGTCCTTGACTGCGCTTCCCTTCTCTTGCTATCCATTCTGTAACTCTAATGGTCCACCGGTTATCCATCCTACGCATTACATGCCCACACTGCTCTCTTCTGTCTCTTAACGTTAGGCCTAACATTTTTCGTTCCATCGCTGTTTGTGCGGTCCTCAACGTGTTGTTGAGCTTCTTTGGAACAAATTCTTGGAAGGAATCCACTTGGAATGAATTCTCAGGACTGAACCAGTTTCGAGATATTAATTTTCACAGTGTCCGACGAAATGCACGGGCGTTCCAGTTAACTTTTTGAGGAAAACGCTGTTTTATGCAGTGAAACCCACAAGTAACTGGAACGCCCACGCATTTCGTCGGACACTTTGAACATTAATATCTCGAAACTGGTTCAGTCCTGAGAATTTCTTCCAAGTGGATACGCCTTGCGAACTCACCGGCTATAATTCGTAGATTGAAAGATGTGCCGTTACATATTTAATTAAAAAGTTAATTAGCGTAATTATGTTAATTATTCAATTAGGCGTTTTGATTTTCGTGGAAGTAATGGCCACCTTATGCGAGTAGTTTAGATCAAGCATTATAATTGTGCTATCTGCCACAGGCAATTTAAAAAAAATTGGTGCAGCTAAAATGAAACACCCTGTTTATATGTTGGGTATTACATGGATTCGTCTGATCTTCGTGCTTGGGGCTTTAGATGTGTTGTTTTGGCTTTGTTTCTATGTATATATAAGCAGGCGAATTCACAAGTATACAACATCAAATAAACGACAAGACACCCCTTGCCTTAACGCTAAAATAATACAATAGTATCGACACTGGTAATAGTGCAGTCGCAAGAAGCGATAACATGGAAATGGTTTGAGGAGCGGTTCCTTGTCTAATTTATTTTTCCTAGCACGGAAAACAATGTTCGTTTTTGTGGAAAAGAAAAAAATATTGCTTAGCGTGCACTGGCGGCGCATTGCTAAAGAGACAGCGGAGCTGATGGGTACCTAGCTGGTCCTGGCTTTTGGGCCAGGCTAAGCACTACCAAGTCATCCCCAGCATTTCCCTGGATTTATTGATTATTGATCGATTATCGATCAGCTATTGATTGGTTATCGATTGTCTATCGCAAGGTATTGGCCACGTATTTGGGCTAGGCGAAGCACTACCAACCCCCAGAATTTTCAGGAATTTATTGATTATTGATCGATTATCGACTAGCTATTGATTGGCTCTAATTACCCCTGGAGCCAATCAATAGCTAGTCGTTAATCGATCAACAATGAATAAATTCCGGAAAATGCTGGGGATCACAGGGAGAGGCCTTCGTCCTGCAGTGGGCATAAATATAGGCTGATGATGACGATTGATTGGCTATCAATTGCCTATGGATGACTGACTAAGCTTAAGTCGTCTCCACCATGCTTAGCTAGACTTATGCAGGCTCATCTTCGCTAGTTCACAGGTGTATGTGCCAATTGCGTTTGGACCCTTTCTGCACTGCTGCCAGGATCGGCCCACATTTTTGGATTTAGCAGACACATTACACCCGGCTGAAACAGCTTTGTTAAAAATGAGAACTTCATCTGTTTTACAATTTTCTTTTGATAAGATATACAGTCATCTTTCTTGCACGTGTCACTTCAAATTGGCACAGAATGCATTGAACCATGCAAAGCATAACGTTCGCGTGTGCTCGAAGGTCTACTTAGGCCCTTTAATGAACTGGCCCGAGTCAGGCCCGGGCCTGCGGCCTCAAGCTCGAGCCCGGTCCAGCCCGCGGGCCGGGCCGGGCCCGGCTTTTGGGTCGGCCCGTGCAGTGCTCTAGTCATGACAGAACACAAGGCGCAAAAGTGGCAGCCAGTGACATACAGTTCTTACGAACGAATTTTTTTATGTAAACTACACATCGGCAGTTGAATTCGCGAACATTTTCGGTCGTGAAAACAGCTTCTCATTGGCCGATTAGGTTTCCTAATATTACGTCCAGTAACCCTATAGTGTTGAATAAGCGCCTAGTAAACGAACAACAGTATTTACATTATGCTTATTATGCTTTTCCATTGACAAATACAGAAATTTTTGTAGGCACTGCTACTTGCAAAAGTGTAAGCAGCGGACCGTACTGATAGAACCGTCTTTGCATGCCGACGCGACGTGGGAACGTTCTAATTCGCACCCCGTGTACTGTGCAGCTGTTCCAGTCTCTGGATTCTAAGGATCTCGGCTGCGGCGCGGGCGGAGGCATGGACGCGGTCGAAGCACTTTCCAGTTCCGGCGTCGTGCTCCTGACGCGAGCTCACGTGGGCAACACCTTGAGAAGCGGTGAGATATCCGGCCCAGGGTCACAGTCTCGGGGACCTGCGTGTCATCGGACTAATATTTGATTGTTTTTTAAGCTCTAGGCATGAGATGAAGGAGATGCTTGCGCTGTTTTGGCATCACACAATGCTTGTACCGCGATCGGCAAGTGCTATAGATCTTGTACACATATGCCTATCCTGATGCAGTGATTCACGTAGTTATTGCAAGAAAGCGAGTTTCGTTACTTGGTGTAAACAATAACTAAGTAATTCCAATTTGAACACGGGCTGACAAGTTCTTCCAGAATCGGCATAACACGCGCGTTCCTGAATGAGGAGAGGACAGACAAAGTGTATAGGGAAAGAAAAAGACAAAAAAATGCAAAAACCTGCAATTGGAAAAGAAGAAAGCATTTAGATTCGATAAGTGCCGAGCACACCTCCATGTAGACATCAAGCCAACAATGCAAATAAATACACTTGTAGAATGTGGAGAAAAGTATTCACGTGCAGCACTGCCACCACGAAACAACCAAAGCAACACTGGTAAAAAAAAAACTAATAGAAAACGGACAAGACGCTTGTGTATCCGGACAATGTATGATTGCATAGTGCCTCTGCATGGCCGTACCGGTCTACACTGACAAACAGGGGAACAAACAGCCCGTGTTCAGAGGAAGCGGGGAGTTCTTGCAGAAGGAGGAGATGGCGACGGTCTTGCGATTCGTTTATTTAAATGGCCGGCCGCGAAGAGCTTTATGAGTCGCATATCCTAGCTACACCATTCGTTTGAGTTGTTACGGTGATCTGTATTATTATAAAAGATTAGAAAATGACATGAAAATGCATTTGGGTATATTCTTTGTGCAGTGACAGACCTGAAAAAAATTTATTACAAGAAACAGTTCGCTCAGCTTATAAAGCCAGCATTGATAGGTATCATCAAGCACGCCTTACAAGCTTCCTGCTGTCCTTCCTATGTTCACTAAATCTCTAAAGAACTGACTGAAAGAGTGCTTCCTTTCTTTTTTATATTTTTACCTTTTTTGGCAATTGTAAATCTGGAATCACACCTGACGTTAATATGCGATGCATTTGTATTAACTTGCATCGTCTATAATACGACCAGAAAGAACTCAATGTTCTTGAGACCTAAAATAAATCATCTTGCCCTTTATGCAGGATGTCTCAGCAAACACTTTCAAAATTTTTAAAGGTTGCCTGTGGATGATAGCACAATTCTAGTTCATGAGCTGGTCTACTCGAAGAGGCGGACATTATTTGCACATAAAGTTGAAATGCATAATTGACTAATTAACAAAAATGCACTAAGTTTTTAATTAATTACCATATGCACAATATTGCAATTTACAGACCTTGGAGTTCGTATGACGGATCCACTTGGAACGAATTCTCAAGATGACACCACTTTCGAGATATTAATTCCAGAACTTCGCGGAGAAATGAATTCGGGCGTTCCAGGTACTTTCCTAACAAAGCTTTGTTTTATGCATTGAAGCACCAAAGTAACTGGAACGCCAATGCATTTCTCCGCAAAGTTCGGGAATTAATATCTTGAAACTGGTGTCATCCTGAGCATGGATCCACCTAGCGAACTCCAAGGCTAGAATTTGTAAATTGCAATATTGGACATATGGTAATTAATGAAAAACTTAATTAGTGCATTTTTTGTTAATTAGCCAATAATGCATTTCAATTCTTGGTGCAAGTAATGTCCGCCTCTCCGAGTAGACCAGCTCATGAACGAGAATTGTGCTTTCTGCCACAGGCAACCTTTAAAATTTTTTAAAGTGTTCGCTGAAACACCGTGTATTACTGGGCCTTCTTGACTTGCTGTTGCTAATACTTGCCATGCATGGCAAAGAACTGAGTAGTCCTCGCTCGAATTTAAAAAAAAAAAAAAACGCTTGGTCACGTGGCTGCGAATGTCGCAGCTCAATGAATATAGACTTTCGTAAAGAGTGTCGGGGAGTATATGCGTAGTCGGCAAATAATAAGCGCCACAGTTGTGGCAGAAGGAATGTCGCACCAGGGGAAACACTTGCAATACGCATAAGCAAGCAAGTCGTAGACATCCATCGGCCGGGAGTGGTTCAGTGCGATCTCGCAGAACACCCATACTGTACTGTTATTTCTCGCCCACTATTCCTCGTGGTTTTCTAGTGGTTTCAAAATGGTTCAGTATGATTCATATTGTACTGTTTGTCGACTTCAAAGTTTACAGGAGCAGACCTGCCACTAACATTCACAATGATACTCCAACTTTGTTTTAGTGTTTCCTTCGGTACACCCTCAGTGAACCAATTACAAAGAAATGAAGAAGTCCGCAAGTTATGAAAGCTACCTAATGATATAAATTGAACTCGTAACATATAGGTTTCCAAAGTGAAGTCTGCCAAGATAACGTATTAGATTTGCGAAGGTCATGCACTACAAATAAGGTTCAAATATTTCTAATACCGCGACGTTGTCTTCTGTCTTCTGTTCGGTGTTTGAAAACGATAACTACGATACAGAAGTGAGTAGAGAGGCCCTGTACGTGCCCAACAGTAGCCAACTGTGTAGAACATACGAACGTCCGTCCATCCGTTTGTCTGTTAGTCTGCACGCACGCACTACGCATGTACGCGTGTAATTTTTATACAAGAGGACAGCCAACTACGTAAGGATGTTCTTTTAGTTATGTTGCTTTACATAATATCTTTAAAGGAAAAAACGAGAACTGCAAGCATAAGACGATATCTAACGTTTGTCTTTTTATTTCAGACATAGCCTGCCACGAGCACCGAAGAAAACGAGAAGCAGCGATCAACATCTGTAAGCTCACAAATGACTTGAAGCCACAACAATAAGAATTTCGATTCCATGCACCTTACCTTTGAATTCCTTATACCAGTAGAAATTGCACCGCAACTTCTCTTATGTTAAAAGAAGTACTGAACACTTGTACTCCAGGATGAGCCAGCACCATTGTTAGGCCTTTCCGCATCAAACCATATCAATGATTAGGTCAGGCGACTTCACTTTATTGGGCTTGGGATACAGAAAACTAAGTATTTTCACATTTCTTTAGTTTGTTTGCTATATAACACGATTCAGACGACAGGTCGGATCGCTTATTCAGTCCGCAAATGAGCGTGACGGGGCAGAGGTGCAGTGGCGTGAATTCGGTGGCACTCGGTGACGTCATGCTCATCCGCAGAGTTGAAACCGTCGTGCGCATCCAGTTGTAATAAATTCGACAAGGAATGCTCTTCGTTAGTTGAGTATCACTAGACTGCTAAAGTTAAATTGTGGGGTTCGAGGTCCCGAAGCTGCAGACTGGGGCAATACGAGACGCAATAGTGGAGGACTATGTGGACCAAGTTGGACCACCTCAAACGTGCAATAAACAGACACCTTTACCATGCACCCATTGAACGGTACACGAGCAGTTTTTGCATTCCGCCTCCGTCGGTATGCGGCCTCTGCGGCTGGGAATCAAACCTCCGATCTCGTGCTGAGTATAGCGCCATAAAATAATCACTGATCAGCCGCAGCAGCGAGTCAAGCTTCTTATTATAAACACTAAACTAAGATATTGAGACGTTTGGTATACGCCCTAAATGCAACCAAATTCTTACATCTCTCGTGCGTCGCTAAATATCTATTTGTAGAACGCGCTGCTACGACATTTTCCACACTCGAAAGCGTCGTGCACGTGCCGGTAAGGTATGTGGCGAGCATCTTACCTGAACGTCATTATTGTTGTAAAATTTTCAAGCTCGAGCAGTGGGCTATCATCGGACATATTACTAAGCAAACGGGAGCGACATTGGTCTTGGTAATACGAAGGCGAACATGGACGGCTGCGCTTCAAAAGCCAGGCGTTGGAGACGCTCCCAAAAGATGTTGCCAAGGCTTGACTGAACGCACATAATAATCAACAAAGATGCTCCCCATCTATATATATATATATATATATATATATATATATACACACACACCCGCCGGGGTGGCTCAGTCAGCTAAGGCGTTGCGCTGTTGAGCACAAGGGGTCGCGGGATCGAATCCCGGCCCCGGCGGCCGCATTTCGATGGATTCGAAATGCAAAAACACCCGTGTGCTTGCGTTGTAGTGCACGTTAAAGAACCCCAGGTGGTCAAAAATAATCCGGAGCCCTCTACTACGGCGTGCCTCATAATCAGAACTGGTTTTGGCACGTAAAACCCCAGGAAGAAGAAACATATATATATATATATATATATATATATATATATTGTAGTGAAGAAGACGTACACCATGCTCTGAAGATGATGCACACCACCAACAGCATCGTGATCGCTACACAAAAGACGACGCCGAAGTTACGGTTCAGAGCGCCGTATGCGAGTTCCTCGGTGAAACAAGGAGAATACCAAGTTAATTTACTGATATATTGTTTATTATTATTTTACAAAATTCCAATTTACGTTAATTTACTGATTGATTATTTATTAATTTCGAAAATTCCAATTCAACTGATTGAAATTTATTACCTTCTACCTTGATCTCCTTCCAAAAAGCACACTAATTCCCTATAACATAAAATAAAATACGGCTCTAACATCAGTTAGTTGCATTGCATAATTTCAACCCATCTGTTTAACCGCCGGCTTCTTGGCCAATCCCCCGTGGTGGGCATGCGCCATGGCATAGGAAGCAAGCAAGCAAGCACTGCCCGACGTAACTGCTTTAGCCATGTCAACAACAACTGTTTTAGTCACCCGTTCCGCCCGTTCCAAGGATCTACATCTACGCCTGTTACAATAAACCTCATTTCAATTGGTGGAAGTGCTGGGTGCGACCTGCCAAGCTTCCATCCTGGAACTCCGCACCCGTATGCTTCGTCCCGTTATGCCCGAATACGCAACCACGGCCCCTCCACCGGTCATCTGCTCCGGGGTGCCTTACCTGAGGGATCCGGTGGTCTTCAGCGGCACCGACGACAGTGATGTGGAGGACTGGCTATCGACGTACGATAGGCTATAAGCGTCCACAACCGACGGGATGACACCACTAAACTGAAGAATGTGATCTTCTACCTTTCGAATGTGGCTCATCTGTGGTTTAAAAACCACGAGGCAGATTTTTCCACCTGGTCTACATTCAAGGCCGCCCTCAAAGATGTGTTCGGGTGCCCCGCCGTACGACAGTTGCGCGCCGAACAGCGTTTGCGCCAGCGCGCTCAGCAGCTGGGCGAGTCGTTCACAAGCTATATTGAGGACGTTCTCGACCTCTCGAAGCGCGTCAATGCCTTGATGCCCGAATCTGAGAAAATCAAGCACATCATGAAAGGCATTGACGAAGACGTCTTTCAGATGCTGCTTGAAAAAAAAAACCGACAAGCGTAGCGGAACTCATCAAACTGTGTCAGAGCTACGACGAACTCCCGAAACAGTGGGCCTTGACTCGTTGCCTGGTTACCAACGACGACAGCCTCGCAGGCCTGGTCGTCAACTCGGACAAGTCAACACTGCTGCCGCAGCTCCAGGCGTTCATACGCGAAGAAGTAGCTCGGCAGCTCTCACTGGTGCAGTTTGCTAAGCAACAGCCCCAGCCGCGTCCTGCACCTTACCTATCACCCGCTACTCGGCAGGCGATCAAAGCAGAAATTGCTGACGCTGTGCCAGTGTCCCATGAGCCGCATCCGGTAGCTGCTCCTCTCACGTACGCCGACGTCGTCGCACGGCCTCGAACGCACCCTGCTTTCACACTGTTGAGACTCGGGTAGCGTTTAGGCCGGTGATCCTTCAGCCAGAGGGATGAGTACGTCCGGGAGTAAGAGCGAGAGAAAAAAGGGTTTATTTTACATATTTACAGTGGCTCCAAATATCGAAGCCCACTCCATGAGGGAGCACCTTGAAAGTCTCAGCTCATTACATGTCTGAGCACATATCAGAACTCGTCAGGACACACCACTGCACGCAAGGTGTCTCCTTATAAAACATTTGTCTTCCCTAGTTGACCCGACTAGGGAATCAGATGACCTTGATGCGGCCAATCAGAGGGGTCGTATTGTTCACTGAACTCCGCCTCTAATATTGCACCTTCGAAGCAAGGACGAGGCAATCCGGAAACAGGGGGTTTACACTCCTTCCACGAAAGTCGGTGACTTAGTTTCTTGCCCTCCAACGGTCATCTTGCCAGGGTCGGGAGAACGGCCTTCACGCTAATCCCCGCTTCTAACGAAGGGTGGCGGTTGTGGTCGGTCACTTCTAAGTGAGCTTCTTTGTCCGAACGTCACTGCCGGTGTCGCGCAGCGTCGCCAGGTAGGCGGCCGCTGATGAAGGGGGTGGCATCGAGGGAAGCACCCAAAGAATGGGCAGTGCCGAGTTGGGGCGCTTGTTTGCCCGTCTCGTCGGTGTCGGGCACTGTCGCCGTCTGGGCGTCGCCGATGAAAGGGCCTGCCTCGATGTGAAATAATTAAAGAATGCGCCCGGCCGATTCGGGACGCAACAGACTCCTCCCCCGCCGGGAGATCCGACCTGAGGGTGACCAGCTGTCAGGTTGCCCGAAGCGTCGGTGGTCGTTCGAGAGCTCGGGGTTTCTTCTTGAAATGATGGCCGAAGACACACTCGAGCATGAGGTCCCAGCATTAACCTCGTTGTGGCCTTCTTCCTGGGAATACGCAAGTACACGCACGAACCACAGGGCACAGGAAAGCGCCTTGCTCGCACCGAGAGCCATCGGGTCTAGCGAACAAATCAACGCACCTGCCCTTATATACTAATACCACAAAAGCAGCCATCAAATCACTAAACTTTCGCTGAAGCCCACAATTTTGAAATTAGATCAGGATTGTGCAACCTTCTCGCAGTATCCGATACGGAAGAGTCATTCCCAGTGACCAAGTGCCGCATGGTGTGCAAGCGCCCGAAATCCATTTAAATCCACCAGGCCTCGCTTGTCCCAATAATTTGGAGCCAAAATTTTGTGCCGCCAAAGCGAGCTCTCATGAACCTCTAAAACCAGATCGTCGTGCTGCAGAGAGCGAAGGTAGAATACTCGAAAATGCTCTAAATAAATGATAATGAAATATACGCAGCACGAACGCCATGAAGTCTTACATCCGCTGGTGTCGCACGTACTAGTGCCATTGAGAGCCACATTTGCATCATGGATGTATGGTCAGAGTCGCTTTAACTTTGCGGACAAACTCACATGTAATACGTGCGACTCACGCACTAACAATTTTTCTCTTGTCCATATTGGGCAAACACTAAAGAAACGACAAAAAAGTCTTGCGTAAATTACACGCTAACACTACAAGATTCGCGAACGTTTCTACAAAGTGAAGTGATAATCAAGCGCGCCTCCACAGGCTTTAAACCAATAACATGGACCTGACGCTGCAAGCGTAGCTCACACACATAAAGAAGACTGTCTGCTTAAAAAAGAACGACACGTTGAAAAAAGTTTCGAAATTTTAAACGCGCGCAAACCATCTCTTTCGGAATATTGCTGAGTTTCTAAAATAAACAAACTAAACAAAGCTCAAAACTTGCCTATCAAAATGATCTGTATTCCGGAGATCTTAAAACGTATAAACAAACACTAAAAATAAAGAAACAAACAAACAAAATTATGTTTCCACAAAACCTGCGTCGCTTTTCATTCCGAGTATATCCTATGGTGGCGCCATATCTTAAAGCGGCCGTACTCGAGGCGGGCGCGCTGTAAAAGCTTGTCTTGTCAACGAGGAAATACAAAGGGCACGTAGGCCATTCTCTTCGCTGCCGACCCCTGACACTTTACATGCAGGCAACATGCCTTCTGGACATCGGACTGCGATTTTACTGCAGCGTATGGGCAATTCGCGTCGGCTTACCGACTCGCTCCCCCGTGTCACACCTAGCATGTCTCGAAAAGAACCCAAAGAGGGGGAACTTAATTACCCCCTCCGCGCCACCTTCGCTTTTCTCCACTTTCGCGCCGATCAGCACTTTCTTTTCTTCCTCCTTCGGTGATTCGGACGCGCTCTGTCTGAAAACATTCCAAGTGACAAACGCGCCGTTCGAACTCTTTGACTGCGCTCCTCACTGGGTTTAGCGCCTTTGTTCAACCGCGTTGCCCTGTCTGCCGCATTCCCGACTTTGCGACGCCGTTTCATCCTAGCACGTTTACTAGTGCTCATCTTCAAGCCTTCCGCTTGAATCTCGTGCTGACCGGCACTTATTTCATCGGTCACTATTTCCATCTCAACCGCACAGTCTGAATGATTTGCGGGTAAATCATTCCTATCATTTGCGGGTAAATCTCGACTGGCGAAGAGCTTCAAACACTCAGGGACAATGCAGCTATTTTAATTTGCACAAAGTAGCTCGTATACATGGGAGCTGTCTACAACTGCACTGCTCTGCCTAAATTGTGCTTTAGCGCACTTTCCTGACCGATTGGACTCTGCACTGGTGCTCTTGTCTGACGAATCGGGGGCACTTCAGACTTCTGCAAGAGCTACCTTCGCGACGTACTCCCTGGATAAATGTGCGAAATCGTCCACAGTGGCATAGCTGCTTCTCTAGTATTCCATTGGCACAGTATCCCGTCGCGCTCAATACGGTCCCCATTAACGGGCTTCTCAAGAACTACGTTATGGTCTACGGATCTGGCCTCATCTGTGAACGTACCATTAGGCTCACGGGGATCAGCCTCTCTTTCTACCATCGGTAGAACCGTGCGTGCTACTTGTTTGCACTTTCCGCGCGCTACTTCTACGGGTGCCTGACATTCCTGTTCCTCCACTTCAAAACCCTGTTCCATTATTTTAATCTCTTGTCTTAGAGCTTCGATCTTTTCGTTTTGTTGCTTAATCCATTCCCGTCTTTTCAATTCCTGCTCATGCTCAATTGCTTCCTGTTCCTGTTCTTTCAGAATTAAGTTGCCGAAATGTTCAAAGTATTTCTGATCCCTGTTGCTTTCTAAGATGGCTCTAATTTCGGCTTCTGATTTATCATCCTCTACCTCTACGTCGAGCTCTTCACACAACCGCAACAAGCTAGCTCTCGTCAAATTCATGAGGTCCATGGTCACTTCTTTAGGCTTTGGCTCAGCTATTCCACAACATATACTTGCTGCAAAACCCGCACAAATCACAATGCAAGTAAAAAAACTACCAGTGGTTCAATTCTGTTTTCCCAAGAGAATTTGAAGCCTGAAAATATAGGAGAAACGAAACGCCTACACACAGACGTAGCATCGGCCGTCTGTTCCATCCGAGCACTCGAACATACCCCTGCAAATGTCACCCAGAACCAGGTCTACCCTTCGCGCTACAGAAACCCGGCTGATTGGAGGACGGCAGACGACCGACCCATATGTTTCAACTGCTCTCGCCTTGGAGACATTGGCGGTCACTGCCGCAGTAGCTGGTCGTCGCCTTCAATCTGGAGCGCTGGTTCTTGGCGTCGTCCTGGAGGCAACATTCGACGGTTTTCCCCTCGCTCTGATCCACATGCTTCCGATGCTTCCGATGCCGCCGTTCCACACTCCAAGTTTAGCCGCTCACCGTCCCCACGAGGCCGTCGATCTCGATCGCCACGACCATACTGGTCATCGTCCCCTGCACGGCCTGGCACCTACGCTCCGGCCGTGCAGCCGTGCAGCTGCCGGAGGTGACGCTGCATCAGTGACCCGATAAACAAATCCTCTGTTGACTATACCTACGCGCCGAAACCTTCTGGACATTCAAGTGGACGACGTCACCGTTACGGCCCTCATAGACACCGGAGCCCAGATTTCAATAATGAGCGCTGCTCTCCGTACTCAGCTCCGCAAAGTGATTACGCCCGCAATTCAGAGCACAGTACGGGTCGCTGATGGCAGCTCATCCGCCGTTCTTGGTATGTGCACCGCCCGAGTGTGCATTGCTGGCCATCAGGCCATTGGTTTGTTTTCCGTGCTTGCGCAGTGTCCCCACGACGTGATCCTCGGCCTAGACTTTCTCTCGACGCACTCAGCCCTTATCGACTGCTCCACAGGTGTCCTTCAACTGGAACTTCCTTTTGACGCCCACGTACTGTCGGACACTCCCAGCCGCTTATGTTCTGTCGAGTTCCTCCACCTGCCACCGCAAGCCTCCACGTACGTCCCATTAAGTCCCTCTCCTCCTGTGTGCGATGGTGAATACGTTGTTTCCCCGATTCTCGACGTGGTCCTGATGCACTCTGTCGTTCTCCCGCACACTGTGGTTACCGTACGTGACAACACAACCTGCCTGCCGCTTTTGAACTTTGGTCTTTCTACCCACGTGCTACCTGCTGGTATCGCGCTTGCCACCGTGTCGTCGTTGCAGGAATGCGCGAGTTCTGTGTTAGCCGTCGACGGCCCTCGAACTGTTTCCGGCTCTCTCACAGCCACGTCGTCGCTATGTGCCAATTTTGAGAAAATGATATCAGCCGACCTCCCGCATACGCAAGCAGACGATCTTCGCCGGGTCTTGCTGTCGTATTCCGATATCTTTGATCTTGAAAATCGCCCTTTAGGCCAGACAACAGTTGTTCAGCACTCCATCCACACCGGTGATGCTCAACCGGTTCACCGGCGCCCTTATCGCGTTTCCGCTGCGGAACGCGCCATAATCCAAAAGGAAGTCGATAAAATGCTGGCCAAGAACATCATCGAACCGTCCTCGAGTCCTTGGGTGGCTCCTGTTGTGCTGGTCAAGAAAAAGGACAACACCTGGCGATTTTGTGTTGATTATCGACACCTCAACAAGATCACGAAAAAGGACGTCTATCCCTTGCCCCGTATTGACGACGCACTCGACTGTCTTCACGGCGCCCAATATTTCTCGTCTATTGACCTTCGCTCAGGTTATTGGGAGATTGCTGTTGACCCACTGGACCGCGAAAAAACCGCATTCGCAACTCCCGATGGCCTCTATCACTTTAAAGTGATGCCTTTGGGCCTTTGCAATGCGCCGGCCACATTCGAGCGCATGATGGATTCGCTTCTTCGTGGCTTGAAATGGTCAACCTGCTTATGCTACCTTGACGATGTCATTGTTTTTTTGCCAACATTTTACAGCCATCTTCAGCGCCTCTCCGCCATTCTCGAGGTATTCCGCAATGCCGGTCTCCAACTCAACGCCTTAAAATGCCGTTTCGGACAACGTGAAATAACCGTATTTGGCCATCTCGTCAACGCGACAGGTGTCCAGCCCGATCCTGAAAAAGTTCGCGTCGTGAAGCATTTTCCTGTACCTTGTTCGGCTAAAGACGTACGCAGTTTTATAGGATTGTGCTCCTATTTCCGACGTTTTATTCGTAATTTCGCCGACATTGCGCGTCCCCTTACTGCGCTTCTCAAAAAAGACGTTGCTTTTACATGGGGCTCACCCCAAGCTGCTGCCTTTTCGGCGCTTATAGATGCCCTCGCGACTTCCCCTATTTTAGCGCATTTTGATCCGACTGCACCGACGGAACTTCGCACAGATGCCAGCGGCCACGGAATCGGTGCCATCCTCGCTCAGCGTAAGAGCAGCCACGACTGTGTTATTGCGTACGCTAGCCGCCTCCTGTCCGCACCGGAAAAGAATTACTCCATCACGGAACGAGAGTGTCTTTCTCTTGTCTGGGCTGTCGCCAAATTTCGTCCCTACCTGTTTGGCCGCACCTTTACCGTCGTAACTGATCACCATGCCCTCTGTTGGCTTTCTTCGCTCAAGGACCCTACAGGCCGCCTTGGTCGTTGGGCTCTGCGCCTCCAAGAATACTCGTTTTCAGTGGTGCACAAGTCCGGTCAGCTTCATCAAGATGCCGACTGTCTCTCCTCACCGCATCCCGTGGATTCCCCTGACGCCACCGAGCAAGACACCGACGCCTGCGTCTTGTCTATCTCGGACCTCGTTAATATACGGGACGAACAACGCCGCGACTCGGCTTTACGGTCTATCATCGACCGTCTCAACTCCGCCACACCCGACCCTTCACTCCACTTGTTCTTCCTTCAGGACGGCACCTTATACCGCCACAATATGCATCCTGAGGGCCCTGAAAGCCTCCTTGTCGTGCCTGCCCATCTGCAGTCAGATGTCCTTCGCCAGCTTCACGATGAGATCACTGCAGGTCACCTTGGTGTCACCCGCACTTATGATCGCGTCAGGCACCGTTTCTTCTGGCCTGGTCTCTATCGCTCCTTCCAACGACATGTCGCTAGCTGCGACAAATGCCAGCGCCGCGAGAGGCCAGCTATGTTACCTGCCGGTCTGCTTCACCCATATAGACATTCCCGCCGAACCGTTCTTTCGTGTTGGGCTCGACCTGCTTGGCCCCTTTCCAGCCTCGACATCAGGCAACAAGTGGGTCGCCGTCGCGACCGACTACGTGACGCGATACGCCATTACCCGTGCCCTCCCAACCAGCTGCGCTACGGATATCGCCGACTTTCTCCTTCATGACATTATCCTGCATCATGGTGCTCCTCGACAGCTTCTGACCGATCAAGGCCGAAACTTTTGTCTCGCGTCATCGATGACATCCTTCGCTCCTGCTCTACCTACCACAAGCTCACAACTGCTTATCACCCGCAAACGAATGGACTCACAGAGCGCCTGAACCGAACTCTGACCGATATGCTTTCAATTAATTTACGTATCCGCCGATCACCGCAATTGGGACGCTACTTTGCCGTACGTTACTTTCGCCTACAACTCGTCCCGACATGACACCATTGGCTAGTCCCCGTTTTATCTCCTGTATGGACGCGAACCTTCTCTGCCTCTCGATACTTTACTTCCTGTCAGCTCAACCACCACGTACGTTCGCGACGCCATAGCGCGCGCCGACACAGCTCGCCAGATCGCTCGTGAACGGCTCACAGTGTCTCAGGCTTCCCAAAAAGCCCTGTATGATAGTCGCCACACAGACGTTTCTTACTCCCCAGGCGCCCTCGTGCTACTGTGGTATTGTCCCGCTACGATGGTCCTTACAGGCTGCTACGTCAAGTCACCGACGTTACGTATGAGATCAAGCCAATCACCGCCAGTCATCAAGCCAGACTTCAGCCGTACGTAACTGAACCCTCTGGTCCGTCGTAGCAAGCAGCGGGTCGGCGCTCTTGCCTCGGGGGGGGGGGGGGGGGGGGGGGGGGAGGAGGGGGGTAGTGCCACGAGACAGTGAAGGGGCTGCTACTGTCGGTCGGACGAAGACGACGGCGACGAAGTAGCCAGAGGCGCGCGACATCCTTGCATCCGTCGCCACTGCTTGTATAAACCTTGTATATAGTTATAATTTCTCAATAAACGTTATTCCCGTAACAATATCATAGGAAGCCAACAAACATAGACACCAAGGAGAACATAGGGGAAATTACTTGTACTCACCAATTGAAATAAAGAAATGATAAATTAATGGAAATTAAAGTGGATGAAAAAACAACTTGCCGAAGGTGGGGAACGATCCCACATCTTCGCATTACCCGTGCGATGCTCTTGCCGTTGAGCTACCGCAGCGCCGTTTTCCCATCCACTTTTCGGGGTATTTATGTTTTTCTTACTACTAGAACTAACCCTGGGAGTGTTCGCCAGCTGCACCACTCACAAACCTTGACGGCGGATGTGGAACATCCTTTCTGCCGCAGGCGTCACGAGCACGTGATCTTTTTGGGTGAAGGCAACTGGTCAATAAACCCACATATGCTACATGAAGGCATCAATGTTGCCGGATTCGAAACCGTCGTTATGTAATGAAAGAGAAGAAAGGGAACCGAGGGGCCCGATTTTTATTAATCATATCATAAGAAGCCAACAAACAACGACGCCAAGGACAACATAAGGAAATTACTTGTACTCACTAATTGAAATAACGAAATGATAAATTAACTAAATTAAAGTGGATGAAAAAGCAACTTGCCGCAGGTGGGGAACGATCCCACGTCTTCACCTTACGCGTGCGATGCTCTTACGATTGAGCTACCGCGGCGCCGTTTTCCCATCCACTTTCCGGGGTATTTCTGTTTTTCTTACCACTAGAACTAACACACACACACACACACACACACACACACACACACACACACACACACACACACACACACACACACACACACACACACACGCATATATATATATATATATATATATATATATATATATATATATATATATATATATATTATGAAATAAGGAGCAGTGGGGATGTGGCTATGTGAGGGAGAACGATGACGAGGGAGATAACCTTCTTTTGGTGCTCGATCGGCTGTGTTACCTCTCGCTGCTCTATCGTGCTAGAAGTGAACGCTTACTTCCAAAGTGCTTCGCGACAATTGGTGGAGGTGCTGGGCCTTTTGCAAAGCTCGAACTCGGAAGCCGCACGATCCCTGTCACATCTCCCATGCCTGAGGAGACTAGTCCTCCCAATCCACCCCAGGCACCGCCTCCGGTCGTCTGTCCTGGCGCGCTACGCCAACGGGATCCTCCCATATTCAATGGCACTGACAAATTGACGTAGAGGACTGGCTGTCACTGTACAACCGAGTGAGTGCCCACAACAAATGGACTGAAGCTGACAAGCTTGGTTAAGTCCCATTCTGCCTTTCCGGAGTCGTCCATCTTTGGTTCCGGAACCATGATGCTGACTTTACCACCTGGACAGCTTTCCCAACGACACTTCAAGAGGTCTTCGGTCGCCCTGCTGTGTGCAAACTTCGGGGTGAACAACAGCTTCGCTGTCGTGCCCAACGAAAGTGCGAAACTTTTACCAGCTACATTGAAGATGTAGTTGACATTTTCCGGCGTATCAACCCAGATATGACCGAAGATGACAAGATCAAGAACATCTTGAAAGGCATAGAAGATGACGCCTTCCAAATGCTCTTGGCAAAAAATCCTCTGACGGTCAACGACGGCTTTCTACCCGCCAAGCTCTCACTCCGGACGTCGCGCTTTCAGCTCTGAGTGACGGTGTCAGTGCTCCTCCTTGCAGTACAGCTATCTTCGACCAAATCAAGCAATTTGTGCGAGAAGAAGTGGTACGCCAACTCTCTCTACTGCCAGCCAGTCAAGCGTCAGAGTCGCCCTTGTCTCCCGATCTCCGTCAGGTGATACAGGAACAAGTCGCTAACGCCGTCCCACTTGCTCATCAACCGCCCTCTACGCCTGTGCCACTTATGTACGCTGCCGTTGTCGCAAATCCAAGGCCCCCGTCTTTTGTTGTTTTTTCATTCAATCCAGCCCTACCAGCACCTTTCCCTCACCTCCGTACTTAGCTTCAACTTAGAAAAGCCGCGACGCCATATTCTGCCGTTTCATTACGTACAGCAAGCGCTACGCCGATTGAACCCTTAGGGAAGTGTACCGTGCGTGTTGTTAAAAGTGGCTCTTTATACCATGTTGAGTTCGTTATTCTGCCTCGCTGCTCCCACGCCATGATTTTAGGATGGGACTTTCTGTCATCTCATCATGCCGTTATTGATTGTGCCAGTGCGGAACTCGCTCTGTCGCCATTCGGTAACCACGTTTTTGCAGATACTGACGACGCTTCCGGTCGTGTGTTCGTCACCGCCGACACCGAGATTCCTCCATACTCTGCCGCACTTGTACCCGTTTGCTGCGTCGGGTTTCCCGACTCCACAGTTCTTTTCACGCCGTCTAAGCTTGTTGCTCGCCGTCATCTCTTCTTGCTTCCTTTTGCCCTTCTTGCCATTCGACAAGGTTCCAGTGCACTTTATGTATCAAGGAAGTTTCCTTGCCCTGCTAGCCTGCTCCACGATGAGTGTCTTGGTTATGCTGACGATATCGAACCAAGCTTCCTTTATGATGTGCCTGACGACCCGGCTTCACCTCAGGTTGGCGCTATCGCCCTTCAAGTTTCTCCTTCGACGCCGCCGTGTGACCTACATTTTCCAGGTGTATTGATCCCAACCTCACTCCCGGTCAGCACGCCCAGATCGTCAATCTCCTTGACCACTTCCGCACGTCATTCGACCTACAACAATCTCGCTTAGGGCGTACTTCCACTGTTGTCCATCACATCGACACCAGCTACCATGCGCCCTTACGCCACAGGCCGTATCGTGTGTATCCGCCACTGAGCGTAGCGTCATCGCTGAGCACGTTGGAGACATGCTCCAACGCGGTGTCATACAACCTTCTCACGGTCCCTGGGCTTCTCCTGTAGTGCTGGTCAAAAAGAACGATGGCACAATTCGCTTTTGCGTGGACTACCGGCTCCTCAATAAGATCACCTGCAAGGACGTTTATCCACTACCCCGTACTGACGACGCCCTAGACTTCCTCCAAGGCGCCGAATTCTTCTCATCTTTAGACTTACGATCCGGGTACTGGCAAGTGCCAGTGACTGAGTCAGACCGTCCAAAAACGGCCTTCATCACACCTGACGGTTTATTTGAATTCACCGTGATGCCATTTGGCCTGTGCAACGCGCCTGCCACATTTGAAAGAATGATGGACAACATATTGCGCGGCCTCAAATATCAGATATGCCTGTGTTATCTGGACGACATCGTTGTCTTTTCACCGGACTTTTCTTCCCACTTACTTCGACTTGAACGCGTCCTCAAATGCATCGCCGATGCTGGCCTCCAGCTTAACTTGAAGAAGTGTCGCTTCGCCGCCCGGCAGCTGGTCATCCTCGGTCATGTGATGGCGAAAGGTGTACTCCCTGATCCGGCGAAACTACAAGCTGTTGCCCAGATTCCACGACCACAGACCTTGAAATAACTGCGCAGCTTCATTGGGTTAGCGCCATACTTCCGCCGTTTCATCCGCAATTTCGCCAGCATCATCGCACCTTTAACGCAGCTTCTTCATGGTGACCACAACCTTTCGACCTGGTCACCGGATTGCGCTACCGCATTCACAAAGCTGCGTCGTCTGTTGACGTATCCACCAATCCTGCACCATTTCGACCCAAGCGCTCCAACTGAAATCCACACGGATGCCAGTGGCGTCGGCCTTGGTGCCGTTCTCGCTCAGAGAAAGGCTGGCTTCGTTGAGTACGTCGTCGCCTTCGCCAGTCGTGCACTCACTAAACCTGAATCGAACTATTCTGTAACAGAAAAAGAATGCCTCGCTATAATTTGGTCCATAACCAAATTCCGTCCGTATCTTTATGGCCGCCCATTTGACGTGATAATTGATCACCATTCGCTGTGCTGGCTGTTGTCCTTAAAAGAACCATCCGGTCGTCTGGCTTGATGGGCGCTTCGACTGCAGGAGTATGACATTCGCGTGCTGTACCGTTCTGGCCGAAAACACTCGGATGCGGATGCCTTGTCTCGTTCGCCACTAACAGACGAGGTTAGCTCCCCGAAGGCCTCATTGTCCGAGTCTTCCCTTGCTGCCACGGACATTCTTCTGGAGCAGCAGAAAGACCCATGGATTGTGTCCATGCTAAGTTTCTTATCCACCCCATCGCCACCCACTACCAATCGCACAATACGTCGCCAAGCACACCACTTCTCCATTCGCGACGAGCTCTTGTACCGTCTTAATTACCTCCCGGAAGGCCGCAAATGGTTGCTTGTCATCCCTCGGCATCTACGTTCGGATATTTGTGCAGCGTTCCACGACGACCCCCAGTGCGCGCATGCAGGTGTATTGAAGACATACGCGCGTCTACGCGTTCGTTACTACTGGCGGGGGATGTATCGATTCATCCATCATTATGTCCGCTCCTGTCTCGGTTTGCCAACACCCCAAAGATCCTCCTCGTCGTTCAACCGCTCCATTGCAGCCTTTGCCTTGCCCAGCAGGTGCTTTTTATCGAGTCGACATCGACATTTATGGAACTCTGCCGATCACATCAGACGGCAACCGCTGGGTAATCGTGGCCATCTACCATCTTACGCGCTATGCGGAAACTTCCACTTTGCGCAGCGCTTCTGCACGTGACGTCGCCTAGTTTCTCCTGCGCAGCATCATCCTTCACCACTGAGCTCCCAGGGAATTACTTCTCAGTGACAGAGGCCGCGTGTTCCTCTCCGACGTCATCGAGGCTCTCCTCAAAGAATGCCGCATCATTCATCGCACCACTACTGCGTACCATCCGCAGACCAATGGCATGACCGAGCGCTTTAATCGCACTCTTGGTGACATGTTGGCCATGTATGTTGCATCCGACCAAAGCAAATGATACCATGTTCTACCATTTCTGACCTACGCTTACAATACCACCGCGCAGACTACCACGGTATTTTCGCCCTTCTTTCTACTGTACGGACGCGAACCTTTTTCCACAATGGATACTATCCTTCCGTACCACCCTGACACCACGGAAACCACTACCTTGTCTGAAGCTGCTACACACGTAGAAGAGTGTCGCAAGCTATCCCGTATCTTTACGTCAGAAGACCAGCAACGCCAGAAGCACCTTCGAGAAACTTGCATCCTATGCTCCTGGCTCGCTAGTGTGGCTTTGGGTTCCAGCCCCAACCCCTGGACTGTCACCGAAACTCGCGTCCAAGTACCAGGGCCCATACCGCGTGATCAACAAATCGTCTCCAGTCAACTATATTGTGGAACCCTTCAAGCTACCTTTGGATTATCGCCGTCGAGGACGCGAAATTGTGCATGTCCAGCGTCTTAAGCCGTACTATGATCCGCCTGTGATGTCGTACCCATAGGTCGCCGGGACGGCTTCCTTTTCCGCGGGGGAGATAACTGTACTGTAAAATAAGGAGCAGTGGGGCTGTGGCCATAAGAGCGAGAATTAACGACGACGAGGGAGATAAACCTTGTTTCGGTGCTCGATCGGCTGTGTTACCTCTCGCTGCTCTATCGTGCTAGTCGCGAACGCTTACTTCCAAAGTGCTTCGCGACAATATATATATATATATATATATATATATATATACATGTGTGTGTGTGTGTGTGTGTGTGTGTGTGTGTGTGTGTGTGTGTGTGTGTGTGTGTGTGTGTGTGTGTGTGTGTGTGTGTGTGTGTGTGTGTGTGTGTGTGTGTGTGTGTGTGTGTGTGTGTGTGTGTGTGTGTGTGTGTGTGTGTGTGTGTGTGTGTGTGTGTGTGTGTTGTGTGTGTGTGTGTGTGTGTGTGTGTGTGTGTGTGTGTGTGTGTGTTTGTGTGTGTGTGTGTGTGTGTGTGTGTGGATTCGGTTAATAGAGAAAGTGAGAGTGATGCAATGTATATGTTGTTTAATGTTGTCTTACCAGCAGGCAAAAAAGAATTCTTTGTCAAGCGCAAAGTATCGGCAAACTTAACGTGCAACATAACACGGCAGCCGATGCGTAAAGCAGAACGGAATTGTTTTTTGTTACGGAACGCATGCTTATACGATGCACACTAGTGCATCCAATTCAACGGACATACAATCATACATACAAGCATACAACGGCATACAATTCAACTTTGTATGCCGTCGCAAGACCTCCTGATATCAAACGTGTGGCGACTGTCCTTCGCAGTGGAAAAGTACGAAGACGAGACGCTGCGCGTGTGCTGCTCTCGCGACCAGAGGAGGGACGAGTTCTTATTCTCGTGCGCTGAAAGAGTGGAGATCCTGATGAAGCAAGAAAACACGCATGTCACGCAGGAGTGTTTGGATGCTTTCAAGCGGTGTTGTACGCTACGAGAACTTAAGAACTCGGCGACTTAGTTCCAAGGTCACAAATTCTACCAATGACACTTTATTTCTGGAGACTAGAGGTGCGACAAACGCATGCCAAGATATACGTTATTTGTAAGAGTCTTGTGCTGCCGCTGTAAGTATAAAGTTTTTCTTGCTACTTCCAGCATCTTGGTAAAGGATGCGTGTGTTCATACAACCCTATTCCACTCAGTCTTCCAAGAGTATGCCATATTCACGAATCGTTCCTATGGGTGTTTTCAGCATTAAATTCGTTGTTTTAGGAGTGCACGAATGTTACTTACGGACCCTTCGAAGTACTATTAAATGTTCAAGTTCTGTTAGAGTGTATGAGCGCTAACTAACTTAAAGTATAGATGTATGTTAGCCTTCGCTTATGTCTATCATTACGTAGTGTGATCGACAACACCGCATCCTCATTTTATTTGTTAGGCAAGGAGTAGAGAGCACCGTTTGCTGGCGCCATTGCCTCCTACACCATTTATGTCAAAACAAAAAACAAAAATCAGTAGCCCCTCCCCTGTCGAGGAAATGGAGGTAAGCGAAGCTTGTGTATTTCTTCAGTGTTCCTCCGAACGAATTGCACTTACGAGTACAGCGTTGTGCTCGAACCACAACCGGTCACACGCGCTGCAGCTGGCTCCGAAGTTCCGATTGAGAAACTCGCGTTAAAACCTGGTCGTCGCACCGGGGAAGTTGGCGCTAGCGTTCCTGAGGCGTGCACCACCGTTGTCGGCTAGCTGGAGGGCTAGATGACGCTCACGTTTGGGCTCAACATCACGCTCCCAGAACTCGGCGTCCGCCGCTCTTCGCTGACGTTTCGTCTGGGCTTCGGAAGCCCTCCCGCTAGAATCGGCACGTCGACGACAAGCCTTTTCCCAAGCGCGTTTATTCTGGATGGGTTTTTATGAAATTTCTTCAAAATTAAATCTGTCCGTTACGTAAGACAATGAATGGCTCATACCCCTCAAGCAATGGCTCATACCCCCGTAAACGCGGCCTCCCCATTACGACGGCAGAAGAGAAGTGAAATTCTACGCTGGAATGATTAGCGGCAACGCAGCCAGCTGTGGAAGCAGACGACGACGACGAACGTGGGAGCCGTGGCACGAGAGCGTGCTGAGCACGAGCCTGCTGTGCAGTTCTGAGAGCAGCTGGTTTTTTTAGAGCTATATCGCCGGTGCAGGCTAGCGTATACAAGCTAGGCTTGCGAAAGATGACACAAGCTTTCAGATAAAACTGGCCGTGTGCCACTTGGTAAGAGCCACAAAATTACAATTCCAAGCATAGGCGCTTGCAAGCCTAGCACCGCCTGTTATCAGCAACAAACCAATCAACCTAACAATCACTTCACAATGTCAGTTACAACATACAATACAAACGGCGGCAAATTGCGATAAGTGTAGTGTTCGCTCCGTTTTTAAGTGCTTTTGCTTGCATATCAGCACAACCACCTAATTGATCCATCAGTCGATTACAGGTTATCCATTAATGCAGCTAAAGTTTGTTTAATAAAGTCCAATGCTAGAGGAACGATGGTTACTCGAACGAGCAAGAAGCAATATCAGCACACCATTCATTGAGCAACTCGGCATTTGGCGGCCTCCACCAGTCATTCTCTGTAGAAAGGTTTTATCGTCCTAAAACAGGACAGATCTAGGCTATGTGAGACCCCGTTGTGGAGGAAAAAAATGAAGAAGTTGAAGCACAACGAAGCTACTGCTTCGTTGTGCTTCAACTTGTTCTGCAACAACGCAGTGTCATAGATAATTGGTTTTGGCGTCATTTAATCGGAGCCAATTTAAGCCACAAGAAATCCTGCGCACAATAAAGCACAAAACAAGATAGGACGTGTTCCTTTACATTGCCATGCACACGAACCTCATTAGTTTACCGAATAACAAATACCACAGAAGTGTCACTAATGCATCTGTCCCCTGTTTTCTTAATAAGGCTTCCAACGATTCTCTCGCCGCAACATTCCTGGTTTTGTCTGTTATCATGACATCACAAAGCCTTGTTTCACATGCTCAAGATTCACAGTCTGCTGACTAACGCAATCTTAATCGATTTTTTCTTGGCCTTTTATCTTTGCTTGCTCTTTCGCTTATGCAGCAGCCCTGTTTGCCTTACATTGGCATCACAACCCCATGGCATGCGGAATTTGGTGTATCACTCTGACGCGGCATTTTACGTGCAGAGTCAATTGTTCAAGCCAGAACCTTTCTTCTTTTTTTTTTCCTGTGTGTACAAAATACAGGAGGACAGATGAGCCTAGATGCAATGGAAAGCAGCATTCGGTATGGCACACTGGATTTCGCCTATTATCAAGGTGTGTGTCCCTCTGTAGCCGTAGGGCATTACTTCGCTTCTTCGTTGAGGTACCGTGCTCTTTGCATGAGTTCCCGCAATTTCTACAGCATGGTTTCTGCAACAGCTGTTATTATAGATTACTTGATAGCCCGCAAACAAGAACCGTTTACCGTGGTTGTCCAAACTATTCCACATTAGGTGGCTGCACTATATTGAAAGGGCCGACTCAAGGCACAGAATAACGCTAGTCCTTCGAACTGTTTTCGACTGTGCGTTATCGAAATGCAGCAAATGATTATGCGCATGAGGTGAATACAGCCGACAAGCTTGACAACAAGCTTGCCATACAGAATTCAGTTGATTACGGTTTGCACTTTCAGTTGTTGCTCTAGTCATTCAAACAAAAAATAACTTATTTTCCAGCGTTTCGTCGGAAGTTATCAAAACCCCAATATATGATGTCATACAGCTATGATCTGGGATCCGACTACGATGAAATGAAACAGTTCACAGAGGAGCTACCACAGGAGGACCACACAGAAGTCCGCGAGGATTTTCGTGACACTTGGCTGTTTCACAATATTACTATTGGGTGAGTACAGACGCCAAGTACATCAGCCTCCGTATTCAAAAAACTTCTCTAACGTAACTGCTCTCGAGATAGAGCTTCGTCGCGGTAATACTGTCTTCATCACGGCCAACGCTATAACATCGTAAGAGATAGGACTGATCGCAAGTCAATGAGGAAACACTCTTATGAAAGAATGAATGAAAAATAAAACATTTGTTTATTTAGCTAGGATGATTTATTCGACTAAGCGGGGAAAGTGATGGCAGGAACATAAAGAGAGAAAAAGCGAAAGGGGAAGTCATTGAGAATCTGGGAAGGGGGAAAGGATGCAAACAGCCGTGTGGCGTCAAATGAGTCGTACGCTGCCAGTCTCTTTCGCGAATTTGTAATGAGCCAAGAGACGTTCCCCACTCACTCAATGTAGCTATTCTCGCAGCTTATACTTCCGCATGCTAAACTACGGAACGCGGGACTACTCCACAGTAGATGGCGCACGTTCAGCTTCGCAAAAGTTTTGTGAATACGGGCCCGAGGTCGGTATTTACAAATTTTGTCGTACGCAAGGGCCGACTATAGTGGTCAGTGAAGCGGGTGTTTTGCCTTTATCAAGTGCACCGATAACAAAAGGGGTGGGCGCTCAAACGCCACACATTGTGTGAATATACGTACGCAAGACAATGTTTAAGAATGCACCCCACCCCTAGAAGCTGTATTCACAAGGCTTCTCTTGAATAAGAGTGTCGCCTCATTGGATAAAGCTCGGGCACCAGCCAGTTATAAGCGATCGGTGTGATAAGAAACGGGGCGATCTCCTCGGCGGTGACCAATCGCAGACAGCGCTTACGAGAAAGAGATTGTATTCGCAAAAAAAATATATGTTTTTCCGCTACAACTATTATTAAGAGAAGATGCCAGCCAATTGTGACCTTGGTTATAATATTACCGAAGATGGTTCGCTTTCGGCACTATTCGATTCCCCGTTTTCACTTGGGTCTCAAAAATTATTCTTCGCACACCCCTAGTTTGGGATCCCTGTCGATTCACTGTGACTAGTGGTACAAGCAGAAACAAATACATCTCGGATCTGTGACACTGCGCACAGCACCGGGTGACGTGCAGGCGGTTTTCATCTTTATTATCTACGTGCACGTATTATCTCATTCCTGTGCGTTCTAACACGCGCACCTGTACATCTACGAAAATGCTAGAACATCATACGTCCAATGCCCTATATCTCTCGAACCACTCCCATCGAGAACTGCACTGTTAGTTCCGATTTTCTGACCCTGTAATGTTAGCTCTTCTGTGTTTTCTAGAGTGCTACGAGACAAAGTGTAGCCATGACCACTTTAACGTGGCCAAATTTATCTTTTTGGTGTCATTTCAATATAAAAAAGATTCTCACTAGCAATTTCTGACAACAAACATAGAATTAGTATTATTTTCTAGTACAAATCGCTGACCTTGCTATATTCTGATTTCTTTGTACATGTTTCCATGGGCAATTCTAACTCTAGTACACTTCTAGCAAAATATATTTTCATTATTTTCTCTCTTACGAAGGAGCTCATCGTTAGAACTCTTTCATAACTGCGTCATTACGAGTGTTAGCGATCGCATTGTTGAATTTCAGGAGAGGCGCAACATAACAGGTGGTTTTTTTTTTTTTTTTTTTTTTTTTTTTTTTTTTTTTTTTTTTACGTGGTCGAGCGTTTTCTTTTTAAAAAACGTCATATCTATGCCCCTGCTACTTTTGCAGACAGGTCACGTGACTAGGCGGACATTAAAAGCAGGATAATTTTCAATAATAATTTCGACAATTACCTAATATATGACAATTCGCTTTTTAATTACTCACTTTAGGGGACATGTAATTGCGAAAGTGAATCCCGGGAGCAGGAAATTCATGTCCACTAATTAGCAGAAATCCTCGGATAGCGCCATTTTTTAGATATCCGTCCCCAAAACCTGTAAAAATACATAGGCGTCACAACTAAAATTAGCCTGAACAATTAGAGGCACGCGTTTGGGAAACTGTTGGCTGGAACGCCCATGTATTTTGTAACACATTTTAAGCCCTTAGATCTCGAAAACAGTGCTAGTGTTATCATTCCTGTTAAGCAGACGTGACTTCACCAAACTCCCGCTTCAACTACGCAATTAGCAATTATATGGGCCCTAATTTAGTAAATAAATAGTTAAATAGCATATTTTAGTTCATTAGCGAAATTAGCTTTGAAAATTGTATCGGTGCTAACGGCGGCCTAGCCATATATAGCCTATATCAGCAATAACGTCAGGAGCCTAGATATGACAATTCTTTGTTTAAAAATGTGTTCGCTATAAAACGATAAAAACTGGTACAGGGGAGAACACAACAGTCGATGACCCTGAATTGCAAGTTGAAGATGCATGGCCGGTCACCTTGGCACGAGACGATCGTGTTTGAGTTAGCGGATGCAATCGGCTGGGCGCACGAAACATACTGCAAGAGAGTACAAAAGAACGCGAGCGAGTTTGAGCTTTTAGGAAGGCTAATTCGCTTGGGTGCACTATTTCCAAAGCTCCCGTCGTCTGTGCTGTCATGCAGGGCAGACGGCAGAGCCGAATTCGCGGCCAGCTTGCCGTCGTCGATCACCACATGGGAGGTGAGCGCCGTGAGCGTCTCGCCCAGCGGCGGCGTCTGCGCGGTCGACCCTCTCGAAATCTTAGCAACAAAGAAGTTCTTCGTCGAAGTAAATGTGCCCTACTCGGTAGTCAGGAACGAGCAAATCGAGATCCCGGCCACCGTCTACAACTACGGCTCGAGACACGTGGAGGTGAGACCCGCTATTGTTATTCTCAACATTCACAAAATTCGTGGTCCAGAGCATTCCAACGGCTTAGCCGGAAGTATTATTTGACAAACGATAAATAAGGGAGAGTGAGACAGAAGAAAGTGCATGACGTGGTTGGGTAATGTGGAGATGAAAGGTAAGGCTCTTAAGTGCGCGGTCAGTCATGCTACGTGAAATGGGGTCAAGAGCCCGCATTATCGAACCTCCGATCGCGTGCTGAGGAGCACAGTCGCGTTAACCGCTTAGCTGATTCGGCCGGTGTACTTAGCGTAAATGGGACCTGCCAGTTTTGAAAGGAATGCAGCAACTTTTCTTTCGTCTCACCGATAACCAGTAAAAAGGTAGCTATGGAAGGCTCCTGTTGATGGCTGCTGCCATGGACGTCCTAATTGGACGCTTGGCGCGCTCAACAGCAGCATGCGACTGTCAGCGCGTAAGCAGTATAGTAATGAAGCCCCTCATGGCATATGAAAGGAACCAGAGCACTGTACGGCTTCGGATGACTCGGCCGTCTTTTCATCTTACCGTCTCTTTATCAACAAGGTAGAAAACTGACCGCAACAACCTCCGAACGCTGTCATTTTGTGTTATTAATTTGACGCTATACATTTAGAATCAAGAGCGTTCGGGCGTCGCCTGCGTGAGAGCAGTTAGATTTCCGAAGGCCCCGAGTAAGGGGATGCAAGGACTTCGGAAGAAACTATCAGTCTTACAAGGTCCTTTGGAAGCTACAGCATCAAGTGTTTGTTTTCGATGCCGTACAAATGTTTTGTTAGGCAACCTAAGGTTTTTAGTTATCCTAGGCAAGCAAACAACAATCCATGTCAGCATCAAGGAACAGTGTAATAGAGGGGCCGGATAAGTGAAGTAACTAGCACATAAGACATCGGTCACTGAAATAGAAAAAAAAAAGAGCAGGAGTGCTTGAGTTGTTTCTATGTAGCACCATGAAACTATCTACTGCTAGAATTACCAACATTTCAACCAACCCCCCAGTTTCATACCTTTACTTCACGGATACATGGTTCGTTTTTTAGTAATTTCACTGGATAAAGAAGAAAACATACACCAGTTCATGTTTCAAAGTGTCCCCCTGTCACAAAAATGCGCTAAATCAAAGGGCGCGCCGCGCATCGGTCAAGCCAGCGAAGGCAGCTTCGACAGAGGGAGAGAGTGCATACGCCACATACGCCACAGACAGCCGACACGATCAACGGAGTCTAGAAGCTTCGACAAGATACGCGAAGGCTACGGTAACAAGAGAGAGAGAGAGAGAGAGAGCCGAAACACCCTCTCAGCTGGCGGGCAGAGAGAGAGAGAGAGGACGGCAATCCGGCTTGCGCCTACAGTTGAGTCACCACCCTACTCGACGACGCTCCGACAGCCGCGGTCGAACACGCGAGAAATGTCTAGAAGATTCCCAAGCATTGTTCGTGCTACGGGATCACGACTCCGTCGGAAAGTTCGAGAGCGCCGGCGAAGGCAATAAAAGCGCTGTGCGGGAATCAGAACGGGGATTAGACCGGTGAAGAGATGTAAGGTGAAGACTGAGCGTCTGTGGAAGAAGGGGATTCCCCGGCAAGCTAGTCGACGAGTTCCTCGAGCGTCTGCATTTCCGGAAGAAGTTCCTTCTTCAAGATTTGCCGCGAGCTACGCCGAGATCATCCGGCTCAAGACCAGCACGGGTTAATACGAGTGGACACTTTGTGTTCCTATTCCGTATCGTACGTGTTGAACTCTTTGTGCTTGTCCTTAATTATTTTCCAGTGTTTTGTTACAACCCATCTGAACTGCATTGTGATTTACCTAGACGAATGTGTATGTGTGTATGTAACTGCTTTATTTGAAGAATATATTTTGCTGTGTTTTGACAACTCTGGGCTCTGACTCGGTCTTGGGACCGCAACCGGCGTTCGCTGGCGCACCAGAGGGCCCCTTATTAATTGTCCTTGCTTTCGTGGGGTTATTTTCGCAAGCTGATAAGTCGGCTTTGGAATTTGGCCCGGCGTTGGCGCCTCGTTCACGGGGTGTTTGACACCCCCATACAAGGGCGAATGTAATTACACCCACTTACATGAAGGTCTACGTTTAAGCCTCGCAAGCTGTAAAGCCGTGTCATAAGTGCTTATCGGTGGTGTTGGTCCAGGTAGAATTAGCCTAGCATTCTGGCTCGATAAGTGCCCCGCCTGAGCGTCTTTTCCTGGCGCACGGCGTGTCAACATATGTACTCACAGAAATGCGAGCAAAAGGCGCGGAACCTCCGTATGCTCCATCCGTTCTTTTCGGGGAGCGCTATAGTTGTGCACACGCCAGAGGTAATCCTCATCTATCTTATCATATCGTCAAGCAACCTCTTCTGTACACCTCCGAGTGCGCTGTCACTGCCAGTATTCGAATTCAAGGAGTATTTGTATCGTGTACGGCCTGTAAAACAGTGCGGTACCGAGAAATGCCTTACGCTCTGGAGCGTACTGGTATGATCCAGCATAAAGCTCCGCACGGGCCCGGTCCGGGCGCGTTTTTACGTTGGGCTGCCAGCCCGAGCTCGACCAAATAATCTACGTTACCCGCCTGGCCCGGCCCACCACCCCTTTACATTAGGCCCGAGCCCGGCCCGTGCCCGGCTCGAAATTGGCCCGAACCCAGCCCGAGACCGAAAAAGACATGATTTTTAGAGGTGAGAAGCGCGAGGATAACTCGCTGCACATTACATGCACACCACCAAAAAGTCCGAGCCCAGCCCGAGCCTGAGCCCGCGTCAAAAAACTCCAGCCCCCAGCCCAGCCCGTGCCACGGGCCGGGCTGGGCCCGGGCTTTCGGGTATAAGCCCGAGCCCGAGCAGTGCTCTAATCCAGCATTCCGAGCACATCCTGCAGAGTCATACATACAATGTGAGACATGTCAACGTTGAATTCGTCACTGTTCCCGTGTTTCGATGCAGGAGAGCTGACATGCTTCAATATATCGGGACGTTGTCCCTTCGAACGTGTCATGGCTTACCTGAGTACGTATAGCATTATGCAATGCTTTTTCTTTAGTTTCGAAAGCAAGATTCAAGGCGAGCCCTAGCCGGATGGGACGCTGTTACTGGAAAAGAATAGCACGCCTCTGTGCGAAAAGTCTTGCTAAACCCACATTTGCTTTGAAGATGTCATTAACACAATGCCTGGTATATCTCCTCAGAACAATATTTGAGGCAGAGCTGCCTCTTATTTTGCTATTTCAGGCAAAAGTGATGCTCCTCGGGACCAACGACATCTGCTCTGGCGCCAAGCTAGGCAAGCCTTCCGCCATTCGGCGACTCAGCATTCCACCGGGACGTGGTCGCACCGCCATATTTCCCGTGGTTCCTCTGGCCGCTGGAATGAAATACATTCACGTGAAAGCCTTCAGCAACAGCGGGGCAAGTGACGCGGTCAAGGTGGAGCTGAATGTCCTGGTGAGAGGATAGACACGCATTGTCTGCACAACACTCAATTTGGTGTTGCTCCTGTTGCCGTAATTAATTAAACCGCGTAACAACGACGCGTAAATCTTGCTAGCAGGCAGTTTAACTATTCCTTAAAAATGAAGGACAAATAACACAGGAACAACAAAGGCGCAATGCTTACAATTATGTCAGCGCCATCTGCATGTGTAAAGCTATGTATTTTGAAAAGGGCCCCTCAACACAATTCTATTCACCCTATCGTGCGTGTTCCTTTTTCATAATACTTTTCAAGTCTTTCAAAACAGTGCGCAGGAGACCATCACTGTGGTGCGAAGCCACCGCTGGTAGGCCTGTTCGAACCGGCGAGCAAAAAATAAAGGAAAAAGTAAAAAAGAAAAGGACGCGATATGGCGCTGCCCGACTACTGCGAGTGATTTACGTGCTGCTGGACCGGATCCAACGGCGGGGTTCAAGTAGGAGAGAAAAAAGCATGAGCTGAGCAAATAAACAGCTGCGTCCACAATAGGTGTCACGAGAGCACTTAAACTTTGCTGTAACTTTAGAGCGCAGCTCTTAGGTGCCCGTCCCTGCGGCGAGCGTCGGCGTCGGCGTAACCGAGCGAACGAGAACAGCGAAGGATGAAAGAGCGAACACGGAGCGCAGCGGGGGATAAAAGACTAGAGGAGGAAAGCGGGGGAGGAGGGTGCAGCAAAAAATGAGGCGAAAAGTGGAGGAGGATGGTATGGCGAAAGCCTGAGAAGAAAAGCGTAGTGTGGCGACGATGGCCATGAGATGGCGCCAGAGTAGCGCGCGTCATCTGGGAGGTCTGACTGCGGCTGCTGCTGTGAATCGCGCCCACGCGTCATCCACGCGCTGCCTCTCGCGATCTCCAGATTAGCAAGGCAGTCGCGTCGCACTTCGCTCTGTTAGCAACGTGCCGCACGAGACCGATACAGAACACATCCTGTATTCATGTAACACTGCTGTTACCTCTCCTTATTTCCATTACTCTCCCCCTCCTTCCTGTTGTGCTTCGCTTCACTCGGACTCGGCGGATCACCAGCGAGCCTTAGCGGAGCAAGCACTCTTCTCTATTGGGCCTTAGTGCTGGCCTTAAATAAGGTTTCTTCCTCCTCTTCCTCCTCGCCCATATATCGCGAAATGAAACACGTATAGAGCTGCGCTCAAATATCGCACTAGGAAGTGTCGCAACCGTCGGTGCGTTATTATAACTCATACTTAATCTTATTTTCCGAGTTTTGCGTTGTTGGGTCGTAGTTTCACAGATTGTGCAACTGCCTTTCTTCTCCTTTTTATTTTGTATTTGCTTTGCGCTTTGTAGTATGCACACTCTTCATAATTGTTCTTTCTATTCATTGTGCATGTTTTGCTTATATTCCTCTGCAGTTTTTTTGTTCTTGTTTTTATTTTTACTGCATGCGTGCACCAGCACTTAGACCTTAGTGTTGTTCCTGGACGGTAAATAAATTAAGGAGTAATAATAATCATATTATTATTATTATTATTATTATTATTATTATATTATTATTATTATTATTATTATTATTATTATTATTATTATTATTATTATTATTATTATTATTGCTGTTGTTGTTGTCGTCTCCAAGTGCCCTATTCAGAACATGTCATTTTTCTCTATGCGTGACAGAGCAGTTCACAACACATTGCAACAGCGCAACGTGACCAAAGGCTGCAAAAAAAAGTTGGACTATTTAATCCTCTAATTAAAATAATGGCCTTCATGGAGCCATATTTTACATTGTGAAGTATTGTAATCGTCAGGTGAACCTTTTGTTCAAGCTATCAAAGAGAGCAGTTAACAGAAGCTTAATGAACTTATTTACCTTGAATGAGAACAGCAGCAAAGTGTTTAAATCTCTCGTTAGCCCTCGGAGAAATGTGATCGTCACACCAGGCCCGTTGTATGCATTAAGCTGATACAGCTGACAGCCCTATGGTATACTTAGGGCTGTCAGCCCTAAGTATACCATAGCGCCCGTGACGCATGATGTTGCAATGTGATGCAAAGGAAGCGGCTTGCTGATCAATCGACCCAAAGAAAGATTGCAGGTTCGTGGCAAGAAAATGTACTTCAAAAGCCACCGGTCATATTTGTAAGACGTTTCTACAGACAAGAACAAATGTTGTTATTGTCCGATCAGGGAACATCTGGCTTAATAATATTGAAATGTAGTACACGAACTGAAATTCGGCGCGACGTCAGTTTCAAATCTCAGCGCTTGTCTTGAGCTATTCATGTGTTCGTGTCGCAGCTGCGTGATTTCCCATAAAAACTTGGCCTCTCTTGCGAAACTCTTACCACCCCCGTCGCCAAATTGGGCTGGCTACGGTGTATTTGATCTCGCCATTGAATGCGGGAGTTGGCTGACGTTAAAGAGGACTTAGAAAAATGGAGGTTTATACACATAAAGTACAGGAATAGAAAAAAATCGGCTCATGTTTAACTCTTGCACACCTAATTATCACGAGTGAGAGGTCTGTTTGGCTTGGTTTTGCAAAGACTATGCACACAATGTTTCAATAATGCACGCTTCCGCGCTTGGTAAGCTTCTCTATGACGCGCTAATGGCGTCCCTTTGCTCCGGTGTTTCAGAAGCCAACCTTGCCTTTGCTTCAGATTTCGCAGCCTGCCGTCTAGCTATATCTACTGGATAATTGGATTCAGCCTGTCGCTTGCGCTGAAGCGCACGCACAGACGGACCAGCGGGCGTGCCATCCATAGCTAGACTGAGCGACCAAGCCCGATCCAGCGCCGGCAAAGCAGCAGTTAAACCCTCGCCTAGTCACGTGGTACCGCAGCGGCAAGGCTCCGAGCGAGCGCAGCTTCGACGCCTCTCCGCAGCGTATCACGTGGCGGGACGTCACACCTGTCATACTTGCGCTCCGCGGCTCGCGCTCTGGCGGCTCAATATCATTGCGACGCGATGAATGACCTTGCGAGACATGGCATAGTAGAGCTCTGAAAAAGCAAAGTAACGGTACAAAAGCCATCGTTACGGCCGGCAGCAAAAGGGACGCTGCGGCCCGCGGCTAGAAGGACGTCTCTCTCTTCTCAATGTTTCTCTGGCTTATAACCCCTTCAGTCCGTCGGGGTCACGTCATTTTCAACCAATCGTCGAGCCCGTGCAAGTTTCGTCATGTTCATCCAATTGTCGAGCCCGTGCAGATGTTGTCAGGTTCATCCCATCGTAGGTCCCGTGCAAGTGGCGTCATGTCCAGCCAATGGGGACGTTGCAATGCGATGCAAAGGAACCGGCTTGCTGACCAATCGACCCAAAAAAAGATTGCAGGCTCGTGGCAAGAAAATGTACTTTAAAATCCACCGGTCACTCCATGGGCTCTATTCTCCGAGGTTCAACGACCTCGAACCATGCCGGCTTCCAGTTGCAATTTCTGGTAGCGTCACGCAGGCGGAGACAAAGCTCCACGCGCGGCACACGAGGGTGGGATTGCCAAACTGTTTGACGGGTCCGGTAACGTGGTCGACGTGCACCTCCGCACCATAATAGCCATGCGATAGCGAGGGAGTGAAATTCGAAGCACTTGACCGATGTTAGTTAATGGTACGTATCTGACAGGCGGCATGCCTCGCACATTTTCTTGCTGCCATGGGCATACGTAGCACACATATATATAGTTATGGTACTTTAAGCTAGAGAGCCTCAAAATGTTCATGCCATGCAGGGAACGAGTCTCCAAGCTATTTATCGCGGCTTGCAAATGCCGCAGAATTGGGAGTCTATTTATCATCATCATCATCAGCCTATGTTTATGTCCACTGCTGGACGAAGGCCTCTCCCTGTGATCTCCAATTACCCATGTCTTGTTGCGCTTGCTGATTCCAACTTGCGCCTGCAAATTTCCTAACTTCATCACCCCACCTAGTTTTCTGCCGTCGTCGACTTCCCTTCTCTTGACACCCATTCTGTAACTCTAATGGCCCACCGGTTATCTATCCTACGCATTACATGGCCTGCCCAGCTCCATTTCTTCTCTTAATGTCAGCTAGAATATCGGCCATCCCCGTTTGTTCTCTAAACTATACCGCTCTCTCCCCGTCTCTTAACGTTAGGCCTAACATTTTTCGTTCCATCGCTCTTTGTGTGGTCCTTCACTTGTTCTCGAGCTTCTTTTTTAGCCTCCAAGTTTCTACCCCATATGCTAGCACCGGCAGAATGCAATGATTGTACACTTTTCTTTTCGACGACAGTGGTAATCTCCCAGTCAGGATTTGGTAATGCCTGCCGTATGCACTCCAGCCAATTGTATTCTTCTATAGATTTCTTTCATATGATCAGGGTCCCCTGTGAGTAATTGACCTAGAGAAACGTACTCCTTTACGGACTATAGAGGCTGACTGGCGATCCTGAATTCTTGTTCCCTTGCCAGGCTATCGAGCATTATCTTTGTCTTCTGCATATTAATCTTCAACCCCACTCTTACACTTAAAATTCTCGGTTAAGGTCTTCAATCATTTGCTGCAATTCGTCCCCATTGTTGCTGAACAGGACAATGTCATCTGCAAACCAAAGGTTGCTGAGATATTCGCCGTTGATCCTCACTCCTAAGCCTTCCCAGTTTAAGAGCTTAAATACTTCTCTAAGCATGCAGTGAATAGCATTGGAGAGATTGTGTCTCCTTGCCTGACCCCTTTCTTGATAGGTATTTTTCTACTTTGCTCGTGGAGAACCAAGGTTGCTGTGCAATCCTTGTAGATATTTGCCAAGATATTCACGTATGCCTCCTGTACTCCTTGATTGCGCAATGCCTCTATGACTGCTGGTATCTCTACTGAATCAAATGTTTCTTTCATAATCTATGAAAACAATATATTATTGTACTCCGCAGATTTCTCTATTACCTGATTGATGACATGGATATGATCCATCGTAGAATATTCCCTCCTGAAGCCAGCCTGTTCTCTTGGTTGTCAGCAGTGAAGTGTTACCCTGATTCTATTGGAAATTATCTTGGTGAATATTTTCTACACTACTGAAAGCAAGCTAATGGATCTATAATTCTTCAATTCTTTAACATCTCTCTGCTTATGCATGAGTATAATGTTGCCGTTCTTCCAGCTTTCTGGTACACTTGAAGTCGTGACGCATTGCGTATAAAGGGGCGCAAGCTTTTCCAGCATGATATCTCCTCCATCTTGAACAAATCGACTATTATTCCACGTTCTCCAGCAACTTTTCCCCTGGTCAAGCCTTTCAAGGCCCTTCTAACTTCATCGCTAGTTATAGAAGGAGCCTCTGTACCCTGTTCATCACTACTTCGAATGAAAGTAGCTTGGCTGCTCTGGAAACTGTACAGGTCACCCGGCTTATCTTTCTGTGCATACAGTCTGCCTTGTCCTATTCCAAGTTTTCTTCTCACTGATTTCATGCTGCGTCCATATTTGACTGCTTCCTCAATATTTTTCAACGTTATAATTTCGGATATCCCTTACTTTCTTCTTGTTGATCAGTTTCGACAGTTCAGCGAATTCTATCTGAGCTCTCGAGCTGGACACTTTCATGTTTTGCCGTTTCTTTATTAGGTCCTTTGTTACTTGGGAGAGCTTACCTGCTGGTTGCCTTGGACGCCTTACCTCCCACTTCGATTGCTGCTTCTGAGATCAGCCTAGTAAAGGTTTCATTCATTACCTCTATGTTGTCTTAATCTTCCTTTTCTAAAGCTTCATATTTGTTTGCGAGCACCAGCCTAAATTGGTTTGTTTTTACCCTTACTGCGTCTAGGTTGGCCTGTTTCTTCTTGACTTATTTTATTCTTTCTTTTTTCAAATTGAGAGAAATCCTAGACCTCACTAACCTATGGTCACTGCACTTTACCCTACCTAACACTTCTACATCCTGCACTATGCTGGGATCGGCAGAGAGTATGAAATCTATTTCGTTTCTTGATTCTCCATTAGGGCTTGTCTAGGTCCACTTCCTCTGTTGCGCTTCCTGAAGAAGGCATTCATTATTCGGAGCCTATTCCTTTCCGCGAATTCTACCAACATCTCTCCTCTAGTGTTCTTAGAATCTATGTCGTAGTTGCCAATTGCTTGCTCACCAGCCTGCTTTTTCCCCACTTTTGCAGTGAAGTCGCCCATGACTACAGTATACTGAGTTTGGACCTTTCTTCATTGCTAGTTCAACATCTTCATAAAGCCGTTCTATTTCGTCATCATCGTGACTGGAGGTTGGGGCGTACGCCTGTACTACCTTCATTCTCTACCTCCTATTCAGCTTTATTACGATGACGGCTACCCTCTCATTAATGCTGTAGAATTCATCAATGTTGTCCGCTATGTCCTTATGGACTAGAAATCCTACTCCTTATTCTCTCTTATCTGGAAGACCTCTGTAGCAGAGGACGTGGCCGTTGGTCAGCACTGTATAAGCCTCACCAGTTCTTCTAACCTCACTAATGCCAATAATATCCCAGGCAATGCCTGATATTTCTTCAAATAGCCCTGCTAAGCTAGCCTCACTCGATAGGGTGCGCGTGTTGAACGTTGCCAGGTTCAGTTTCCAGTGCTTCTTAGCACCCAGAGATTCTTAGCACCCTCTGCCGCGTTGCAGGTCTGAACGCCGCCTTGGCCAGGTGCTCCGCAGCCGCTGGGGACTGAGGGCCATGGGTTAATTGTAGAAGTCATGAGGAAGGTAGTGGCCGGATACTGCCCCAGGGAATTCAATTCCTGTTCTGGTAACGGAGTCACTTTGTTGAAGCTTAGTGGGCCTTCCTAATTTGGTTGCACCTGGACTAGGCCCCACTTGCTCTCGGCGATATATTTTTTTTTTTTTTTTGCTCGTGTCAGGCGCTACTCCATGCCTGAAAATGTAGTGAACTGGATGGGGATTCGAACTTACGACCTTCAGATTAGGAGCCGGGTGTTCTACCTCTGCCCCACGCTTTGTATGCTACTCAACAAATTAAAATTCTGACGACCCCAAATGGCCATGTCATCTCGTGGGGATCGAACACCTCGTAGTATTGGGAACTCGCATAGGTATGTCTACAGCATACGACGCAAAGGTGAAAATGCACTTCGTTTGCTACGTAGCGCGTAGAAATGGGAGAATGGAATCTGTGGCACAAGTTTTTTATTCTCCCTTCGCGTACGCACCGGATTACCCGCCGCGGTGGCTCAGTCAGCTAAAGCGTTGCGCTGCTCAGCACGAGATCGCGGGATCGAACCCCGGCCGCGGCGGCCGCATTTCGATGGAGGCGAAATGCAAAAACGCCCGTGTGCTTGCGTTGTAGTGCACGTTAAAGAACCCCAGGTGGTCAAAATTAATCCTGAGCCCTCCACTACTGCGTGCCTCAATCAGAACTGGTTTTGGCACGTAAAACCCCAGAACGAAGAACGAACGCCCCGGATTCAGCAATCCACCTCCGCGCGCATCGCACTTGTTGAGCGAGACGCCATTTTCCAAAACAGACCGCTAACTAGCTCTCAGCGCAATTTCGACGGAAAATCACAGCGATTGCTGCGACGTTGCGACGCTGCGACCAACCGGTTGGTCGCAGCCGAAAATCGCAGAGTAGGCACTGCGACTGCGATTTTCGTCGCATGCGACGGAAATCGCACTTCCGGTGCGATGAAAATTGCATCATGTGAAACGGCTTTAATATTGCCACGCGTTAGTAACGCGGGAGGACGAGGACGAAGAAGTTGGTTGGTTGGCTGCTGTGGTTAAAACAATAAACAATATTATATCGCTTATGTCGCTCTCTCGAAGTCCCTCCCACCCCACTTTTGCTTTGCTGTGTCAATGTTCTTGCTTTCAGTCGCGATGTCATCATAGAGCTACAGTCAAACGTCATTATGACACAATTACCCGTATAACGAAGGATTCCGTACATATACAGGTCGAATAATGCTTACATTTGATATGTATTCTTGTAAATACCTTTAAGCAAGGACCACTATAACGGATGTGCCTCTACAGCGAAGGAATATAGGCGTCCCCGGGGGCTGATTTGTTCCTCTACCACGAACGCACGTAGAGGCGCCGCCGCTTTTCTCTGTATGCCCGCCACTGAGCTGCGATGATCATAGGAAGTGTCAGTGGACACCCCAACAAACACCGCGCAGGAGGGGCGGAGACAGCGCAGTAGCAATGGTTGCCGGCAGCGCAAGAAACCGACGCATGCCAACAGGTGTGCGAGCACGGCCTCCGAGATTAACGCACGACACACGATCCCGGAGGCCACGGTGCTAGTTGAAACGTAACTGACACCACGACAAGAGGCGCTGCGACACAAGAGTCAAGAGGCGCTGTTCCTAATGCCTTGGGCTTTAGGGGTGATAGAGAAAAGGTAGTTAAACGTGTCCGCGGTGAAGCCACTGGTGGCTTAACGGCAAGGAAGAGAGAAAGAAAAGAGGTTCATATCATCATCATCATCATAATCAGCCTATTTTTATGTCCACTGCAGGACGAAGGCCTCTCCCTGCGATCTCCAATTACCCCTGTCTTGCGCTAGCGTATTCCAACTTGCGCCTGCAAATTTCCTAACTTCATCATCCCATCTGGTTTTCTGCCAACCTCGACTGCACTTCCCTTCTCTTGGTATCCATTCTGTAACCGTAATGGTCCACCGGTTATCCATCCTACGCATTACATGGCCTGCCCAGCTCCATTTCTTCCGCTTAATGTCAACTAGAATATCGGCTATCCCCGTTTGTTCTCTGATCCACACCGCTCTCTTCCTGTCTCTTAACGTTAACGGTTTTCCACAAGAAAAGTAGAAAGTTACCTATCAAGAAAGGGGTAAGGCAAGGAAACACAATCTCTCCAATGCTATTCACTGCATGCCTAGAAGAAGTATTCAAGCTCTTAGACTGGGAAAGCTTAGGAGTGAGGATCAACGGTGAATATCTCAGCAACCTTCGGTTTGCTGATTACATTGTCCTATTCAGCAACAATGGAGACGAATTACAGCAAATGATTAAGGACCTTAACCGAGAAAATGTAGGAGTGGGGTTGAAGATTAATATGCAGAAGACAAAGATAATGCTCAATAGCCTGGCAAGGGAACAAGAATTCAGGATCGCCAGTCAGCCTCTAGAGTCTGTAAAGGAGTACGTTTATCTAGGTCAATTACTCACAGGGGACCCTGATCACGAGAAAGAAATTTACAGAAGAATAAAATTGGGTTGGAGTGCATACGGCAGGCATTGCCAAATCCTAACTGGGAGCTTACCACTGTCGTTGAAAAGAAAAGTGTACAATCATTGCATTCTACCGGTGCTAACATATGGGGCAGAAACTTGGAGGTTAGTTAAGGACCGCACGAAGAGCGATGGAACAAAAATCTTAGGAGGTTCATATATATGGCAATAAATTTGTATCGGGCTCGGTGGTTTTTAAGCACGAACCATGGGTCTTAGGGGTCGATAACAAGTGCAGAAGAAAAGCAACAACGACGAGCTTGATGACATCAGCCCGCATCACATTTCAAAGGGTATTCTCATAAAATACATCACATCACCATCATCAGCCCTGCCTATTAGTATCAACTCGGACCAGTGCCACAACCACGCAGCGCTGCGACCGCTTTGGGCCTACTTGGGGCGCACAGTTACGGCAGGCTAGGCCTTTTCGAAACAGTCGGTACACGTGACCTCGCAATACCACGCGAGGCGTCAGCGTGTAAGTAGGCGTGGAAGCGTGTCTTTAAAGACCATTAAAGTGCGCCTATTTATTCAGATTGTCAAACGTCGCGTGGAGCTATCACTCGAAAAAATCGCAGATTGCAAGGCAGAAAGCGCACTAATGTCGAAGTTTACACGGGACTGAAACGGCCGAAAAGACACTGGCCATTGGGATCACGCTGACTCAGGCGCGTTTTAGCGCCATCCACATGCCGCACAGGTACTTACGCTAGTGTAGTCGTACCTTAAGAGTATCGCTATTCCATGATGCACGCATTGCCTAAGAAGTAATTATACTTTGCTAGTGTCTACCACTTTTTGCATCCTTTCTGCTGGCGATGTTAGGGGTTACTCGTGCACTGTTGGCACTCATTTCCTTTTTCAGTTAAGCAAATGGTATTACAGGCCACAAAACAGGCTCCAATTTGTTCTTTGACGCTCATTCAAATAATGGCATATTCATTATTAAACGTAACTCACCTTTCTAGACGAGAGACATTCGCGCATGCTAAGGCTTTCGGTCTGGCAGAGCAATAACCCAGATTATTTCCATCAAGCTCAATGGCTTTGTAACGTTCACTTGCGTAGCCACCCGGTATTACGAAGACAAGGTCCTTTGCTGTTGTCTTGGATCCTCGAAACTCGCAAGGAAGAAGCCAACGACACATTCAGGAGTCGTACACAGGTGATCAAATGAAAATTTTTATGCATTCTCCTTAAGGCGTTACAACATCAGCAAGCATTTTTAGTATGCAGCAAATTGCAAGTTTTTGTGCACTTTTTTGTTCCACCACTGTTCTATAGTAAAACAAGTAAAGGCGAAATCATCCATGATTGTAATGTCATCTTGTTAACGAGCAGACGGCGTTGTGGAATTGGTGTAAATATCTGTGACTTCGCAATGACTCAATATCACCTACTTTTCAGAGATCTTTAACGCAAATGGCACCCAGGTGGTTCACATAAGAGCGCCACATTCGGATTTCGCTCTGCCAAACACAGAGCACTGCGAAATTAACATTGTTGGTAATTACACGTCTATGTTGTGTAATGCAATACAATAGAGGGTAATGTAATATTGTGTTGTAATAGGTGTAAGACAATATTACGACATCAATATAAACGCAGGTTTTACCAGCCCGCTTCGGCAGTATTAGACAAAGATTTATTTTTCTACACGAAAAGCAAAACCATGTAATTACATGCGCTATGGGACTCACCATTAGGCTGTTCTTATATGCGTAGCTTTAAGCGTCCTCATTGGCGCTTGGTAGCATGCTATCTGTGTTAAGAAAAACACGTACGGGAGTGCGTGTTCAGAAGTGTCCAGAATAACTAAGCAGTGCGTTATTTATGAATCATTATTTCTGTTCCTGACGCCACAACATATCACCAACAACGCAAAACCGCAACCCTAAAGTGTCACTACTGGTCCACTTTTGCAGAATCCATTAATAAGGAATTAAGTGGTTAGATTGAGCAGCCTTATAAATAACCGATTTGATGCGTTCACGTGTTGCTCGTTTAGAATCAATCCTGTGGATGCGTATAACGTGAGATTTATGTAGTCTTGATTTCCTTTCTTTTTGGTGGCGCAATCTTTCAAACGAGGAAAGAAAGAGCCATGCGAAAAGATAGCGAAGAAATAAATCTAATTTAGTGCCTTCAAAAGTGACCTTCACCTTTCTAATTTAGTCACAGGCTGAAAAATCAATAGCATATTGATATCTTATCAGTAAAGCGCAATCTCAGTAATGCAATACTTCAGCCGAGCACCAAGAATAGCCTTCGGCGAGATCACTATACTGCGTTTAATTTGCTTTTCTTCTTCTTTACTTTGCTTTCCTTCCGCAGGAGATGGAGTAGGCGCCGTATTGGAAACTGTTATCAAACATCCAGGAGAGGCCGTAATTTTGCCAAATGACTGTGGAGAGCAAGCAACAAGCAAGTTGGTGCCGGCACTGTACGCCTATGAGTACTTTAAGACTACAAACCGCATCAGCGCGAGCGACGAATGCAAGACTCTTGCGTTTATCAGGAGAGGTAATCCCATCAACTTTTGCAGACATGCGTTGAAGCGTTGGCTTAATGCTGTTTCGTTTTTCCTAGGACACCCTAGGCCAACCACCACGCTGACTATGAATAATAATAATAATAATAATAATAATAATAATAATAATAATAATAATAATAATAATAATAATAATAATAATAATAATAATAATACTTTAATAACACAAGGGTTTCGTCGGCACCAATACATGATAGGCCTGCCAAAGCCGCATTTGGTTTGAAGGGCAGAGCCGACAGGCAGCGTTTGCAAAACTGCAATATCGCGGACACCACAGAATATGCAGGAACATTTTTTTGCAGGAACATGCAAGAAAAAAAAAAGCCCTAACAGTAATGAGGAGAGAAATAAAAGAAAATCAAACCACGTAACTTACGCGGAAATGTAGTGTGAGGCAGCACCAATAATACAAAACAACCAAATAGTGATCATGCAGTTATGTAATGCTAAAAAACCGTTGATTTTTTTCGTATTCAGAACCAGCGATAACATTTTAAGATAAAAAAGAATGCAAAAAAAAAAAACGCGGAACAAGAAAGTACATATGATACAACCTAAGGCCAGCGACTGTCGTAGGACTGCCTCCGGCATCATTAGGGCGTGCACATAAATACGCTGACAACTATAGACAATTTTTTTTCAATCTCCTCGCAAATTGTCCGTATTTGTGTCATCACCACCGCATGAGAATATTAAGGCCGCTCCACTGAAGAATAACAGAGTTACACTCAATTGCGCCCCTGCGCTGCGCCTGCTGTTTCAGTCATCACACCCGACTATGCTGACGCCATAACCACTTGGATTTCCCAGAAAATGAGACGGCGCCACGGCACTCTGAACGACAAGAGACGCGCGCCTGTTACAATACTATAGTCTGTCAGAGCCGGATGCACCAAGTCTTATCTGCCCAAGGCAGTGCGCGAAGCCTCTGCTCAGTGACGCAGGGCGTGAGCGGTTGTACAGGGTCACCAACCTTAGGGAAGACATCTCATTAGTATTCAATGTGATATAAATTGAACATTTCTTCTATACGTGAATAATGTGGCCGATATGAATACGCCTAACGAAGATATCCTTATAATGAATTACTAATATGCTGACCTTCACTCAACTTTAAAGCTTCTATGAGCGTTTTAACGCTACTGAGGCGTCTTCTTAAGAGCGCGCGCGGCCCTGTGCGTTCGCATGACTTCACAGATATGTTCTCCAAAGGTTTCTCGTCTCAGAACACTCTACCTCAACTTCAAACGCAGAGCGCAGCGCCACCTGTGAGCTGAGGCTTCAACGACGCTTCTCGGCAATTTCTGGCCTATAGAACCCTGTACTCAGGAATAGACAGCGTTCTCTCAGAGGCGCTGCACTACAGAGTTGTGTTTCTCGAACCACTGCTCATCGCAGGAATGAATCGCCGACCAGCGTTATTGAAGCACATTGTCTTGTTCAGTCTAGGAGCATTGCTGTCGCACACTCGGTGGAGTCGAGTCAAAAAGGCAGCTTTTATTCGCCGCTCCTCTGTTTGTTTGTGAAATAGGTGAATTAAAATTGATTGATTGATTGATTGATTGATTGATTGATTGATTGATTTATTTATATGCTTTCCTGCTCGAGCCTGAGATGAGACGCATAACGCAAAATACTTTTTTATCTTCTAGGCTACGATCAGATATTCGAGTACAGAAACAATGACGATTCCTTCAGCGTTTTTAAAGACTATCCTTCGAGTTTATGGTAAGAGTTGCAGTGATACCATTTTGCGCGGCAACGTTTCTGTTCGAATATTGGAGAGATTTAGCTTAGGGGCCGCAAGCCGCACCCAAGCGTTGGGGGACGCAAACTCCATTGTGGGCCATTTGCGCTCATTTGCGCTCGCTTTGGGTTCTTTTGTACGCCTGGCCGTTTGCGTCCCCGTTCGCTTGATTTCGGCTTGCATCCCTTAACCTAAGACGGTCTAATAGCATGTGCGTTTGAGCAACGGATGCGTTTGCCTTATCACACTGTTCATTCAGCACAACTACGTCAATAGAACCGCTAAAAAGAAGAAGAAAATCCTGGGCCACACTTGGATGGGGCGAGATGCGAAAACGCTCGTGTGCTTGATTTAGGTGCACGTTAAAGAATGCCAGGTGCTCAAAGCTAATCTGGAGTCCTCCACCACGGTGTGCTTCATAATTATATCGTGGTTTTAGCACGTAAAATCCCAGAGTTTATTATTTTTCTTTTTTAAGTTCATGATTCTAGCATGTGGAGGTGCATCGCTAGTTGACTGCTGCATTCCGTTATATTTAGTACTGTCTGATGCGTAACGCATTGTCTATTTTAAGCCCAGAACAATAGCAGTACTACAACAAAACACGTATTTAAAAATATAGCTCGTTTGAATAAAATACATGGGTTGTGCGTTATATTTATGCACCCGCTAGCAAGATAAGTGTATTTGTAGCACAGCATCGGGGGAGAAATTTGTTTAAAACAGATTGCCATAATTGATTGCAGTGCTATTTTGTGCTGAAAAATGATGACAGTACATTTTACGTTGCTCGTCTTGCCTCCTAAAGTGGTAAACATAAGTATAAATTCTCCAATCGAGGCTACCTGAAGATGTGGCCACCAAAAAGGCTTAATGGGAGAATATAGATCGACTTCCCAAGTCTTGGATAAAAATAACTTCGACGTCAAGCCAAAGAAACTGCTGCAAGTGATTGAAGAATTTTTCAACCAACTCATCGAAACCAATTATCCCGAATATAGTTAAAGGGAGACTAAAGACAAACAATAAATTAGTTTATAGACTGATAAATACTCTTTCAAAGCCTCTACTTTCGTTCGTTTCGCGGTAATTGGTTGATTACTCGGAAATAAAATAAAAGCCACACTTTTATTTTTTTTCATTTACTTTCGTTCTTTTTTGTTTCTTTTTTTTTATCGCGCCGATAACCCAAGCGCCGGTACTGCAGTGTGACGTGATGGATTTCCATGTATTTTCTCGTATTTTGGCCGTTGCGGGCTATAGCTATAGTTTTTTTTTTTTTTTTATCATGTAGTCCACCATTTGACGCCATAGCAAACGCCGTCAAAAATGCTTGACTTCACGTCAAGCTTGGTGCGGAGGTACAATTCTGGACATTGTCAAATTCCGCCATATTGTACAATTCCCCATCTTGTCAGCTCTGACTGGGCCGGAGGGCTGCTACGGCCTCTCGGACGGGCTGAAAATTCCACCGTTACAGAGTTCGGCAATATGGCGGAGTTTGACGATGCCCATATAATAGTACCCCGGGAACTTCATGGCGCCGTCGCTACCATACTTCACTTTTTTGCGTATTTTTCTGGCTCATCAAGCCTCCCATCGCGGTACGAGTGGCTGGTCCGGGATTAGAACCCCGGCCCAACGCCTTACCGTGGCAGTCGCTCAACCATCAGAGCTAACCAGGAGGCTAGAGGATCGCAGAACGAGGCCGAATTAATCGACAACTCGAAGCCCTGGGACACTGGATATGACAAATCGGTTCTGGGGAAGCCCGCAAGATGGAAATAAGTTCATGAAAAGCTGTAGTCGGATGGATGACGATATTTCCCTTTCATGATCTTTCCTCCGCCTTGCAGGCTACCGCGGAAATGATTTGCCATATTCAGTGGATTGCTGTAGTTGAAATAACCAATGTCCAGTCGAATTAAATGCAGAGCACGAGCGAGGAAATGTCACATTGAAATAGCAACGATAACGCCGCCGTGATATTGCCGTAAGAGCGCCTAGTCTACGTGCGGTCTGCTAGTTGCTTCACTTTTTTCTTTCTTGCGATTTCCGATCTCGCCGTTTAGGGACACTAAAGCAAAACTCTAAATCAGTTTAGACGGATAAAGCCTTCTTTGAGAACTCTGTTGTCGCTAATTTCGAAATATTAGGTTGATTATTTCAAGAGAAAATGAAGGTCAAAGGTTCAGTTGTTGAATTTTGCGCCGAAACCCCCACAGTGGTACGTCACTGTGACGTCACAGATTTCAAAGTATTTCTTCGTATTTAGGCCACGTTGACCCAGCAAATGTTCCCGCAACTCGCCATGTTAAATCTTTCGCTCGTTTAGAACCCAATGTAGTCTATGTTTGCCGCTGAAGAATTAACTAGGCCCTAGAAGCCGCTGTCAAAATCCATGACGCCACAACGAGTCCGTGCGGGGACGTCACGGAGGCGTCACCACCTGTATTTTGATGTTATTGCGCTTTTTCTGGCTTACCAAGCGTCTTATATCGTGGTAAGAGTGGTGTCTTTGATATTGTAGAAGGTGTAAAGCGTTTATTAGAGCTCGGGGAAGCGCAGCGGCGACAGTCAAACGAGACACGGCTTTCAAGCACGAGCGCCGTTGCCGAGCAAAAGCGCTAGACCCACTAGCGTCTGGGCCCACTAGAGCCGGACCCACTAGCGTCTCTCTTCGACGACCGAAGGGTCGTCGTAATATGGGCGGCCCGTAATATGGGGGCCCACTAGAGCCGGACCCACTAGCGTCTATTACGACGACCGAAGGGTCGTCGTAATATGGGCGGGGAGAACCTACCATACGACTTGGCGCATATGTTGTAGCGCTAGGCGACTGCACGCGATTACAGTAGCGTGCGACGTGACCTGCGTAGCCGCACGCACAACAGATAGGCCGGTGGTCAGATGTACGCCACCGACTCGCTGTGGTGGGCCCCGTCCATGTAGGAGGACGCGTTGTACGGGGCGGCTGGGGATATGGTTGCATGGCGGGCTGTGGTCGGGGCACAGTCAAGACGTCGGCGTAAGTGAGAGGCGCCCCTTGAGGGAAGGGGTGGGTCCTGGCGACGACTTCCGCGTAGCTGATTGGTGCAGCCGGAGGGATCTGTTCGGGCCTGGCGACGGCTTCAGCGTAGCGGAGAGGTGCGGCCGCAGGAACATGTTGGTGGCGTTCAGGCAAAATCTCGTTGAGTTCGTGCACGTTATCGCGGCGGAGCGGGGGCTCATAACTTGACGTTGGCTCTTGTACCGGTTGCGGTTGTGCAAAGGCCATCAAGGAGAGCTGGCGTGCAATTTCCTCGCGCACGAACACCTTCAGTTCTGCCATCAACGCTGACTGCTCAGAAATGGCCATCAAGCCAGCGAGGTGTTCGTCGCGCGATGTAGGGCAACGTGTCAATGACCGCTGCCTGCGTAGCTCCTCGTAACATTGGGACAGTGTAATTATCTGTGCCACAGTGCGAGTATTTTTGGCAAGCAGCATATTGAAGGCATCGTCTTCTATGCCTTTCATAACATTCCTGGTCTTATCAGACTCCGACATGGTCGCGTTGACTATCAGACTCCGGTGGTAGCGTTCTACTCCGGGCGGCTCCAGCGGCTGTGCGTGCTTGGCCGAGCCGCGGTATCGTCAAAGTCATCTGCGTCGGGTCACAGCCCGCCGCGCGCTGTATTTCCGCAGCTTAGTTAGCGTTTATGGGATACGCAGCACGAAGGTCCATTCGCTCGCTGCTGCAGCCACGCTTGCCCACTCCAGCGTTTTGATAGCCAGTTTCCGCGGTCATCGACTGAGATGTGTTCATGTTTGCTCGTGCGCGCGGTACACGATGCTTGTTCATTTAGTTAGTATGTCTGTGTTTCCAAGTTTATATGGCCGATAAAAAACTATCCTTACTTGGTTTAATTTGCTATCACAATCGATGCTTCGCCTTTCAGGCGAAACTGCGGCTTTTTTCTGAAAGGAGTATTAAAGAGAAAAATTATTCCAGCTGCGTTGGTAAATTAGGCTGCTAAAATCGCAAAGACGCCCCGCTGACCATGACAGCAGGCAAGGTAAGCCAGAAAAGACGCAAGAACAAGAGACGGGTGGCGACGCCGCTTTGAGGTTTCCGAACCACGCAGCTTACCTTGACGTTATGGATTTTGAAGCCATCTGCTCGGTCCTGCCAAATTTTCTATCAGTCAAGATTAACTATTATTATAGTCTAAAAGAAGCCAAATAATCAACTTAGCCAATGTCAGGATCTTATCCTGAGCCTAGAGCACCCAAAACCGTAACAATATTTTGTCATCCGTGACGTCACACTGACGTACCGGCTTCTGGGTTCCGGTGCGAAATTCGAAAAATAGAGGTTTGACCTTCATATTTTCTTCCAATAGTCGACCGTTTAGTCTATTACCGCGGAGTCAATGAAAATAAAGTTATTCAGAATACTTTATCATTATAAATTGACTTAGTGTTTCTCCTTAGTGGCCTTTTAATAAGAAACTCTTTTCCGCTGAACAAAGGAGAAGGTGCCAAGTTGCCTCTAAAATCCTGAGTATGCTCATGTGCTCATTCTAGTTAAGTGTAATGTATTTTGCCATCCGAGAAACCCTTTGGCACGGAGCATAAACTCGTCGTCTCAGAATTAAATAAATAAATAAATAAATAAATAAATAAATAAATAAATGAGCATGTATGTCTGTTAGGTGGTCACTGCAAGCCCTTGGTGATAACCCACACAGCAAGCCGCACTTTTCATGCCTCCTTTCGGGAAATTTACGCTTCGATAGGAGGGAAGCGGTTGGCCCGTTCGCCGCAACCAGCTGAGTGCGTCTGGTCTGAGGGCACTGCCCTGATCATGAACTGTTTGAGGTTCACATTGTTTTTGTTTTTTTTTTTTTAGATGCGCGTGCATCAATATTGATTATGCGTGTTAAACGCTTAACTTTCCATTTTGTCGGTACAAGTCTTCGTGGAAACTCAACCAAAAAATCCATGACTAAATTATCTTGTGCCACCTGTGGCACAGGAGAAAGAGAGAGAATAAACTTTTATTCCGAGCAAGCGCAGTCGGCGGTCTCCTTATTCCAGGTAGCCGCCGGCATGGCCATCTCCCGTGCTCGTTCGATGAGGCTGCGCTGTCTCTTTGGGTCCGGGTCTGATAGCTAGGCCTCCCACTGCTCTTCAGTTAGTGTGTGAGTGTCTATGGTGCCATGTTTTCCGACACATCTCCGTACCATATGGCATAGGGTCCCTGGGACATCACAGTATGTGCAGAAGTATGATTGCTGGGTATGCGAGATTCGGTGCAATAGAATACCGTGGACGTAGCTGTTGGTTTGCAGTTTCTTGAGGATTACTTCCTCTTCCCTAGTTAGGCTGGGGTGAGGTGGCGGGTAAGTTCGAACGTCTGTCTAGCCTGTAGTGTTGCAGAACGTCGCTATACTTTTTCGGGACGATTCGTTCTTGTTGGCGCGTCCTCGCAGAAAGCCCGGTGAACGTGAGCTTGGGTGGAGGTGTCGGCTGCCTCATTCCCCAGTAGGGACTCGTGCCCCGGAGTCCAAACGATGTCTGTTTCTGGTAGGTTCTTCTTTGCCGTTTCTGTGAGAACTTGTTGGGCTTGCCTGGAGATTCTCCCTTTCTGAAAATTCCGGCAAGCTGCTTGTGAATCTGTGAGTATTATTGCTCCCTCCCCACAGATTGAGATTGCCAAGGGTATTTCTTCTGATGATGTATGATGATGTATCCTTCTGATGATGATGATGATGTATCCGTTTCTCGTTTCTCTTGTTAAGATGCTAGCAGCCGTTCTCTCTTTGCCCTTACTGTCGACGACACTGATCGCATGGGCCAGAGTTCGGGTATATTTCGCTACATCGGTGTATTGTGTGTCCGCATTTCGGCCATAGGTTTTTCGGAGAGTCTCTATTCTGGCTTTTTTTCTTCCTTCATGGTAGGTTGGATGCATATTTCTTGGAATGGGGGCTACAGATATGTACTGTCGAATTGTCTTCGAGATTGTCCTTTTCTCGTCGCGTAGTTGCATAGCTTCAGTGCATCCTAATCTTCTGAGTGTTGCCCTGCCTGTTTCAGTAAGTTTGAGACGTTCGAGTTGGTTAACTTTGTGCTCTTCGACTAGCTCCTCCCAGGTATTGTGGAGGACTAAGCGGAGTAATCGCTGTGTGGAGGAGCATTCGGAGATCCCAATGGCAATCTTGAAGGCCTTCCGGATGAGGATGTTCAGTTTTTGGATTCCGGCTTTCTTTAGGTCTAGGTAAGGGATGCCGTAGGTGATTCTGCTGATGATGAGGGCTTGAATGATTCTGACTGCAACATGTTCTTTCAAGCCGTATCTTCCGTTTGCTACCCGTCGTACGAAATGTGCTACTTGCGTGATGGTTTCTTGCAGTTTGGGTAGGGTGGCGGCGCTCGATCCGTCCTTGTGCACATGTAGGCCGAGGATTCTGAGCGACTCTAGGAATTTGCACTCCATTTAGACAGAGACATTAAGACACAGTGAGTAATTGACCTAGATAAATGTAAAGGAGTACCTTTATCTAGGTCAATTACTCACAGCGGACCCTGATCATAACAAAGAAATTTACAGAAGAATAAAATTGGGTTGGAGTGCATACGGCAGGTATTGCCAAATCTTGACTGGGAGCTTGCCACTGTCGTTGAAAAGAAAAGTGTACAATCATTGCATTCTACCGGTGCTAACATAAGGGGCAGAAACTTGGAGGTTAACAAAGAAGCTCGAAAACAGCTTAAGCACCGCACAAAGAGCGATGAAACGAAAAATGTTAGGCCTAACGTTAAGAGACAGGAAGAGAGGGGTGTGGATCAGAGAACAAACGGAGTAGCCGTCATTCTAGTTGACAAATGGGGCTGGGCAGGCCATGTAATGCATAGAATGGGTAACCGGTGGACCATTAGAGTTACAGAATGGATACCAAGAGAAGTGAAGCGCAGTCGAGTAAGGCAGAAAACTAGGTGGGGTGATGAAGTTAGGAAATATGCAGGCGCAAGTTCGAATCAGCTAGAGCAAGACAGGGGTAATTGGAGATGACAGGGAGAGGCCTTCGTCCTGCAGTGGACCTAAATAGGCTGATGATGATGATGAATGAATGAAGACAGAGTTCTGGTTCTGGCATTTCACCTTTTGACGGTCTTCCTTTGGTTCTTGCTTTTAGTATCAGAAGCTCTGATTTTTCCGGCGCGCACGCAAGCCCGCAAGCCTTGAGGTAGTTTTCAGTACGATGCACCGCTTCTTGAAGTGCATCCTGTTGAGTTCCTGGGGATCCGTCTGTTGTCCAGATGGTGATGTCATCGGCATAGAGGGCGTGTCTTATCTCCTCTATTCCATTCAATACATTTGGCAGTTTCAATATGGCTATATGAAAAAGGAGAGGCGAGATGACAGAGCCTTGCGGTGTTACTTTGTTCGCCATCTCAAACTTGTCCGATTTCAGGCTGCCCAGTGCCACTGTCGCTGTTCTGCTGGTCAGGAAGTTTTGTACGTAGCGGTATATTCTTTCGCCACAGTGCGTGTCCTGGAGATTCTTCAACACTGCCTCATGAGAGACATTGTCAAAGGCTCCTTTCACGTCCATGGCCAGGATTGCGCTCTTGCTGTGTTTGCCTAGATGATCGATGACGTTCTCCTTCAGTTGTAGTAAGATGTCTTGAGTCGATAAGTGGGGGCGGAATCCATACATGGTGTCGGGAATGTACAGTTTTTTTTTTCAAGTATGGAATTAGTCTGTTAAATACCATACGCTCGTACAACTTGCCTGCGCATAGCGTTATAGATATGGGTCGCATGTTTCCTATTCCCAGTGGCTTGTTTGGCTTCGTGATCATAATGACCTCCGCGTGTTTCACGATTGCTGGAATTATTCCACTTACCCAGCTTTTGTTGATGGTCTTTAGGAGGTATTCTGCCGTGGTCTTGCTTAGGTTGCGGAGTATCTTGTTTATGCGGTCTTTGCCTGGGCTATTGTTTCGGGTGAGCTTTGCCAGCGCTGCTTCAATTACTGCCTGTGTGAATGGGCGATCCAGTTTTTCATTTAGGTTGCCTGTGTAATCTAGATGCGTTCCCGAGACTGATGTGGCCTGTGTGCCTCCTGTCAGCTTCTTCTGTACTTCTTTCAAGATTTCGTCTTCTGAGCCTCCGCAATTTCGGGGGAGCTTCGTGAGGTTCTTTCTTGACTTGGTTTTAGATTCCTTAGTGTTTAACAGCGACTTGAGGATGTTCCATATCTTGCGGTTGCTTAGAGTTCCCTGAAGTCGGTCACACATTCGGTTCCAGTTCTGCCTTTCTAATTGGTCGGCGTATTCTTCAGCTTGCTTGGTCAATTCCGCAATGCGTTTTTTCCGAACTCTGTTACGTCTCTGCTTGTTCCGCCTACGGATAAGGCTTCTACGAGCATCCCTCAGGTGGAGAAGGTGGGTGCCCACCACCGGAATTTCCGTGTTCAGTTGAATTTCCTTGGTGTATTTCTCTACCTTTTCTATGATGGATTTGGTCCATTCTTCGACCTCTTCGGCAGTTGGTGTGGGGTCTTCTTTACGGAAAGCGGTCCAATTCGTGATTTTTGCCTTACCGATTTTTATGGGTGCTCTCCTGTAAGCGACTTCCGTCTGTACCACGTGGTGGTCGCTTCCCAGGGTTTCTTCGAGTCTTGTCCACTCCACTTGGGGTATACCCGCTGTGAAGGTGACATCCGGGCTGGTGTCTCTTGAGACAGTGTTTCCAATTCTAGTAGGGGTGTGCGGGTCGTTCGTTCCATAATGTTAGCTGATGATATTGTGCTGGGTCGTGGACATTCGCTCCCTTCTTCTCCGTCTTGTGATAGCCCCAAGCGGTGTGGTAGGCGTTAAAGTCCACAACACCACGAGCTTGTGCCCTCTCGCATACTTCTTCAGTTCTTTGAGGAGACTATCGAAGCTGGCGAGAGAATTCCTCGGAGGGCTATAAACATTAAGGATAAAAAGGCTTTGGTCCGTCTTCCTAGGGGGAAGTATTTCCACGAAGGTGTGTTCGATCTGATTGTTAATCTGATGCTGTTGTGCGACTAGTAGATTTTGTGTTAGGATTGCTGTGTGGGTCCTTCCTTCTGCTATGTGAGTTTCGTATCTTCTGATTTTGATTTTGTCTGTTTGGGTTTCTTGCAGGGCTTTCACGTCCGGATTCTCTTGAGTAGTTAGTTGTAGCAGGTTATGTATTTGGGTTTGGATGGATCTACAGTACCATTGCCATATCTTGATTCTTGTTTGCTTTTGTTGTTTCTTATCCTGGGGTGTGCTGTCCATCTTGGCTTTCCATAGTTTCGTTCATGCGTGCTTCTCTGGCTGGATACCTTGGCATCTTAGGCTTTGCTCACAGGTTTTCCCCAACGCTGATGTGCGTTCCCCCATTTCGGCGAAAGTCTTGTTGACATGGGCGATGAACCCGTCGAGGGTTGCCTTGAGTTGACTGACTGTTGCCGTGATGGCCTCAATGGCCTGTTGCTACTGTTGTTCCTGCGGCAGGATAGATTCGAGGACTGCTTGGAGCTTGGCTTCCTGTTTTACTTCTAGTCGTTTTTCCATGTTTTCAAGCTGCTTAGTGAAGGTTTGCTGGTCCTTGCATCTCCTAACCAACTCATTGCTCACTTGTTTTAGGTTTTCAATTTCCTTGCGGAGCTTCTCCACCTCGTGTTCCTCTGGCGTTTGTGTTGTGGGTCCCCGAGATGAGGAGGTGGAGCTGTCACTAGCAGCTTCTGCATAGCTAACACTTTTTTTATCTTTACTTTGATCTTGACCTTGACCTCGATCGGGAGCGTGATCTTCCCCTAGATATTGATCTTCCTCTCGGTGTGCTAGGGATGATGTTATCCATAGTTCCCGAGAGAGTGTGTGGGAAGTCCAAGTTAGAGTTGATGGACGAGGACAGCGGTGACGTTTGCCTGCTGTTGTTATTTGTATCGCTGATTCCTCACATATAGGGGAGAGGGTGCCGGTTTTAGCTTTTTCTTGCAGTCTTTTCCAGCAGTTTCGTGGGGAAGGTTGCAGATCTTGCATATGGGGTTGCATTGTTGTTCAGCTCGTTGGTTGGCCTGACAGCCCTTGTAACAGAAATTGGGTTTTGGTTGTGAGCAGATGTCCTGCCTGTGTCCCAGGTCTCCGCAAGTTTTACAGTACTGTACTTCCTTCCGGTATGGTCGGCATCGGATCTGGGCTCCCGGTACTTTTACGTAGAATGGGACATGCGGGCCGTGACAGTAAATGCTGGCCGAAGTCGATCTTCCCAGCATTCTGGCGCTGAGGATTTCGTATCCGTCTGCTCGCAGCATTTCCAGTAGCTGTTCCGTTGTTCCGTAGTAGTTGTCCGCAGGATAATTTAGTTTTGAAAGCAGCTTGAAAAATTATCCGAGGGATAATTTTAGTTTTACTATTTAGTTATGTCATATTTCGCCATTCTATATTCTCTGTCTCAACTTTCGACAAGACATGCATTCGTATTCAATGTTCTCATTTCTTATTTGGACTTTTCTCTCTCGTACGAGAACACCGCTTGATAAAACGCAGTTTCTTTTAGCCCTTTTTTTATTGCTAGTGTTCCGACTGTCCTAATGTCCATCTCTTAATACTTGCACATCTCTCAGAAATACTAAATCGGCCAGATTGACAATGTCTGCTTGCACGCAATCGTGGAATAACTGGCAGTAGAACACCTCCCTCTGTTCCCTCACTGTCACTACTAAACACCCGATGTTTTTTTTTTTTGTTTTTTTTTAATTTTCGACTTCCCCTATAATCTACTATACACATCCACCTATTCTCCTCCCCCATCCAGAGTGGGGGAGAGTGAGCTTGTAAACGCTGTCAAGGAAAGTGGTGTGAGACTGGAATAGTTTATATTCCTTTACGATGTGCACAGGGCGGCTGACAGACAACGTCGAAAGAGGAACGATGAGGACAGCGCTTGTCCTCGACGTTCCTTTTTCGACGTTGTCTGTCAGCCCGGCTGTGCACATCTTCAAGCAAAGCAGTTGCTGCCCTGACGAAGGGTAAGTCCCTTTGTCGAAACAAAGTTGTTCCTTAGAATTTGAAGAATGACAGCTCACGAACAAAGGTCATAAAACAAAACACTGACAGCGCATGCCTGTTGTGTTGTCTTCTCAGACTTATAAGTGCGAAACAATGACAGCAGATCGGGCCACGCAAGATGCCGCGTTTGTATCAGAAAGCTTGCCTTCGTGCATAGCGTTCGCCGCCAGCGTTTCCCGGTAAACATTACGGTTACATAAATTGCAGTTGCCGGGAAGCGTGAGAAGCAGTCAGGGCTCTTTGAATGCTATGGCGTTCCACTCTTAAAGGCGAAACTTAAGCGTCCTCCAATTTTTTCCTTTCTTCTTCCTGTCGAAACGAACGGTTCCCGAGCTGCCCCACGTACCCGCAGCCGGAACGAAATCCTATTCGCTGAACGAGCATTATGTGCAAGTTGGGAATTGGATTCCATTTCCACCCTCGTCGATTTCGTTTAAGTGTGACTGTCAAAATGAGGTCGGCATAAACTGCTTGCTGAAATCATAAAAATGATACCGATGTCTATATTCAGTGAAAAGAAAATTGGTTGCCTCTTATGTGATAAACGTAATAATTTTTGGAGCTGTAAAGTCCGGGCATAACTAAAGCGACAAACTCTTGCAAAAAACAAAGAAACATTTGCAGGCGCGCTCGAACACATTAACTAGCAAATCCCATTTTAAAGCGCTTGTCCGTGTCTAGTATTCGTCCCCGTGTTTGTTCTCGCGCTGTGTATTACCAGTATGAATAACCAACTAGCCCAGTCAGTCACCCATTTTAAAGTTACAATACTTTACGAAAGGCTCGCTTCTATTTTTTTTTTCTGGGGAAAAAATTGGAACTCACCAAAACTGCTGCAATATAATATGATCTCTCGCTCAAGATAGGTAATCTATCTAGGTAATCGTCTAGAGCAGTACAAATGACTAAATTCCGTTTCCATTCATCCATACAACCGTCCACGTCTCTATCTAGCTAATAGAAACCAAGGCTCCAGCAAAAAAAAAAAAAAAAATCGCCGTTCAAACCATCGTGACCGCGAAGCAGAAACCATTTTTCTGTAAGAATTGTTTTCCTCAGAATCTATTCTTTTGATATCATACGCCCCTCCATGAGTGACTCATCTCGCCGATACCGGAAACGAAGTTTTGTGTGGGCTAATGATGAAGTCGAAAAAAGAATGGAAAGTGAAAGAATCGATATAACACACGGAACCAGGGGCCAGTATTTTGCAACGATTCGAACATGAATGAAAATAAAGGGGTGGCTAAAAAACACAAATGTCTATACCTCAAGAGCGTCGACACAGAATGGAGGAAGAGGTCAAGAAAGTTGGCAACCAAGTACAGGGTAATTGAAAGTGTAAATACACAACCAGGAGTCATCAAAAAAATGTCACAGTTTCGCCCTAAAGGCGAAGCAATGAATGCGATAGCAACACAGCAATGTCATACGAAGTAAGGTGAGCGGCTTTGGTAGCAACAACACGCAGAACTGTTGTCGACGCCATCGGCGTTTTGCCCGCGTTAGCTCAAAATGCGTGCGGCGTTGGTGACTGTTGCTGGAGCCTCTGATATAAATAGGCACTTGGTGCCGCAGCTAAACGTCGCCTCCCTTCCCTCCCCCTCCCCCACGGCCTCTCACGCGTCTGAAGAAGGCGCGTTTGCTCTACATATATGGTGATTGTAAAGGAGAAAAGAGACGCCTACTTCTGCAGCCCTTAAGCGAGCACGGCGCAGAACGCGCGTTTGTTCTCCGCCGTGCGTTCACTCCCCGTGAAAGACGCACCCCTCGCGCCCTTTCACTCGCACATACAGCGTTCGGCGCGCGGCGACGATTTCTTCTCCAAATGACGTCATACGGAACCTCACGGCGACGGCGACGGCGACGGCGACGCCGACGGCAGAAATCTGCTTTTGAGTGTCCATATAATTGCTATCGCAATAAAATAAAGTGAGGAAAACAGAAACAGTAAATTGGATGCGAAGGACCGAAACAAAAAAAGACTAAGCAAATTTACAAGTACTGCAAGAAAGAAATTGGAAGGGAAAAGGGGAAAACTGTACGATGACACGAAAGTCAGTGCCTTGCTATTTAAGGCTCGATCTGGTGGCCTCAGTACAAAAGCATGCCAAAACAAATATTCGCAACAAGATAAGGAATGTGTCTGCTGCCGAAAAAGTCCCGAGACAACTCAACACATCCTAATGGCATGCGAAGGTATTCACCCAGCGAGACGCGTAAGTAACGTATACCTTCCAGAAGCACTAGGATTTAAAATCGAGATAAGCAAGAGATATTTAGAGCACTGAGGAAAGAAATGCAGGGAAGAGATTGATAGGACAAGATCCGTTAGAGGCACAGGTAGCGGTCCAAGGTATATATAAAAGTTTTAATGAAGAGAAAAAAAGATTGATATATAGACAAAATGCTAGAGTGATAAGCATGTATAGACTACCTGATTAGCTCAAGCAGGCAACGTGACTAGTTTCAAAGAGGAATCCAATAAATCATCATTATCATCATCTTTTTTGCTCGTCTAGAACGTTATAATTTCAACTGGAACATTCTCTTTCAGATTAATCATACAGGAGAAAAGATATTCGTCAATGTCAAAGGATCTGGCACCGGCATCTTGTATTTCAACTACACTTACAACGCCAAAGTACCTGATGATATTTGCAAGGTATCTGCTTTATCTTATCGGTGAACTATTTTTTTTTCGGCTTACGCATAACAGGAAAACTAAATGCAGTGCGGAAATGTTTCGGACCCCGTTTTGCCAGTGTAACTGGGTCATGTAATTCGCTTTGCAAGCTCTCATCTGCATTGACCATACGACAATAGAAAAGTTTTCAACACTTCGCACTAAATTTTCTGCAGTGTCATCAAAGGGTAGTTCTTTGATACACTTCTTTTTCTAACTACCACATAACTAATGTAGCAAAGGAGAGCGCATCATAATTATGTAATTTCAGCATAAATTCTCCATGTATTATGAATTTAAACAGGGCCAATGTATACGTCAAGGTCGACACACTTCGAAACAAGAGCGTAGAATAAGTCACTGAAGCAGAATTTGGGATACTTCAAATGTTGCGGCATTTTTGTCGCCTTAGGCAACGAAAGCCTCGAAAATCTTCAGCAGATCTTATTGAAAGGATTTTTAGGCAGGGCCATAATTCACGTTCTCCGTATTATTAGTGCGGAAGCAGCAGCCGCATATTTGGCGCCGAATTCGCAAAGCTTTTGCTTCGTAAGATCTGTTTATCATTGGCCGGCTATATTATGTCTAACATCAGGATTGCCTGGAACCTCCTTCCACGTGAATAATTCTATCGTAAGAACGTTTTTGTGTGCATCACAAGCGTGTCATAACATTTACACCAGTGCTTGTTGTATGAACTCTTTCGTGCCTCTCGTGCAGAGCGCATACCTTGGGCCTGCAGTATTGTAAAAGAATACGCTACTTCAGCTGAAATTACTGGCGTTACTTTAACTCGCTTTATGCTGTTCGTTTCAGTTCGACATCACAGCAAACTTTGAAGAGAAGCAAGTAAGCAGAGATGAAATACTGACGCAAGTTTCTCGAAGTAAGTATTCCTGAAATACGTGCATCATTCAACTTGTTCAGCAGATAAGCCAACTCGCTGACTCAAAGAAGGAGGCCAAGCAGACGTCGCATGTTCTCAAAACAGGAATCTGACAGAAACTATCCGTGGCTCTTGCATCGGCAACAGCGAGCAAGTGTTTTAAAGAAGCTGACGTCATAGAGAAAGAAATTCAACAAGAGCGGACACTCCCATAGAGCCCAGCGGTCGAATTGACTGCAGCGCACCAAGCCGTCGGCATCATTACCTGAGCCATACTTGCGGTTTCGGTATTGGGCGCGCGCATTTTGAACGCTAGTTGCCCCGCGTTACGCCGTCTGCGCCGCCAGGCACGGCATTTTCTTGCTTCTACTGCTCAACCGCGCACGGTCTTCATGCAGAATTGTTGTATTATTTAGTAAAAATGATTGCGAGCGATCTTTACAAGCCTCCCTCGAATCTGTGCCACGTGCAATTTCATTTTACTCGCGTCTATTTACTCGCGTCTATTTACTCGCGTCGTTTACTCGCGTCTATTGTGGACCCAATAAAGTTCACTCACTCACACACGTGCAATTTCATAATGTATAGCGCAAGACACCTTGTGGAATGAGGAAACGTTTATTTTGCTCTATATGAATGCTCGTTCCAGGTTTTTGTGCATTCATCCAACGTTGTGGCACCTGGTAAGCAGCAGTAGTTCCTGTACGAAGCTCCAACGAACGGCATCAGCTGAAAGAAGTAAATTACAAGCATTTGTCATTTTGGTGTTCAGACATTATAGGAATACTGCGTCTGGAAGCGAAACGTGCGAAAGTGGTGAATGGGCGGCATTACAAACAAAAGCAATTCGCTTTTACATACATGGCGCAGAAAATACCCGACTCATCACAAACAATACAATAAAATATGAACATTTGATTTCCAAGCATTCCCCCATTCCCGGGCATTATTTCCTGCACTTTAACAGCACAAATACAGGGGCGACTGGGCGTTTCCTAAACATCTTGGCCTCAGCCGACGGGATGGTATACGCTATACGTACAGAGATGGCTGCAACAGAGGCTCCCAGTCAGACCATGCTATAGGCGCTCGCAGAATGACTCCTAATCGCACTCAAGACAAATGCAGGGGTGCAAAGCCTGTTTTCAGTCGTTCAGAAAACGGAATTTTTCCGTTTTCTGAACGACTGAAAACAGGCTTTGCCGTTGCAAGCAACACACTGCCGGTGCAAGCAACACACTCCCGTGTTATCACTCTTGGCAATCGCTCGTCGCGTTTTAGACAAGCGCATGAGTACCGCAAGAAGGTATATGTTGTTACGGGGCCATAAAAACCGTCACAAGCTTTTCCTAAAGTCCCTTTAGCTTTTCCTAGTCAGATGCAGTACTCTGCGCACGAAGGCCGCGCTGGTTCTCACTAACTAAAGTTTATCACTAACTGCGTCACAGCGCCCTGTGCGGCCAGCGTGCCTCAAACGTACCCCAAAAAGTTGCGAAATGACTTTTCAGTAATGTTGGGCGCCAGAGAAAGCGCCACAAACTTGTCCTATAGTAAGATCCAGTACACGCGAAACTAACTGCGCACCACGGCCGAACTGGTTCTCGCTAACTGCGTCACAGCACCCTGTGCGGCCAGCTTTCCTCAAAGGTACCTAAATAAGTTACAATGATGTTGGATCCCATAGAAAACTTCTGAAACATGTTCCAGTGCGATTTGTGCACTCAAATTAACTACGCCAGGACGGCTGAGCTGTCTTTCGCTAAATGCACCACAAGTGTCAGTTCCATGCCGTAAGTCTATATGTGTCGCAGACTGTCAAACAAAATTCTCACCTTACCGTAGTTCATTAGTGCAGTGGTGCATGTCGAAGTTCAGAAGGAACGCAAGAATACGCCGAGAGCCCAAGAAACCAGGCTACAAAAAAAAAAAAAAAAATAGCACAGACGGGTCACCGAACAGGTCTGCGCTCACATGCATGCGCAGCCGGCCTCGCTCGCTTCGGTGGCGTGTCTGGCGCATGACTCATGCATCTGGCGCGTCATTGGCCAGTCGCTAGATGATGCAAAAAAAAATAGTAAAGCATACGTTCATTTATACGCACAACTTTTTAGTTTTTGCGACAAAGAATAAAAAATAAAACCGTGTCTGTTTACTTAATTTGTTGACGATTATATTTTCTGTTATTGTCATCCTTGGGCAACTCTTGCAGTTTAGGTTACGCTGCCTTGTACAAGGCTCGCGAGAAGATGGTGGCTCCTTTGGTCATCGATCTTAGGCTAAATATGGCGCAGTTGGCAAATGGCAGTATGAAACTGACTCACATATGATCTGTCAGCAAAACAACTAGGCAAAGACGAAAAAGCAGAGACTGTATTTACAAATGGCTTTCGATTACAGGCTCTAGTTAGCACTCCATAAGATCGGAGGCGCAACACAGGACCTTTTATTGCTACTGTAGCTGGCATTTTTCTTTCATTTTTGAGAATATTCAGAACATTCTGAAACAGACTATAGACGACAGTCCTATAAAACGACTAAGCGCATCGCCATTGTACCTTGTTAACTGCACGTATCTCGTTCAACATACAACGACCATAGCTCAGAATCAATGTTACTGTCTAATAGGGGCAATACAGGCATTCCTACATGAACATCTGTGCCGTAGTGCCGGCGTTGCCTCGTAAATATTGACGAAACAAGAGTTCCTCGTACTTTTGGGGTATGCAACCTAACTAATAGTGCTAACCATACAGCATCTGTAAGGGTCTACGAACTACGAACCTTGCACCAGTAACATTAATTGACATCCATATCATATCGGTCGGTGACATTGAACAATAATTTCACCTTTTTTTTTTGTCACCTGTGCTATTTTTGGTTTACATACATCAGACGCGGTTCTAGCCTCGGACATTTTTTGTCGGCTTACAAAGTGCAGGCTGGGCTTGAATACCATCCTTTTTATTAATTTCTTTGAAATGTATTCTAAAACAATGCGATCTGTGTTTAGGCATCCAAAACAAAAACTCGCACTCTAGGAGCAACCTCAAGCCCAACTATCGCATGGAAGTCTGCGCAAGGTGAGATCTTCAACTTCTCCAATTGCTACAGTCGCTTATTCGATGACTGCAGTTATGCATAAAAAAATTATGCAAACATTTTATGCATAAACAAAGTTATGCAAACATTCAAACAAAATTGTTTAACTGCCTGTGGCAGATAGCACAATTCTAGTCCATGAGCTGGTCTACTCGGAAAGGCGGACATTACTTTCACAAAAAAATAGAAAAACATAATCGACTAATTAGCAAAAGTCCCCGAAGCTTTTAACTAAACATTAAGGCACGTGCATATTGCAATTTACAAATTCTAGCGGGTGAGACTGCAAGGCAGATCCACTTGAAAATAATTGTTTGGATGACACCACTTATGAGATATGCGCCGTGAAACTTGCAGTGAAAATGCACTGTCGTTCCACTTACTTTCTTAACAAAACGTCGTTTTATGCATTGAAGCACAAAGTACCTGGAACGCCAATGCATTTCTCCGCAAAGTTCGAGAAATCAATCTTGAAACTGGTGTCATCCTCAGAATTCCGTTACAAATGGATCCGCGTTGCGAACTCCCCAGCTAGAGTTTGTAAGTTGCAATATGTACCGTAAGGTAATTAGTTAAAACTTATTTAGCGAACCTTTCTTAATTAGTTGATTACGCATTTCATTTTTTTTGTGCAAGTAATGTGCACATCTTCGAGTAAACAGACTCATGGACTAGAATTGTGCTATTTGCCACAGGCCATATAATTTTTTTAAAGAGTTCTCTGAAACAACCGGTATACGCACGAAAATAAGCAGACGTTGCCGGCCAAAGTAATGCAGGAAGCGAAGACAGGCTTCAGATAATTGCGTTGTATTCATTCCGAGCTAAGAGGAAAAATCCCGAACAAGAATTGATGGGTGCATGCTACATGGTAAGTCGTTCAATTGAAATAAATCAGCTTCATAGCCTAGGTTACCGCGAGCAACCTAGACAGAATGAAAGTGGCAAAAGGAGGTCTCATTTTTTAAACTGGCGCGCTTCGCGCATAAGTGTCTGGCGGAAACTTGCACCATTAATAAAGAAGCACTCGCGCGGTAACGCCTTACACATATTTCCTAATAGTTAACACGGGTCGGCGATATACCGACAGTATTAATTTTTACTGCCAAGACATCTCAGGCTTCGAGCGTATCCTCTGAAACATTGGGAGCGCACGCACTTTCCCACCAGGTCACAAAGTTTTCAGTTAGTCATGAACGAGCTCAAATTTCGATTCAGATTAAATGCCAAATATAGGCCGTCCAATTCACTCTTCAGTTGCGAAGATGGAAATACATGATATGAAATATGCTCGTTTCTGTTTTCGGTTGTTTTCCCCCAGCGTCTTCAGTGAACATTCGGTTGGATCGAGTGTCGAAATCTTAGACGCGAACAACCAGCGCTTTCAGGGGGGCCGCGAGATGGAAATAGGCACGGTTTTTGTGCGAGAACGCAGCCTTTTGCGAATATTTAATCACACAGGCAACGAATTGGAATGTATACTAGAAAGTATATATTCTGAACGCCTATACAGCCGCACATCCTGCATGCAGCAATACAGCAATTATCTCCTTGGCCAGCGGTGGATGACTCTCGATGCATGTCTGTGCCCCAGTGGTTGCGCGTCTCGACGTGATAAAAATCGTCGCGTTCTTTAACTTTTCTAGAAGAAACTAATTTGGCGTCTCATGTGTAGCTTATTTTATCTGTGTTAATGCGATTAGCATTCTTAGGGTAATTCGGCCACTTTTCGGGGGTGGTCTGTTTATCTATCTACGCGCCCATCTACCTACCTGTGTCTCTAACCGTTTTCCTGCCAACTGGGATCACTGGGAAGTTTGTGGACTATTGGGTAGAACAATCGGGCGCTGTGCGGAGGGAACCGTGTTCGAAACCAACTGCCGGTCCATCTTGGTTCACTGTGTACGTGACACTAGGTAACTATGTGCCACTTGGCATGAGCCGCTCTTCAAAAAAAAAAATAATTTAAGATTTCTCCAGTGCTTGGGCGCAATCGAACCCGCGCCAAATACATTCAGACAAACTTCTCTGAATGTAGATTCAAAGAGGCGCCACGCTCGGACATCGTGACGGCGCCGCTGAGTGACCCAGCGTGTGGAGAGGGAAGCGAGAGAGACGAGACCGGCTGCATACACGGCCTCACACATGACGCGTTTCTGTGGCGAAAATATGGTGTTTCCCTACGCTGCCTAAGTGGTAATCGCAATGATGTCGACATCCATAGTGAGATGGGCTCTGCCGCAATTTTTTTGATCATTTCATGGCGAACATTTGCCTCTTGGCCAGTATCTATCTATCTATCTATCTATCTATCTATCTATCTATCTATCTATCTATCTATCTATCTATCTATCTATCTATCTAGCCGCCTACGTCATGGTGCTCTCATGGTCGTATCGTTAACTTCGTATGTACCAAAATTGGCATAGTACGAGAAGAGGGTATGACGAACATAAATAATAGGTCATGACATGAATGTCATGACATGCGTGTCATGTAGGTCACGAAACAGCCACCGACGTCTTGGTGCTCTCATGGTCGTTTCGGTAACTTGGTAGGTACCAAAATTGGCACAGTATGACAAGAATGTATGACGAACATAAATGATAGGTCATGACATGACATGCATGTAATGACATGCGTGTCATGCAGGTCATGAAACAGCCTGCCTAAAATGACAATGACTCAGGGAAAAAGATTACCAATCAAAAACTACTGAAATGGGTTCGGACGTGGGTAGGAAGTGAACGAAACACTCAAGGATGATGACAAAACTCAGTCATGAGCACGACTGAGCAAAAATGACAATGACTCAGCGAAAAAAGATTAACACTCAAAAACCAGCAGAATGAGCTCGGATGTGGTACTAAGCGAAGGAAAGGCCTGAAGGTTGATGGTCGAAGTCATAGTCACGAGCTTGACTAAGGCTTTCGCCTTAAGGTAGTCGTAGGGGTAGCTAAAGGGACGCCTGAGGACTCATGACATGCGTGTCATGTAGGTAATGAAACAACCGCCTACGTCTTGATGCTCTCGTGGTCGTTTCGTTAACTTGGCAGGCTCCCTCCGCACTGCCTTGCATAACATCGATTCTCACAGGGCGTGGGATCTGCTAGCTTTTTTTTTTTTTCAGTTGACAAGACCTCGGACATTATTTCTTCCATTGTTTAACATTCTTTTAGTACCACGACATGCAGTGACTGGCCATACTCTATTTTTGTCAATGTTTTGCTTTATTCGCTGAAATTTGTCATCTTGCTCTTTCTTTCCTCTTTCCTTCCCTACTTCCTAGCCTACATGTGTCATGTTTCTGTCTCGTTTTATAATTTCTCAAGAGTAAGCAGGCGTTGTACCCCTACCGGTGGCAGTTGCCAGCCAGCTCGTTGCTTTCTCTTTCCTTTCTTTCAAGTGTATATGTTTTAAATCCAAACAATAAATCGTAATATTCTTTCAGGCTCCCAAGGAAAAATGGTATGATGATATAGCTTTTGCAACTTCATTGTTATAGTGACAGCTGCTTTCAAGTTCTCAATATACGTGCAAGCTGGCGTGTATCCCGGAAGATATTTTTTCCGGCTGCGAAAAAATAATGTCAGCGTGCACAAAACAATGCATGGTACAAGCGCTTCAATTCAACACCTCCCATTTCGAGTAAACTATTACTGCCACCTCCATGGCACATCTTCTCATATCCTTTTTCAGTGACCAACAGCATGCAACAGCTGCTAAAGGTTCACTCCTGCGCAACTATTGACTCATATATGCATTCCACTTCCGATAGAGGTGGAATAAAAAAAATGCTCGTGCCCCGACCTCGATAAGGTGCACGTTAAGGAACCCAAGGGGATCAAAATTACTAATCTATAGCCCTCATCCACTACGACGTGTATCTCAGAACCCGCTCTGTATAGTTTCGGGATGTTAAATTCCACAAGTTTCATTTGTAGTACTAAAAATCCTTCTGGTGATCCGCAATTTGGGCCGGTAAAGTGCACCCTTGCTGTTATTTTTAGTATGATTAAAATAGCCAGTAAGCAAACATAGGGCATCCGCTTGAACGTTGCCCAGTGTCATACCGCGCTGTTTCCGTGGCATCTGTAACCGCTGAAGTCTAAATTTACATCGACAAGTGGAGGTCATTTAGTTGGTTACGCATTCATTCCCCCTGCCATCCATATTTATGTACATGCAATATCGTTCATCTAAGGCATTGAACATAAAGAAAACAGACCTGTGGGCATAGAGAGAGCCGAAAATAGAATCGCTCACTATTGGCGGTTGCGTCAGCACCACGGCACTCATAGCCGCGACACGGGCGCACGGTGAAGTCATCAGGCAAGCTTTGTGGCGAATGCCGGCTTACGCGCTATCTTTATGTGAATTTTGGACATGTTCGATTGAAACATTCAAGCCGTCTCGAGTACTTCGGGGGGTCACAGATTGCTTTTTACGTGCAAAAGCTAAACGCGGGCTGTGAGAGACGCCGTAGTGCAGGACTGCCAATTAATTTAGACCTCCCGAATGTTTTCGCTTCTGCCAAAATCTGAGTAAGCAGGCATTTTTTCGGGCTGTGGCACCGTCAGAAAACGTCGGCCCTGGCCGCAAATTACGCTCGTGACGTCGCGCTCAGCAGCGGAACACTGTAATCACTAAGCCGCTGGCGGTTGGAGTTTCAGGCTCAATAGGCAGACAAGCGTGGGCCCCACAGTTCAAGACTAGCAGAAGCAGTTACTATGAAGAAAAACTGGAAAGATTCAGCAGCAGGTGTTCCCCTTCGCCCGGTCTGCTCCGTCGAGGCGCGCTCTCGTGCATGACGTGGCGTCGCAGCCAAAGGGAATTTAGGTGCTGTTTCGCTGGCTTTTTCGCTCTAGGGGCTATTTGATGCTTTCGCAAAGAAAAAAGGTCGTAGTACTTACTACCTAGTGTCACACCATTTGCTACCTTAGTATAACTGCAGTTCGTAACGATAGAGTTAGTAACATAACAGACTAAGCAAGGTAGTCACTGGTTCTAATGGGTTTCATCTACCAATTCCGAATGCAGATAGCACCACCGGATTTAAAGTGTTCATTTTATAACACACATATCGGACCCACCGTGTGAATACGCCACATCTGGTCCGATATATGTAGCAGAAGTGAGAATATTTGTATCAGGTGGTGCTAACTTCGTTTGGAATTGGTAGCTGAAACCCATTAGTAACAGTGACTACCTTGTTTAGTGAGTTATCTTACTATAGCTCTATTGTTACCAACTGTCGTTATACTACGGTAGAAAATGGCGGGACACTAAGTAGTAACTACTACGACCTTTTTTCAAGAGTGTATAGTAAAAAGGAAACTGACATATTTCATTCACTACTCGATTCCGCCCAGACTACTCGCTCACGACCCCGAACTTCTTATTGGTGAAACACATGCTGAAGTACGCATCCACCGATGCCCTCCTTAGATCCAGGTCACCACTCCTACCACCACCGCCTACTTCCATCAACACCACGATCTATGTCTACATCTTTTTCCATCGTTTGCCGAGTAAAATTTCAGACCTACGTTATATTTGTTGAATTATTCGCTGTAGCCTGGGCAATTTGTTCAGCCGGGGCGGACACGGTACGCCCATTTCTTAGCTTATAAAGATTTATCGCACTAGAAGACGTAGATTAAACTCATATAAGCACTGGTTGGATTCAGCACACTACCACTCAACTTCTTATGTTTTCTGAGAATCACTTAAAATTCTTGCGCAAAGAAGGACATTGAGCAAATGCCTTAATTTATAACTCTGTTCGCAGTAAAAATACATAAGTTTCCGCGTGTGCTTGATAAAAGAGCTACTTGCTCGTAGCTGTTTTTACCGTCCTACAAACATGGGGGCGTTCTTTTTGTGACTGTTATTCCTGCTCACAGTGAATTCAACCTTGTTCCGTAAGTTTTCCGGCGGACTGAAACAATAAACGCAAAATAAGTTTGCCTAAAACGGTCCTTTTCTCGCATTTTATCTTGACAAAATCCCTCTGGCTCAGGCTCATTATGCATAAGATACACGTATGCACTAAAACATTAGGTCAAAACAAATCTGCTATCCTGCTTATTCTAAACTAAATTCGAGCCAACGTAATCCATTTGTCACGTAAGCGTCACAGACAATCGGTAGCATTTCCCGTTGCTTGAAATCAGTTTGGCCAGCATGTACATGCTCATATGCGAACTCCGCACAGCAGCTGACCTGTTTGATGTTAAGTAAGAAGTCTGTCACGCGAGGGTAAATAAAGTTTCTTTCTTAGAAACATACTATTCGAATCCTGTTGAAATTTAGAGAAAATATTCCCTGTCAACATAGGTGAGACCGCATCAAAATCTGGCGACCAGTCACATTGTCAAGGCGAGTATAAAATACAGACTACATCAAAAATTTATCAATTGGTGCGATTTGTTTTGGCTGACATATTGCTATAAGCAAGAAGTGTGGTCCAGTTGTTCATGTGTTGATCACCCATTGAAAGGATGCAGAGTAACGCATAATCTGCGAACTACCCCACTGCAGAATGATCTAGTTTAACTGGCGACATGTTACTTCACCACCGCTAAGGCATTTCGTTTTTGCTTTTTTTTATTTTCATTTTACCTACACAGCCCGCTTAAGGATGCTCCAGATGGTATGGTGATTTTTGAAGTTGGCCTGTTGACAGGATTCAAGGCCAACGTTACAGACTTGGAAAATGTACGTGACAGGACTTTCTTTATTGTCTTTGTTTTCCCCTCCGTGGCTCCACGGCTCCTGACGTGTCTGTTTCGAAGTGTTCCGTCATCACCGAAATTTGCCAGTGCCATTGTGTTGGTGCTGCGCTCACCATTCTCGCATGCAACGCCTGTCTGCGCTGAAAATATGTCACGCACTTTGAAAGTACTTTTGTTTCCATCATTCCGTCTACATTTCGTAACCAAAAGCGGTGTGCAGAAGCGTTCCAGAAAAAAACACTGAAAAAAAAAGTGTTTTTGCCTCTGCTCTTTAACTTTGCCACGTAGGGCGTAAAGAAAGCTCTACATATATCTAAAATTTCCACCTCTATCTGAAAGTCCGTGGACGAAATTTCCATCTGGCTTTCAGCTGCATGCATAGGAGACGTGAGACGATCCCGCAAAGCGTGACCTCTCTTTAGAACAATTCTGGCAGGATCGTCTTGTCTCGATTTTAGTTTCTTCTGTTTTCTGGTCAGAGGCGGTGATGAAGTCATATGAAGTTAATGCACGGTAGTTACCAATTTTGATGGGTAATCCATCTAAAGCTTGAAACCATTACCTTGGATACAAGGCTATACTGGAAGCGCGCAGTTGGTACAATGGTTGTCTCGTCGGCCCCAAGGGTACACGTTCAATGAAATCCACGGGGCGTCGATTGGAGCAGTCACCCTCTTTAGATACTAACCTGCACGTGGCGCTCGTTATCAGCAGAGTACTGCATCAGCTACCATTTTGAACCCATCAGGCTGCCAATATAAGAGCTGGAAATCATTCATCGACGGTGGTTAAGAAAGGCATTTTGATAACTAAGACAGCAGGTGGCATCGTAGAATGCTTTAGTAGAACCTAAGACATTGCATGTATGCTTTCAAGTCTCCCAGACATGGCTAATTCATTCGTCCAACCTTCAGCACTATCACACTGCCCTAGCGTTCCTTCAAATTCTGCACACCACAAAGAATTCTCATTTTCATACGGCACGCTCAATAACCTTCTTGCCTTGAGCGTTATCCAGGCTAAGCGTGACCTGCCGTGGTCGTTATAGAGGTGCTTCAGCGTCAACGAACCATTCCTACGCCGCATTCAGTGCGACGAACGCCGATGGCTCAAGCACATTCTTCGGCTGTGGAGCCCACATATCAATGTAGTATGCTTGACTCTGCAAGTTTTCACGGACAAATGGGTAAATACCTATCTCATCGCTAGCAAGGTGGTGCTCGTAATCCTGTAATTAATATCGCACTGGCAAGTCGCTTCCACGGTCTGCTTTTTACTATATACTGTCGCCGAGTGCAAAACTACTGACGCTGCGCTTCAAATGCTAACTCCTGCAGACCCGGAGTCATTGACTTGCTCTTCGGTTCGAAAACTGTCCTCCAAAATACCCAACGTGGCTCCTGTCCCAACTAAGTCTGGACAGCAGGCTATGTAGATTACCTAAAGCGTCTACAAGGAACATGGCTTTAATGTCAGCTTAATAAGATTGCTTACTAAAGCGCCTGTGGCAGGTAGCATAATTCTTATCGTTGAGTTGGGTTATTCGAAGAGGCAGACAATATTAGCACGAGACATCGAAACACATATCCAACTAATTAGCAAAACAGGACTAATGAACTTCTTAGTTAATTACTTTACGACACATATAGCAATTTACGAATTGTAGCCGGTGAGATTGCTAGACGCATCCACTTGAAATGAATTTCCAGGATGGCACCAGTTTCGAGATGTTATTTCCCAAAGTGTGGGACGAAATACATGGGTGCTCCAGATGTACAAAACAGCATTTTTGTAAAAAAGTAAGTGGAACAACAGTGGATTTTTACGGCGAGTTTGATGGCGCATACCTCCAAACTGGTGTCATTCTGCAAATTCATTTCAAGTGGATACGTCTGGCAAGCTCACCGGCTACAAATTGTAAATTGCAATATATGTTGTAAAGTAAATAACTAAGAAGTTGATTAGTGAATTTTTGGTAATTAGTTGAATATGTGTTTCGATTTCTCGTGCTGCTAATGTCCGCCTCATCGAATAACCCAGCTCAATGATAAGCATTATCCTACCTGCCACAGGCGATTTCTAAAAAATCCGTAAAACTTAAAAATGAACACCCTGTATAAAACGTAAGGCTGCTTTTAGTATACTCTATAAATTATTGTCAATGATTTGTGAATCAGGGTTTCAAGAAATATCCGGATATTTGAGTATTGGTCGAATCAACGATGTGTAGGCCGCAAGCTTCGTTTCAAGGCTACAAGGTTCCACAGTTCGGTGCATTGACCACCACAATTCAGTTGGTCCTTCCGCTGTAATGACAACGATGTCCACAGCCCAGCTCAGGTTACAAGTGGTTCCCAGATTTAAATATTGAAGTTTGCCGATCTTTCGTCAAGTCAACGAGTTAGATAGATTTGGCTAGGAGATCACGTGGACAGGTTAGAAGCATGTTCTTGCTACTTCATTTCAGTTATATATGGGCAATATCGCTGAGTGAGGAGAAATGCTAAAAAAAAACGCTGATTAACGGGGGGGGGGGGGGGGGGGGAATAAATGATGGAGGGCGTACTGTCACACTTAAGCACGAGGTGGAAAAGCATAAAGATAAAATTCTAATGCCTGCGCGCAATCAGTACTTTCAGAATAGGTTCCACTGAACAAAAAAAAATGTAATTCTGCATAGCACCTAACGCCCTCTTTGCAATGTGCTGGATAAGGTCATGGTTCAAGACAAGCCCCTCAGAGAGAGAGTGCGCAGGTCTCGTCACTGCTCTAAAGTTGACGTGCAGTTCTCGCCTCTGCTGGTTATAAAGCGGATAAGTTAATAGCACGTGTGAGAGGTACTCATCTGGTTCACCACAAGCACATGATGATGATTCAACGCACCCCATTTTATGTAGGAAGTGGTTGGTGAAGGCCGCACCTATAGCCGAAGTCGATTAAACAATGTTTCCAAGGCTCTCAGTAAGTAACAAGAAAGTCTGAATTTTAGTTCAGGGTCCACTAGAATAGATCTTTTCCTTGCATCACTGAACCCTTCCATATAAAGTTTCTTCATGATGTGGCTTATGGAACCCGTACGGGCTCCGAAACGCCTCTGTTTTTTCACCTTTACTTGATCAGTGACTGCCACTTCTTCATCACGTTACCTGGCAGGACGAATTATTGTCGAACCCTTGATAACTCACATGTCGCCGTGTTCATTGGCCCGTTTTGTCATTTCGCCTGCCCGGTCGTTCCCAAATAATCCAGTGTGGCTGTGCGCCCACAAAAATACATCATGTCCACGACATTCTGCGCTGTGCACATCTATCGCAAGTCGCTGAGTTAATAGGATAATGAAATGAAAAGGAAGCTTTATTCGAATGAAATGTATCCTGAATAGATTTCTTTTTATTTAAAGTCAGTTGCCATTGATGACACCACGATATCAAGTTAGGGCTGCTATTTATTCATATCTCGTCATTTCCACTAGAGACCTTAGCAAACAGCAGGCAATCATTGGCAAATAAATGGACACTGTAATTCAAGTTTGTCTATGCGAAGATCGTTTATGAGAACAAAGAATAGGTGGCCAGACGACACAATGCTGCGATACACTAAAGGCCAGTGATCAAATGTGAGTGAAGAATGCAAGCATCAGCCAGGCTCCAACGATCCGACAAGATCCGACAACGATCCGCCTTCGTCGGGGTCCGCTTGAAGACAAGCCGCCTAGTCAAAACGTCGGCGCCAGGTTGAGGCCTCCCTTTTTCGCCCACAGTTCATCTATTCAAGTCTGCATCTTCCGTTTCAAAGCTAAAGCAAGACAATCTGAGAAAGCGTTCGTTTCACACCAGCTGCTCCAATTCGTGCAGTGATTACGGTGTATGTCCCTTTCGAACGTCTTCCCGAAATCCAAAAATACTGCGTCAACGCGTCACTGTCGACAATAGAAGCAATTTCATGTACAGTGCGACTCAGCTGAGTCGTCATTGCAATCAGCGCTGATAATTTGCGAAGAACGCTACTGATTCAAGGCACGTCACTATTTGTTTAAATATCAACTGCTCGAGAACCTTGGGCTACAAGGCCACAGCAAGAAGATCGTCTTTAATTACAAGACATACTTTTGTCCCGAGCTTAGGTGTATGCCCAAATTTTATTCGCTTGGTACCTCGCTTGTATGTAAACTAGAACAATATATTAAGCAGAGCGTTTTCTAACATCATTGAACGTGTGTGTTTAAAGAGCATTAGAAGTTTGATCAAGATGAGATCATTTTCTTATGTCCGAACGTAACAGGCTGTCAAAACGTTCCTCGACACTAACGATCACTGAGAAATATGTTGGAAAGCACAACTCATTTGTAGATTTGGGGAGTTTTACGCAATCTGTACAGAAGAAAAGAAGGTATTGATGCCGTCAAGAATACGTTCGCCATCATGAACTGAGTCTTGAATTGACGATCTTGATCCTCTTCATTTAGTTAATCATGCTCGAAACTTCGTCGCCTCTTCTCTGAAAGGGTTGCTGAATTTAAAACTTAAGAAACGATACCTTGACATGCCGAAGAAAAGAGAGAGACCTCGTAATACAATGTGTATTATTTCACCCGGTTACCCCTTCGTTTTAAATACAGATTATCACGCGTTACCCGTGGGCGATGCTTATTTTCTTTTTTGTCCAAGTGACCAGACACATACTCATCTTTAGAACGCAATACATCATGCTTAAAGAAAAAAAGAAAAATCGCAGATTTGTTCACTGTCCTCTGCAGTGCTACATGAGCTAAAAACGTTAAGTAGAATTCTACATAGTGGTCAAGTATATCAATATCGCTTGCGCGGTATTGCGCAGCATGGTCAGGTGTGTCCGGATATCTCCGGATGCAACCTTGTTTTCTTTATAACTGGTGACGTGGCGCACTTTTGGTAGACTTCGCATTTAACAACGGAGCTAAAGATGCATTGATGCTAGCCGTGCGCAGATAAATCTGTCTTGTGATTGGTGCTTTTGACCTTCTGCGTACTGAAGTCACCAGTTTTGTTAAGCGAGATATGTCACGGCTTTTTCTTGCCTTTCTGGAGGAGACTGCTCTAGCAGGCTAGTGGTGGTAGGGCTTAGGTAAGCGTGTCATGCCGCGAAAGAATCGCTGAAGCGTGGCAACTGCCAACAGACGGCAAGGTTAGGTCTCACTGCAGCAGCTGGTCACTCCCTGTCTCGGCCACGTAGTCATAAACCCGCTCCCTCACTCAGTCGTCATAGAAAGCGAATTCAAAATTTAAAAGCAAGGGTACACACTATCGTAATATGAACATGCAACCATCACGTTCTGGCCAAACTTTGGTCGAATCAAAGATGCCGAGAAACGAAATGACGAAAAAGACATCCGACTTTACGCATGTGTTAAAAAATGCCTGGGGAGTATAGGAATGGTTCGTCCTGAGTGACCGACAGGATTAGCCATAGGATTTCTAGGCTTAGCCACATCAGGTGGTAAGTGACTTAAAAATATGGCTTTGGAATCAGCTGGTAAGACGTTGTTTTCATCAGGATATCAAAAGTGCATGCAGTAAATGTCAAACTGCGTGAAGGACCATCCATTCTGAGCAGCCTTCTGTACAGGATCTTACCCGTAAGCCTCGTATTTCCCCTTACTGCTCTTTTACTGCATTTGGGTGAGCTCAAATATTATGAGCAAAGTTTTTTACGTTGCCGCTACAAAACGTTTTGGTTTCTTTCCTACGCACATGCAGCTCATCAGATACAAAAGGATTGACGCTTACAATCTAGCAAGCCGCAAGGTTGACTTTTATGTCCCCTCCATTTCAAGAAACACGACAACCTGCGTTAGCTTCTCCCTTGAGCAAGAATTCAATGCCGGCCAACTGCAGTCAAGCTACGTGAAAGTGTATGCTTACTACGAACCAGGTACGGTCTTCATTTATTCTTTATTCCTGGAGTCTTCCCATACACTAAAGGCAAATATTCATTGACGATATAAGCTGGTTTTCGCTTAATTTAGAGCATATAAGCACAAAAGTGATAACAAGAGTCATTTCTAGGATACAAAAAAACGCAAGAAATGCACTCTAAATTGTCATAGTTAACTGGCGTACGAGTTAATGTGGTGCAGCACATATGTATTTGCGTTTGCTACCAGCGACGCCACTGCACAGCTGAACATCTGTGTATGTAATGGCAAACCAATTCACGCACAATCGAATTTCACACAGACTCGCGAAATGCAATGTTGAAGCACAATTCAATATTTGCCGTAACGTAATTAGTTAAAAACCTTATTAGTGATTTTTTGTTAATTAGTCTATGACGGGTTTCATTTTTTGTACAAGTAATGCCTGCCTCTTCGAGTAGACCAGCTCATGGACTAGAATTGTGCTATCTGGCACAGGCATTTTTTTTTAATGTTTGAAAGTGTTCGCTGAAAGGCCCTGTATAACAAGTGTTTCACCGAAAACTTCAAGTGACTCCTCGAAACACTTCAGTAAAGGGGTAATTCTTGCGGCGATATTTTGTATGCTTGAGACGGCAGCAGCAATTAGGCGATACGCTGATTAACTCCAACTTTATTAAATTCACTCGTCAACATTCCTTAATTAGTTTCATGCAAGTCTTGCAATGGCGGTATTGAAGCTAGTCAGTCCATGTTGAAAGCATGTTTACTTAAAAGCGATCCTCAGAATAACTACCATCAGTTTTGAAATATTTGTCCCCAAAAGCAACCGGGAAGTACATCGGCATTCTACAGTTTTACTCCACAATGTAATAGACAGGCTTTCTGTGAAAATAATACGCCGAACACCAATGATTAGCCGCCGGTGCAAATAACGTGTCCCCCCGCTCCCCTTCCCAAGAAAAAAAAAATAGAGCAACCTCTTTAGGTCATAAGGCATTGTTTTTAAGACTCCTTTACTAGGCCCCACCAGAAATTGATGTTTATACATAAAGTTGTAAAGCGCCGCTTATGAAGCATTCTCCTTCAAGAGTTTTCAAAACGCCTCAGTAATAGTGGAAATATATATGAAATGTTGCGAGGAGATGGATGCGAGGAAGGGAGCTAACCCTCCAGCAGCAAAAGCTTCCGCCGATTGCCTCGGCTATAGTGACTCCAAGCGACATTGCTCCCCTGCCCGGATCCCATATATCGTCGCCGAACACTCGCGTCAAATTTACGTCTCGTGTCCCGCCTCCATATCGCTTTTTTCTTTTGCTCCCTTTGATGCACGGCGCAGTTCATGTCAAGTTTTTGCGTGCACTGTGTTATACGGGAATTGCCGTGTCGCTTGCGCTGCTGTTCTGTTCTCTGACGTCGTATAGGCGGGGTCTGTGACGTTGACGGCAGGGAAATGCCCAACCTTGGCGAGGAGCATTTTAAGAATCAGCTTAAGTATTTATTGGAACACTTGAGATGGTATACACTTCATTGCTGAACCACAGGCGCCATAGATAGACCAGAGGACATTTTTCTTTTTTTATTACTTGAATTACATCTCAGTTTTAGTTGAAATATTAGACATTATTCAATATTAGATGTTCTTCCAAAATATGCGCTTATAGTAGATTTCAAGTGTTCATCGTTCCTACTTCGCGTCAGGTACGACGACGAGACGAATGGCGGCGATAGTGACGGCCATATTGCAGTGTAATAAATTTACCCACGTTCAGAGCTGTATTACTTCCTGTTGCAGATTTTTCCTGCGAACGGTTTTACACACCCGACAAGTCAAGTCCGTTGTTGAAGTTCCACTGTGACCAGGAGGACGTCTGCACTTGCACAGAAGGTAAACCGAACACCTGATTGAAAAAAAATTAAGAAAATATATTTATACATATATTATTTAGGGTATCTATCCTACTCCGGGACCTCCTCCTGTATATTACATGTTGTCATAACTTCGTACGTAGTAAGGAGGAGGAACAACTTTATTAAACACACCAGTCAATGAACGTCGGGAGAAAAATCCTTCTCCCCCGTCGCCCCTAGCCGTCGGCCGGAATACCTTGAGACACAGCAGCAGCAAGGGCTTGACCGATGATGTCCTGCTGGACGTTGGGGTCTGGGCTGCGGAGCAAAGCCTCCCAGGATTCTAGAGTGCGCGAGCTATCATGCTTAGACGGACATGTCCACAGCATGTGAACCAGATTTGCTGCCTCATCACAGAATTTGCACTTTGAATCGAATACTCTTGGATGCCACTTGCTGTAGAGTACGGGGTTTGGAAAAACCCCCGTCTGTAATTTCCTCCACATAACCTCATCTTTCTTACTGAGTGTTCTGTCCGCTGCCGGGTAAATTTGTCGATTTAGTCTGTAGTGTACTGTGATTTCCTGGTATGCGCGCATATCCTCTCTTCTGTTTATAGTTTCGGTGACTTGGGAGGTTCCGGGGGTCGACCGGTAAGTGAGACCTCGGGCGACCGAATGAGCCTCCTCGTTCCCTCTAAGTCCCTGGTGAGGTGGTGCCCAAACGAGCAGAACAAGCTGTCTGGGTCCCCCGTCCCTGTTTAATATACGGATGGCAGTCTCCGTCACCCTCCCCGGTTCGTAATTTCTCACGGCGTTTTTGGAGTCGCTGATGACCACCTTTGCCCCCCTTTGGCTGACGGCCAAGGCTATGGCCACTTCCTCAGCTTCAACCGTCTCGAAGCCACTGACTGTGCAGCACGCCATTGGTGTTCCATCTTCTCTAACCGCCACGGCCACATATGCAGCTTTGCTGTCATATTCTGCAGCGTCCGTATATAGGACGTCCTGTCGACCAGTATACCTAGTTTGTAATGCCTCTGCCCTGTCTTTACGTCTGCCGTCGTGAAAGGCAGGGTTCATGTTTCTGGGTAGCGGAGGTATTTTTATCTTGTCCCTGATCTGTCTGGGGATGTCTCTTGAGCGCACTTGCTCATGTTTGGGCTCGTAGCCCAATTTCTTTAAAATTTTCCTCCCCGTTTTAGATCCAAGTAGCTTTTGATGCTGCGCGGTAAGTGCAGCCTCAATCAGTTCCTCGAGAGTGTTCGATACCCCTAGGCTCATCAGTTTGTCGGTGGACGTAATCTGGGGGAGTCCGAGCGCGACCTTGACACTTTTCCTAATAATGATTTCGAGCTTGTTCCGTTCTGCTCCACTGAGATTGAGGTAGGGTGCCACGTACACTATCCTACTGATTACGAAGGCTTGCGCTAGCCTCAGGAGATTCGCCTCCTTCATCCCGTTCGCTATTCGTCTGATGAGACGACACGTCTGATTTGAACTGGCTTCTAACCTAGCAAGCGTTTCATAATTCTTCCAGTTTGCCTGAATCCTCAGCCCGAGGACGCGGATACTGTCGACCGCGGGGATCTCTGCGCCGTTGACGTACAGGTGGATGCCAGCCTCGCGCTTTTGGTGAAGCCGTCGTTTTCCGGGGGGCATTAGGAACAGTACTTCCGACTTTTCGGCCGAACATCTAAGTCCGTTGGGTTTCAGGTACTCCTCGATGATGTCAATTGCAATTTGCAGGGAACTTTCTATTTGCCCATCACTGCCCTTGTTCATCCATAATGTTAAGTCATCCGCGTATATGGTGTGGTTTAGATTCTCAATTTCCCCCAACTGTTCGGGGAGTCTCAACATCGCAATGTTGAAGAGGGTAGGGGATAAAACCGAGCCCTGCGGCGTCCCCACGTTACCCAGTTCAATGTTCTCTATAGATTCTTCCCCTATCTTGAGAGTCGCTTTCCTGTTGGTAAGAAAGTCCTTGATGTAATGGTACACTTTCTCCCCGACATTGAGTGAGTTCAAATTCTCCAAGATAGACACGTGCCTCACGTTGTCAAATGCCTTTGCCACATCTAACCCCACGATCACTTTCGTGTCTCGCGTTTGCTTGTCTATAATTTCATCCTTGAGCTGCAGCATCACGTCGCATGCCGACAGCTTTGGTCGAAAACCGATCATGGTGTCCGGATACAGTCCATTTTCATCCATGTACCTATTGAGCCGCGTCTGAACGACGTGCTCCATAAGCTTACCCACGCAGGAGGTGAGCGATATAGGCCTGAAATTCTCGAAGCCCAGTTCTTTACCCGGCTTGGGAATGAAAATGAGGCCGGCGAGTTTCCACTCCTGCGGTATCGTCCCCTTCTCCCAGCACTCCTGCATGTACGTTGCGAGGTTGGTGATTGAGCTGTCGTCTAAGTTACGGAGAATTTTGTTGCTCACTCTGTCCGGCCCTGCCGCTGACTTAGTCCTTAGCCGATTAATCTCTGCTCCGACCTCAGCCAGGGAGATCGGGGCGTCTAATTCCGAATTCTCTCCCCCTCCGTAGGCCGGGAGGGGTTCAAGTCCGGCGGGATTGATGTACCTATTCCTAACTTCTTCTAAGAGTTCTTTCTTAGTGCCATCAAATTGATGCGCCATTCTTTCCAGCTGTTGTGTGGACGCTGACTTTGTGCTATCCGGATCTAAGAGGTGACGAAGAAGTCGCCACGTTCCCGCGGTACTCATATTCCTCTCCATCTGATCGCAGACGTTCCCCCAATTTTGCTTCGTGAGCGTGATTGCGTGCTCTTCAATTTCCTTGTTTAAAGCCGCTATCTGTTTCCTGATATTTCGAGCCCAGTAAGAAAATTTGTTTCTGATACTGATCCTAAGGATAAGGTAGAGGTATCTATGGTTGCCGCAAGGTCATAATTGAAAAGTTGCTGCACTTTTTAAAGAACAGCTGTTTGCTGTGTTGACGTTTCGGCCGGAGACCGACCTTTCTCAAGACAGGGGCGGTCTCCTGTTGATATATATATATATATATATATATATATATATATATATATATATATTGTACCGGAGCACATCGGCACCAGCTCTGTGCCAGCCAGTGTGTGGAACAAGACGTTGACGATCGTGTGGTTCGCGCTAGGTCGGTTTTGAATGATCCGGCTTGTTAAACCGCTTTATCAAGTCTACCTGCAAAATACTCTTGTTGCATTTGGTGGAGGTGCGGGGTCGTCCCCTTCAGCGTCCTGGAACTCCGCAGCCGTACGCTACCATCTGCCTTCACAATGACCGAGGACGCCGGACCCTCGCGAGCTTCTCCCGCTCCCACACCTGTCGTGTGCTCTGGGGTGCTTCGTCAGCGTGATCCTCCAGTCTTCAGTGGCACTGACGATCACGACGTGGAAGACTGGCTGGCCGAGTATGAACCTGTTAGTGCACACAACAAGTGGGATGACCGCGACAAGTTGACTCATGCCATCTTTTATCTTACCGGTGTGGCCCATCTGTGGTTCAAGAACCACGAGGCTGATTTTGCCACCTGGTCAGCTTTCAAAGAGACCCTCGTTTCGTTTTTCGGTCGGCCAGCGGTGCGCAAGCTTCTCGCTGAACACAGCCTCCGCGGACGATCTCAACAAATTGGTGAGACCTTCACAAGCTACATTGAGGATGTCATCGGCCTCTGTAGGCGAGTGAATGCGTCCATGTCGGAACCTGACCGAATCAAACACATCATGAAAGGCATCGACGATGACGCTTTTCATATGCTCGTGGCCAAAAACCCACAGAGCGTTACTGAAGTCATTGAACTTTGCCAAAGTTTTGACGAGCTGCGTAAACAGCGCATCTCCACACGTCGCCCTGGAATGCAAACGGCTGACCTTTCAGCTTTGGCTCCCAGCAGCGCGGGTTTTGATTACACCTCGTTGCTGCTTCAAATTCAGCAATACGTACGTGAGGAAGTTGCACGTCACCTCTCTCTTGTGGCATCGGTCACTATATATATGTATATATATATATATATATATATATATATATATATATATATATTGCGAGGAAGCTGTGATATCCTCGACTCTTTATTAAGCAAAGCCGCACGCTGAAGAAATTGACAGTGGCCATGATGATGAATATATGAGAGGCTTTAAACTCGAACCAAAATCTTTGTGGCACGTTAGCGGCCGTCCAAAGGTGATGGCACGGTCCTGTTCTTTAGCCGCGTTCTTCAGCTTCTGCCGCTCAGCTATCTCGTGTCAAACATGCACCGATCGCACGGCTCCACAGTTCAGCGAACGCACGTGTGTAGCATTTCTACGTTGCAGTATACTGCTCCGTCGACGTAACGCAATACGGAAACCTATAAGGTCCCTCGTGGGTAAGAAATGTCTAAGGTAAGCGAACTTCCTTGAATTTATAGATGCTTGAGTATTGGTGGTGGGGATGGTAATATTCTCATGACATAAAAAAAAAGCTTTCGGGCTCTGGTGTTTCTTTCATTCCCTTGACTCAATTATTGCGAACACCGGCTTTGAGCCATCCTAGCGTACCCACGCGACTTCGGAGAATAATTGATCAAAGACCGACGAAGCCGTCACATTTGTTCGGGAAATAGTATCATGCCACCGTGACGCACAGCGCCCTTCGGAAAATATTTCGTTCCCTTGACACGTGCTGCTCACGTTCTCTGTCCTACACTTCCTCCTCTTCACGCCTCCTCCGTCGCAGCTGAGTACACCCCGCTCAAAATACCGCACTAAATAAGTATATTTATTTTATTGCTTAAAGCAACATTCCCTGCGCCCGTCGCCTTAGAGAAGGATTCAGCTATCCATATGCAAACATTAACCTAAAGATTTTGCTCCCCACAGAGACAATTTGAAAATTATTTTCGCTTGTTTTCTTCTTCTTCCAGGGGTTTTACGTTTCCAAACCAGTTCTGATTATGAGGCATGCCGTAGTTGAGGGCTCCCGATTTTTTTTTTTTTTATTTGACCAAAAATCGTTTTAGTGGCCCCAAAGGCAATTTCTTAATTTGATTGCGTCTCCCGTGCCCCCCAATGAAATCTCCAAGATAGCGTTACCTGACTAGTTCACTCTGTTCTGGAAAAGCTTTTTCTAGATACATTTCTTTTTATACATAGCTATATTGATTTCGTGTGTCTGCGTTCCCTGTAGCGCGCTCAAATCCGTGCAACTTTTGCTACTTCTCGTGACTACAACCATTGCCTCACGTTTATTTAACTCTTTCAGTATGTTTCTAAATATACCCACTTTGCTGTTTCAATGACGTTTATTGACATTAGCGAAACTGGGAATGAGTGAAGCAAAAATACCGCATTTACCTAAACGAGGAATAAGGATTATAAACAGGGATAAAGTGCCTCAGAAAGGCTGGCCAACGTTTCGATAGGAGGACCTACCTTCATCAAAGGCGGCCTCGTCATCCTCGGCGGGTTAGTTTTAAACGGTTAGTGGAGTGACGTCACGTCGATGTCGGCTGTGGCTGACTGTAAAGGGAGAGACTGAAAAGAAAATGACCGCTGGCGCTTGACTGTATAGGCGCGGTTCTAAGACGAGGGGAAAGGGAGCGGGAAGAGCGAGAAAGCGGCAAAAAAAATTAATAAACAAATAAATTTAGAAAAATAATAAAAAAATAATTTTATTGTTTTTTTTAATTTATTTGTCATTTTCTTTTCAGTCTCTCCCTTTACAGCCAGCCACAGCCGACATCGACGTGACGTCACTCCACTAACCCCTTTAAATCTAACCCGCCGAGGATGACGAGGCTGCCTGTGACGAAGATAGGTCCTCCTATCGAAACGTTGGCCAGCCTTTCTGAGGCACTTTATCCCTGTTTATAGTCCTTATTCCTCCTGTGCTACTCCATCTGTCAGCCACCTCTTTTGATTTTGCATTTACCTAAATGAAAGCCGATCGCTTCTTTTTTTTAATATTAATTGTACGAAAGTATGAGTTCGGCTTAGATTCAAGGATGCGGTTTCGCCAGAACCGCCAGATACTGTCTACCGCAAAAAGGTCGACACCACGAGGTGGAAAAATACGTTGCCAATTTTATCAGGACAAAAAGAAAAAATGTAGCTAACAAGGAAATCATACAGGCCAAGGGGGAAAAGGTCGCAAACGCTCGACGCATTGTTCGGAACAAGTTCAGATGCTCCTCTACACTGACATGCCTTTGAGATGTCTACTTCGCTTAGTCAAGTATAATCAGCTGCATCCCACCGGCACGGGATGAAATTCTAGCCCAGCTGATACTGCGAGCCTACCGGAAGTGCAGCACCTCGAACGCGCTAGACGAAACTGAGGACAGTGTACTATGACAGTTGCAGTTTACGGAATTGTGAAATCTGTTACTGACGCTCATTTACGAAGTTATAGACGTCGCGCTTCAATTTTTTTCTTAATTTACAAATTTTCATGCAACTTGGGGCCGTAAATCAACATTGTGCGTCGAACAGTAGGCAGGGCTCAGCTGCAACTCTTAAATGCAAAATCCTTCATTTAAATCGGTTGAACGGTTGTCTAATCATAGTACCATGTTGGCGCGCTTCGCATCTTTCTTTAATAAACAAAGCCGCGTTGGCTACCACCTAAAGCGTTCTCCTAAATTCATGTGCGGAAAGCAGCATTGTAAGCAATTATTTATTTCGTCTTATTTCTCTCTCTGTCTCTCTCTCTCTCTCTCAAGGTGGCTGCCCTCCAGAGGAGCCGCTCGACCGGTTTATGAAAGACGAGAACGACGAATACTTTGAGGAAGACGAGCAGCATGAACGTCTGAGAGAATTCGCCTGCGATGAAGTCGACTACGGTAAGGGCTCTGCCATCTTAGGGGTTCGTTGCTGCAGCAGGCGAAGGAAGACAGAACGCATGGCCGGTGTTGGTTTCAGCATGTTTCTCTTACGAACAGTAGCGCAACCAATGCCACTCGCACGGCCACTGCAACGCTGTCTCCGCTTGGAATGGCGGCGCACCCGTAGGTTATTTGGTTATAAAGTTGCAGCTGAAAATGAAGGCTGCTGTGGCTTCACAGCTTCCGCTGCAACGGCGTGGCAAGCAGCAGGCCTCTGTCGCCCTCACAAAAAAAAAGAAAAAAAGTCTGAAGAAGGTCGCTCCAATGATGCTTCCCTCAGAAACAGAGCGCATTGACCGCGGCGTTAATTGCTGGGTCGCTGTTGAGCGGTCACGGTACATATAGAGCAGAATGCGAACGCCGGCCATGGGGCAATAAAGTAGCTAGAAATTCCTTCGTATGCAAGAAGTTTATTGTCTTGTTTTAGAAAAAAAATGATTTTTTAATATAATACCTATTTCTTATCCCGTTCCTCTCCTTCGTCCTAAAGAGCTGTTAGTTCGCTACTTCGTTCCTTAACAATGTATGGAAAGCGTATACGACGATTTTTGTTTAAGTTTCATGTGTTGCCGGACAATACCTATTCCCTTACTTGCTGTGCAAAAGTGAGACCGGCAATTCGTGCGTTGTGTACTGCATAACAAGTTAGCTTGTCATTGTACGCGGTGGATTGCCCCTTATGCCCCGTGCCGGCTCCAAAGTAGTCCCGTGGCGTCGGCGGGGGCCCGCATTATCTATTTGTGCGTGGAGGAATAAGGGTCTATCTCTCTGCTATCTTCGGGTTTGGTTAGGGGGCTGTGGCGTGTCTGGACGAGGCTGAAGGAGGAAATTAAGTAAGTATTAATAGTTGACCTGACCCTAAACCTCAACCTCAACGCTCACTCAGCTGAGCTGGGCCCACCACCCCTCATTACGCCACTGAACGCCGGCCTCTTGTGTGCAAGACCTTGAGGTGACGGCGTTGGCGCGTCCCTCACTTGCTCATCAAGGTAGAGCGCGTCAGACCCGAGATAATAGTCCCAAGAAAACTAAATCAGCCTACTGTGTACATCGCGCCATCATTTCCTCAGCAGAATAGCATGATATCCTTGAGATCCGGTCCAGCACACGGAGCTTGTCTATAATCAGACCGGTACACGAACACTATTTTATTGTCCTTGTTGCCGCTTGGTTACTCTCCAAATCGGGACCAACTTGGCTGAGTGGGATTTAACGTCCCACAAAGAAACCAGGGCCGCAGCCGTATTAGAGGGCTTCGCGTTAATCGTGGTGAACTGCCGGAAGTCGAAGAGCCACTGAACACCTCCGGCGGTTAAAGTGAGACCTAATTGAGCTCACAACTTGCCCACACGTTCAGCTATTTATTTGTTAACCCTTCCCGCCTAAATGTCAAAATGATTATACGCATCTGACCGCACAAAGGTTCTCTTGGGTCTAAAACGTTCTAAATATCCGTCTTTCTGGGCTGGCAATGAACTATTTAATTGGCTATATACATGAACCAGCGTATCGAATTTCCTTCTGACAGCGTGTTTTTAGCCCCTAACCTCTTCTGTTTCTTTTTGGTAGACATTTACATCCAATTCGATATTTAGTATTTCCTGTGCCTTTCCTCGCCCAGAGTAGCAACATACACGGTGTTGCCCAGAAGCAGAGCGGTGCCCGTAGAAGAACCAGTACACTAGGTGAAGATGATCCCGAGAGTTCTGCGAGCTCGCCTTTCGGGCGCATTATTTTTAGCTGTTGATTTTTCCACAATTGCCGGTCAAAACATACGCAACACGGCCAGAAAACACAGATGCATCACGCGATGGGCCTCCGAACAGCAACGGCGGAGCGAGTGTGCGCGTGTCGCTGCCATGGCAACCGCGCGTTGGTGACTCCTTTCTCGGCTCTCGCTGCCGCTTGTTTACCTGCGCTGCTGGTACGGCCGCTTCTCCAGCTGGCGCGAGCGCGGTATCACCTCTCACATTGCCATCAATAGCAGTGGGCCGCTGGCTATCGTTTCCCCGTTTTGGCTTGAAATGTATGAAAGACTGCTTAGTACAGTCGACGACAGATTTATCCATCGTAGAGTGCAAGCGATTGCCCATACCACGCCCATACTACACAGTAAAAAGAGAAAAACAAACTCTAAGTATGAGCTTTTCATTAATGCCCCTACTAACGTTGACTTAATTTTATCTTGACGTGCTGGCACGTTTTTACTGCGAACGGTAGTGAGAGAATAGTGAGATATGATTCGTTCGTCACGCTTTTGTACGCACGGCGCAGCATTTATTTATTTATTTACAAAGTCCTTACAGGCCCCCGTAGGAGCATGACGTAAGGAGGGCATAAACGGAAACAGAACTATAAGAGCTAGTAGACATATTATGTAGCAAGTGGCGCTTATCATACATTTCTAATACAATGAATTCAAACACAAGGGATACAGCATACTTTCAAGATGTGACTGATGCGGAGTACAAACTATAATGCAACAATGAAAAGCATAAAGTCGATGAACAGATTAAAAGGGCGCAATTGAAAGATGACTGCTGACACGGTTGCGGACAGAATCATGGTTTGTTAAAGAAGCGATATTATCGGGAAAATCTTTCCACAGAGAAATGGTACGTGGAGTTTAACCTACAAGCTACAAGCTACCGCATAACCTACAAGCTAACTGCGCAAGTATGCTTGTGGTCGAACCAATGACTGTATACGGTTTGAGTGATTTAGTGATTGAGTAACGATAGAGGGTTTAGGGTCCCTAAGCAAAACACAAGCTATTGAAGACGCCGTTGTGGTGGGCTTCAGGTTAATTTTTTTAACACCTGTAGTTGTTTAATGGGCACACAAAACTCGATACGCGAGCATTTTTGCATTCAACCTCCATCGAAACGTGGCCGCCTCGGAGAGGAATCAACCTGCGACCTCCAGAACAGCAAAACAACGCCAAACTACTGGCCCAAATCTGCGAAATATGGTTTGAAGTCCAGAATTCCAACCACTACGCCATTGGTTATGTTGATGCTAAAAGACGGGTAGGCGAGTATCCACCGATACCGTAATGCAATGTAAAGAATGTTTTTGCGAAAATGTCTGATAATAGGCTTCAGGCTGTTATTTGTCGTCTCCTCGGGGATCTTCAGAGGCCTCGGCCGCCTTGCGCACTGTGCGTGAGCCGTTATAAAACACTTTTGAAAATGAATACACCAGCTAAATATACCGACATCAAGTTCTTTTGTCAACACGAAGCCCGTCTTTCGCTGTAATTTTCGGCGTTCATGCTCAAACGCCGATCTTATATAAAAGTAACGGGAAGTTAATGCCAAGTAACACAACACTAAAACTAAAATTCCTGTTCTTTCACCTTCAAACCTGCAATGTGATGTGCGACTGGCTACGTATGTTTCTTCCCAATCAGCCGGTTATCGCTTTGAACAGCCCGAGCTGCTATGTTACTGATAGAAACCCACCTCTACGCCGAACGAAATTAGCGAAACAGTATGACCAAGCGAAGTTGCCGAGCTTACGTAACGTTTACCAACAATAAGCGTGTATGCCCGCAATTCCTCTGCCACACAGCGAAGGTATAAAATATTCCAGTAAAGCATTGCATCTATCCACGCTGCTCTCTAATTATGGTGACTTCTTAAGAAGGCACGCATTTCCGCTCGTAAATATACAACTATATCATACAGTTGTATCACCTCGAAGCTTCACCTCCAAGCTCTGAAACAGTAATGTTTGTGCATGTTTACTTTTCTATACCTTATTAAACTGGAACCTTAATGCGCGCGCACTCTTATCTCTTTTGAAGATTAATTGCACCAGGTCGCTCAGACGTGCATGATCATTGTGATTAGTGCGACGAGTTTGGTAACCCTTCATGCATACATGCAGCATGATTGTTTATTTGCTATGACTTATGCTTGATTCATTCTGCAACGTTGTTCATTCTGCAATTCATCAATGCAACGTTTGGTTACACGAATAGTATGGAGCGGAAAGGCGAAGAGCAATGTCTCCAAGGATGGATTCATAGAAGTGGCCTTCCTTGTCACGCAAGTTCTCAAACCAGGTAAGCACTTTCAAATGGACCTTGACTAAATGAAGTTCGATTAATAGAACGGTCTGGACTACGACCGAAGTGAAATAATTGCAATAATTTATTTTTACGGTTTGTTCTGTCGGTACAAGTGAAATTTTGCTCACTGGCAAAGGCCAGCGGCACAAAGTTGGGGAGGAAAGCGTTATTTGTATCTGGAAACAGAATTCAAAACTTTCGTAACATCTGTTTTTTCTCTCTCTCTCTCTGTCTTCTTTGGTTTTTTTTTTTTTTCTTTTTTCATTGGCCAGTCGCCTTCGCTAATAACATATTCCCTGTCACGATAAGCAAGCGTGACACTTTTGCATACGAACTGCTTTGTGAATACAGGCCCCATTTCTGAAGCGGCAGTGGATCGGTTATGTTGCGTCATCATAGAAAAGACATGGGAATGTGAGCTTTCAAGTAGTCAATAACCCTGACTGAATTTTGCGAACAAATCCTAAAGGATTCGGCAGACGCGTTAAGATCGTGATGTGCAGATGATGGGCCATATGAAAATTCAGAGGCGATATTAACAGCTCATATAGCAATACTTTTATAAGCAATACCTTTCTTCTTAAATCCATTAGTTAAGCAAAAATCTCCTTCCTTTTTTCCCCCTTTTTTGCCTAATATCCCCACTCTGCAACATAACTGCCTATTCGAGTACGACAATAGTTTCTGTTAAAAGGCTACGGCATCAATCCTATTTATTTATTTATTTTAATACTCAAGTCTCGAGTGCCCAAAGAAAAAAAAAACATTGCCTTTGCAGTTAGAATTGCCCTAAGCAAATTTACTCGGAGCCGAATAGAATGCACGAAAGATGAAGCACAGTGTTGAGATGAAGCACTCGTCGTGAGATAGAAGATATGAAGAGAGCGAGAAATTACCTTGAACATGTCATGGTGCACTTCACGACGTTAATAGATAGGGATGACTCTGCTAATTGCGTCGGACGCTACCAATAGTTACAGTATGAGACGGACGTTCAAACATTCTGACTCTCGCGTCCAGCAGCAGTCATATGGCTTGGCAGTTTACTTTCCTGTTTTTATCAAAACGGGACGTGTCTCCTTATCTCTGACAATCAGTGATCAATGAAACGAAGAGCAGCGCGTGTGACGATATAAAAAAGTATACCTCCCTTCCACTCCGTGAAGATGGTCCAACAGCGAAGCTGTGTTAGTTACACCCAGTGTTACGAGTATTACATATGCATGTGTTGCACGTGATGCAATTGCGTAAACACAGATCTACAAGACGAACTTATATTGAAACGTTGCCAGGCGAGAAGAGGCAGCGGCTTACGACGCTGCTCGACAAGTGTCCAGTTCTCTGGTCGAAACCTGCCGAGCCGCCGCCAGAGACATCGGCTGCAGTCACGGACACAGCGCGCGTTCGGCGCGAACGCGGGAAAACGCGGATGGTGTCGGCAGCAGCTCTGTGAGTTGCGCGTTATCCGAAAGGGCCCGCCGCACAGAAACACCTTCTCTTATCGCCTCCCCTCCTCGCGCCCAGCGCGGCCTCTCATTGGTCGCCTCCTCCCCCCAGGGCGCGCCCTCTCATTGGTCGCTTCCTCCCATAGCGCGCCTCTCCTCCTTTGCAGGTCACGTGACCTGCACTCCCCCGCCGCTGCTCTCATCCTCTTCTGGTCACGGGACCTGCGTCACACCGGCGGACGGACGGATCGACGGCGCAGCCTCGACCTACAACAGTTCCGCTGTTAAAACGCATAGAGACGAGAGGACGAGATGGCACGCAAAGATAAGTAGAACACACGCGCCTAAATGCTGTTAATCTCGGTGACTATTTTATGAGCCCACTATATGAAACTCTAATCGTCAAAAGTGCCAAAATATTATGCGCATTACAACTCGATATGAATCCTCTTTGGCCGCCTTCGTTATTTCTCAGCCGTCCATGGACATTCTGGCAAACGAAATAAAATTCAATCCTTGACCCTGGCAGGGAAAATGGCCATCCAGCAAAATGTAGCACGAAGTCTACAAAAGAAGCACATAAGGGTTCGTCAGGGAAAAGAAGCTTCGCAGCAGAAGAAAAATACGTCTTGGTTCGAGGATCGAACCCGACCCCACTGCCTTTCCGGAGCAGTCGCTTTAACAACTTCGCGAATCAGGAGGCTGGCAGATAGTACACAGCAAGATCGAATTCATTCGACAATTGGAAGCGCGGTAACAGTGAACAACAAAATAAGTTCTGCTACTAGGTTACGAAAATGCGTACCTAAGTGCTGTGGGCTCAGGGCCGTGGCTTCAGAGCCAGTGGCCAGCTGAGGCTCTCAGAGACGACACAGAGTGCGGGAGACATGCGAAGGACAACATTTACTGTCCGAAGGCCCATACCAACCGAGACCCAGATTGCTGATCGCCGCCCAGGCTCGCTACTCGTGGCCCAGGCGCATGATCCCAGCTCTGATGATGAAGACGGCGGCACAGCGGTGCTACAATGCGGCCGGCGTCCCCATAGTGCATAAATAACAGTGCAGGAAAATATCTGGTAATACAGCGAACTAAAAGAACTACACGCGCTGTACTTGAAAGAAATGGCCAAGCGCAGCCTCCGCCATCCGCACTTTCGGGATCGGCGTCTCCCTATTTTTAATTTTTTTCCAAGTAAAAACACGCGAAGAAATGGTGCAGTAGATGATGAAATGAAGCAGGAAAACGTCATTAACAACGTTGATAGGATCACAGGGAACCTGTTCTTGAAAATATCTGCATCTGAAGTGTGCACGCAATTTTCGGAAACCGCACGGCAATAATATCGATTTCAATCGACACATATCTGTACCATGCCGTCAGGATCCAACTTTTCTGTTGGACTTCGTAGCCGAAAGCTATCTGACACAACAGTCATTAGGTGGATGATTTTTTTTTTTTTCGTCCAGACTGTTCTCGCAATCAACCACGAAGCTTTCGAACGACTCGGGACACTTTTTCGCGCACCATTTTCCACGCGTGAAGTCGACTCCTTTCGGCTAGTCGTGCTCCTCGTCTCTGTATCATCATCATCATCATCATCATCATCATCATCATCATCATCATCATCATCATCCTATATTAATGTCTACTGCAGGGCGAAGGTCTCTCCCTGCGATCAACAATTACGCCTGTCTTACGCTAGCTGATTCCAACTTGCGCCTGCAAATTTCCTAACTTCATCACCCCACCTATTTTTCTGCCGTCCTCGACTGTGCTTCCCTTCTCTTGGTATCCATTCTGTAATTCTAATGGTCCTCCGGTTATCCATCCTACGCAATACATGGCCTGCCCAGCTCCATTTTTCCCTCTTAATGTCAACTAGAATATCGGCTATCCCAGTTTGCTCTCTGATCCACACTGCTCTCTTCCTGTCCCTTAACGTCAGGCCAAACATTTTTCGTTCCAACGCTGTTTGTGCGGTCCTTAACTTCTTCTCGAGCTTCTTTGTTAACCTCCAAGTTTCTGCCTTATATGTTCGCACCGGTAGAATAGAATGATTGTACACTTTTCTTTTCAACGACAGTGGTAAGCTCCCAGTCAGGATTTGGTAATGGCTGCCGTATGCACTCCAGCCCAATTTTATTCTTCTGTAAATTTCCTTCTCATGATCAGGACATATACAGCTTTCTCTGTATATAGCGGCGAAAGTTTCCACTGGACTCGTCAATCATAACAAACCGCCAGCACAGAGAAAACGTCACAAAACCTTGTGCTAGGGGAACAAGAAAGGCAAGACGCGTGAGGCACAGCTCTTAGAACGCCCATTATCCGCCCATATCGCTCAATATGTGCTCATGGTAGAGTGATTTCACGACTGCGCAACCGATTTTGCTTGCTGAGTTATCGTGGCTCAATATTATGGAGCCCTGCTTGCCTTGACGCCTTGCTCAGTTCTTCGAGAGCCGAATTCACAAAGCTCTTCGTTCGTAAGCGCTCTTTCCCATCGGCCGGCCGCTTTCGCTAACAACATGTCTAGCATCAGGATTGGGTGGAATTTGCTCTTGCGAGCAGTTTGAGCGTAATAGCGCTTTTGTCACTACGGATCCTGTTTATCTTTATCATTCTTAACTAAACGCAGCTTACGTAATGGAACACAATATAGGCTATAGATCGTTCGTACATGCAGCAAAATGTCCCCATTTGACGCAGTATACTGTGTAATGTACACCAAAATATTTATAAAGCTTTGGTTAAAAAGATACGCGACTCTGTAGTAAACACGCATTGCAGGACAGAAGGCTTCACGCAGGGTGGAATAGCCGGGTTAGAGCCCCGGCTATCTGCGTCTTGGATCGTCCTGCACAATACTATATATAGTGAGCTTCTTCCTCGGCCACGACGTCGCTGTTGCTGATTCGAGGCGGCGGCAAAATGGCACGAGTCCTCACAGAGCACACATTTTATGCTGCGTTCTTCTCTTGACGTATTATCCATGCTCTTCACAGAAACATTCAGCTCGTCATTGACCAAATTGCGTATTTGACGCTGCAAACCTGTTTTAATGTACTACAGCGGGTGTTCCATCAACGACTGTTCCCAATTACTTAAATATAGAATTGAGACGCACTAATAATCTCTGGTGGCCAAGAGTCACAGAAGGAACGCACAAATGAAAACTCCCTGAAATATATCTTAGCAGCCTAATTAAAGAAGTGTCGCTAATAACCTTTACTTATCGATATTAAGCCATTAATGCCAATTGGACATTTGCAGCTACTGGACAATAAGATCTTAAAACGGATAAAAAGCCCTTATTTAAACCATCCCGGCAAAAAACGTTGAGTGTGTTTGTACATATATGTGCAAGCCTCATTTTCGTAGCTGCATATATCTATGCAAAAGCAGCTTACGCAAATGCTTAAGGCGCCTTCACAGAGGCGGTGCGCACGGTGAATTATAAAAATGTGTATAATTAGCTAAAACACATTTATTAACTTGTTTGATTAATTTGTTTGAGCTTATGGTATGAAGTTATTTTCGAAACCTGATGACAATCATTCTATGGCGAATTTACTTTGTTTGGTTTTTCTACAATGCCTGTGTTCCTAGGTATTCGTCCCGGAATTTGTTACTGAGTTCAAGTAATTTCGCTTTGTGAGGCGGGAATGTCGGCGCAATGGCGTGAGCCTTTGTGACGCAACTCCTCCGTTGCGCTGTCGTCTCTTCTCTTTGCCAAGACAAGTGCCATCAGCTCCGCCATGCGGTCAGAATGTCGCGCAATGTGCTACGCACTGCATCTCTCTGGGGCCCGTTGCGTCGCTGTGTAACTCGTTTTTTTTTTCTTCCTTTTTTTTTAGGCCAAGAAGACAATTTGGAAAATCAGATACGCCGTATCAAGGCGCGTGATAACTGCGCTACATTAAATATCCCCAATGACGAACAATACATCATTATGGGAAAAGATTCCACTTATGTTGAAGAAGATGAGTGCAAGCAGAAACAGTAAGTATAATATCGATAATATCGTATTTCTGTATTGGGGTTTCTGAGTAATTACGGCAACGTATTTGGCTCTGCGCTTATGTTGTTATTCTCGTTCGAAGGCAGCTTTAACAACGTTAGTTCACATATTTTGATCTTCTTTTCTTTTTCTTTTTCCTTTCTACATTTTTTGGGGGGTGGGTGGGAGGGGGGCAGCGCAACGTGTACCATCTGTGTACGAAATGCTTTATGGTCCTGCCCCCCGTCAAATAATCTATAGATCGTACGCGCAATGCAGTACGTGCAGGCGCTTTCGACAATTTTATTCCCGTATTTACCTATGCTACGGGGCCCCCATTTCGAGGACACATTTTCCTTCCGCCAAGAACCTCCTTGACTAACAGAGGAATCGAACCAACTCACACCTTCATATACACTAGGCACTGCGCCAGCTCGTAGTATTTTACACATAAAGGCCTAGAATTTTCATCGCAAACCAGCGCAAGTGGTTTCGACTAGCTGCTTAAAGCATCTGTTGCCAAAATCAATATGCTCCAGTCCATTATAGCCCAGCGACCATGGAGTTGTTGTTTTTTCTCTAACTCTATTGCTTTTCTATGAGTATAGACAGATAAATGTAAGTGCTCGCTTACACTTCACCCATGCATCAACTGTTTGTCCATTTATACCGTGCTGCTAGGCCTTGGACAAAGGCTCTGAGTAGGAGTAGAAAAAACAGGAATCACTTTGGTTTCACTGTCGCAGGCCCCGATACACTCTCACAAACAATTTGGCTATCGGATGTCTCGATACAGTCTTCAGACTATGATACCCTCAATTTTGTATATTGCTCTCTCCCTCTCTCCATTTCCTTCTTCATTTTTTTCGCCCTCCCTATGTAACCATGTTGGAAATCGATATAGACTCTGAATGGACAAAAGAAAAGAACGCACTACGTCATGCCAGATTCTCTACGACACAAAATGAATTTGTATTTCATAGCAGTGTGGTACCACAAAAAAAATAATAAAGTCGTCATGCTTCCGAAGAAAACAGCCTACTACGCCGAGCGTTCATAGCATTAAAAAATAAAAATAAAGAAATTCATACACCGCTTCGTAGCGAGAGAGATATGCACCAAGAACAGAATGGGAAATGTGAAGAAATAAGAAACCGCGAATTGGCAGTAAAAGCGCAAAAACAATTCGGTGCACGACGCCCATAGAGTAAGCGGGCACGTAATTAATCAGTAATGTCGAGTCACGCAACGCACAACTCTAAAGCAGAAGAAAATTCATATTTGATCCGACTCCTTCATTAGCAAGCACTGGTCTGACACCGATCAAGTCACCGCGGTTCGTTCGCACCAAAATGGAAGTGCGTCAACTTTGTAATTTTTCCAGCTTATCTCGAAGCCACGTTGCGTCAGGTAACGTGAGCACTTTTTACGTTCCGTCTTTTCACTTTCTTGAACATTGGTGAAAAATAATTAAGGTTTTCCTTTTCGCTGATCACAGCGTGGCACATCGCTTTGCGATAACTGGGGTTCACAAAGGTACTGGGGTACAAATATACAAAGGTATTCGTTGCATTTACGTGACAATGTGTGCGTCCGTGAGAACATTGGGTAGGCTCCGTACTAAACAAGCCAACTTGCAACAAAATTTACTGTAGATACGTCTTTCATCGAGACTGATGAGCCTTAGCCCACTTAAAAATTTTCGCCTCTTCGGGTGTCGCGCACATTCAACGATAGCCATACGTTAGTCGAAACACCATTTAACGCACATTGTCAATGCTTGCTTTTCTCAGTTCCATTTTCACAAAATGTGAGCAGCGTTCTATTTTTATCACCTCATTTTTTTTTCATTTCAGGTTCATGTATTTGATCGACAGCAGCTCAATGGTTTTCCCCACCAGACGGCGATACAAAAGAAAACAGGAAAATCTTGTGGCATGGTTCATCAGGGAGTTCTCTGATGAAACAACACGCTGCATCTCGTGAATTTCTCCCATGTAATATGTGCAGCAATTTATCAGTGCACCTTAATAAATTTGAGCACCCGAGTGTCATTGTTCTATTTTGTTCATTCGGCTTTATTCCCACTGGTGCTAGATTTTGCGTCAGTGTCTCGCAGGTGTGCCGAAAACTGAATGAGAGGGAAGGTTACATAAGCTCAGGGCCCACGCAGAAAGAATTAAGGTCTAATATCAAGCTTTCAGCACCCTTTTATTTTCTTTAAATGTCGGTCACAGCGCCTTGATTCTGCACTTGGATTTCCTAAAGCTGGCAATGGCGGCAGCACTCAACAGAATTATGAGAACAGAACAGGCCTCTAAGAACCTGAAAGTAAAGAATGGCATGGTGTCAGGTCGTCAAAGAAGCTGCTCTCCACCGCACTCTAGCCTTTAGTAGAGACAAGTACACGAAATATACCCGCTGCAACCTTTCCGTCCAGCTTGCATGTTACATAGTTATGACCCCGAACCACCCCTGTCTACTGAAAACAAAAAGTACACGAATGAAAATTAATGTAGCCGCGATTGCTTCAGGCAGACGGCTGCAAGCTCGCCTCTGTATTGGCCTAGGACATCTCGTCGTCTTCCCTGCCATCTAATCTCGCGGAACAAGTCGTCATGTTTTAAATTGTCAGCTTGAGCCTTCTGCGTTGTTCGTACCTGCGTTCACAAACAACGTTATCAACGCATCGAAACAATATGAAATGTGTTTTCATTTTTTTTTTGTTCAGACGGTAATGAATAAAATGTTGCCTTCGTTTAACTCAACTGGCCGGTTAGTTTGCTGTAATCTCTGTGCGTCTCGCGTTGCCCTTTAGGCGTAAAAGGACACCATGAAGAAGCGGATAAGACGCTCTCTATCTGAGTCCTGAAAGGCGATTCCGGCCGTCATACTTACTCGAAGCTTCGCAATACCTCCTCCATACTGGAAGTCAAGACGCACAGTTGGCCGAAAACTTCCTCGTCTGGTCTACAGCATAAGTTGACTTGCAACCGCCTCCCATGCGGCTTGTTCTTCGCCAGACACCATGGCGAGCGCACTGACAACGGCCTGTGTCATCTGTGCGATTCTGTGCGCCCAGCTGGTGTTTGCCGAAGAGTAAGTACGACGACAGAGTGCATTCTTCAGCTAATTTGGAGGTCGTGGTATATTGCTCGCTTTTTGCACTATATATCTCAGCTATCCTCTGTTTTCTTTTTCTTTTTCTATCTACAATACACGTGTAAAATCAGGTAGTGCTGCCTTCAGTAGGACCATACTTGAGATGGACAATAATAGGAGAAATCAAACAAAAGCGGTATTCTTGCTTGATCCTATCTGCTCTAGTGGAAATAAGTTGGCGATAGCACACTGCCTGCGAGTGAAGTCTGCGCCGTTTTAGGTCAGGGTGTTCACTCGATTCTTTATTCTTTATTCAGACATATCCCCGCTTAGCCCGAAAGCGTTACAGCAGGGGGGTTACAAACATGAAAAAAATACATCTTGATTAACACTGCACACCTGTTCACATGACAGCCGATTCCACTGAGCAATAGTTTTAAGAAAAAATGAATTGGCATACAGGCCCGTCCTAGCCCGGTATTCTCTAATTTTTCACTGGTGGTCAGTGCGTGCAGACATATAGTTTGGTGGTTTTAGGTACATTTCCCTATCAATTCCAGTTTTGTTATGATATATTTCATACATAAGTTTTAGCCGCAGTTTCTTTCGGCGAGACGATAGCGATTCCCAATTTAGCTCTTTTTTCATTGCCGTGCAGCTGTACCTCCTCCCGTACCTACCCAAGACGAACCTGGCTGCTCTGTTTTGTATTTTCTCTAGTTTATTTATGAGACATATCTGTGATGGGTCCCAAAGGGTACAAGCATATTCCAAAATAGGTCTTATACAAGTTAGGTATGCCGTGCTTCTAAGGTTAGAATTTGCACATTTTAAATTTCTTTGAATGTAATTCAAAGCAACTGCCGCTTTGCCAACCACATAGTCCACATGTGCCCGCCAAGAGCAGTCGCCCGACAGCATCACGCCCTAATATTTAGTCGTGAATTTCTTGCTTAAAATATTATTCATAAGATAGTAGCTGGCATCGGGCAATTTCGGGCATTCTCGGGCAATTTCTCGCGTTTCTTCCTGAGTCAGGTATTTTTTTCTTCTAAATTTTGCTATTATGCCAAGAAAAGGGAGAGCGTGAAACGCTCGGGTAAAATTGACCATTTGACGGGACCGACTCTAGCGCGTCAATGAAAATGAGACAAAAAATAAAAGCTGTCCTTCACAAATACAGTTTTTGGTTTTTAGGTCAACCTGAAACGGTCTTTGCACCCACCTATTATCAAATTCGTCAGTTGGCGTGTCACTAGCGCTGGACCGGAGTTGTTGTCGGGAGAGTCCTCGTCACAAAGTAATCAAGTCAATGATTACTTTACGATGTGTTTCGATAAAAAATATAGGGCATCATTAGATAACTTGAATAGAGGAGTTCGATTTATTTATTGTAAGCAACTCTCAGTTGAAATCAGCCAATGAAGTTTGCTTCAATTCTATAGCGCATGTAAATAGAGACAGAGGGAGTGATGGCGAGCGTGCAGAGTCCCCTTCCATGATACGACTGGGAAAGCTTTGGCTTTGTGGCCGTCAAGTGTCTAGCGGTCGAGGTAGTAGCAAGGTAGTAGTAGTACAAGATGTTTCAGCGAAGAAATTCAAAAGTGTTTAGAGGTAGCCTGTGGTACATAGCACAATTCTAGTTCATGAGCTTGTCTACTCAAAGAGGCGGACATTGCTTGCACAAAAAATTGAAATGCATAATCTGCTAATTAACAACAATTACCTAATTAAGTGTTTAACTAATTACCTTATGGCCCATACTGCAATTTACAAAGTCTAGCTGTAGAGTTCGTAAGGTGGATCCACTTGGAACGAATTCTCAGGATGACACCAGTTTCGAGATATTAATTCCCGAACTTTGCGGAGAAATGCATTGGCGTTCCAGTTACTTTCTTAACAAAACGTCGTTTTATGCATTGAATCACACATTGAAGCACAAAAGTAACTGGAAAGCCTACGCATTTCTCCGCAAAGTTAGAGAATTTATATCTCGAAACTGTTGTCATCCTGAAAATTCGTTCCAAGTGGATCCGCCTTGCCAACTCCACGGCTAGAATTTGTAAATTGCAATATGGGTCAAAAGGTAATTATTTAAATACTTAATTAGTGAATTTCTGGTAAATAGTTGATTATGCATTTCACCTTTTTGTGCAAGTAATGTCCGCCTTTTCGAGTAAACCAGCTCATGAACTCGAATTGTGTCGTGTGACCCGGCCGGACAACCGCTGGTCACGCCGACATTGGCCAGAATAAAATGGACTTCTAAACGGCTCAGAATTGCCGCGACCCTGAACGACTGCCAACGAAGAGAGGCGCCAACCTAGAAACTGGATGGATGACAGCAATCCATCCAGGTGGAAGAAAGTTCACTGGAATAAGCGTGAACTGACCCTTGCGCAACTGTGGCTTCTGAGAAGAGCTGATTTGTAGTGGCGGAAAACTAACGCAGTCGCTTCGCTGAAGCAGACAGCACTCCGAAGCGCCACGGTTAGGTTAAGGTGGCCAGATTTTCCCTTGAAAGTGCGTCGTGTTTAGGTCTGGTGATAGTATTGCCTTCATGACGACCAACAAAACAGAGGTTTAAGCGGTGCACCACGGAAAACTATACGTTATAACGACAAGCGGCAGCGCGCCATCGCCAGTAAACACCAACATTTCCGGGGCGTCCACTAAAAAACAGTTCCGCGCTGTACAACAAGGGCCGAATTATCCCGTACATCCAGGGTTGATGATGGCTATGGTGTCACCTCCCTCGCATGTTGATAAGCAAGGCAGGTTGATGCGTGGGGTAGCAGCCCCTTCAGTATTCCCTAATCGAAGGCTGCGTACAGCAATGGCGACCAGAGCGAGTTGGAACATCTCCATTGTTAAAAAGTGCAGCACCAGGAATGATCTGCATGTATTCCCGGAGAGGAAGCTACGTACAGGACAAGCTGTCATCCTGCCAGTTACTTTCTTCCGTCGGTGTCTCAAAGAATTGGCCAACAATGTGCCTCACTCAACAAAACTGTAGCGTAAATGATGTATCATCCTCGTTGTGTGTGCATCTGCGTGCGAGTGTGTGTGTGAGAAGAGAGAGAGGTCTAATTATCAACGCTGGGCGAGCTGTGCACTGCTATCTCGTTTCACATTGTGCTCATGCATGTGAAATAATAATAGCTCTGCGAATTAGTTGTGGGGTTTTACGTGCCAAAGCCACGATCTGATTATGAGGCACGCCGTAGTGGGGGACTCCGGAATAATTTTGACCACCTGGGGTTCTTTAACGTGCACCAAAATCTAAGTACACGGGTGTTTTCGCATTTCGCCCCCATCGAAATGCGGCCGCCGTGGCCGGGAGTTGATCCAGCGACCTCGTGCTTGGCAGCCCAACACAATAGCCACTAAGCAACCACGGCGGGTAATAGTTCTGTGAATGCGCTCGTAACCTGCACTGCGTTAAAAGAAATGTGATTTTCAAGATACAGGGCATCACCTAAGATGTCAAGATGTGCCAAGTAAGACCCCCAACCAAGCACATTGGTTCAGAATCAGTTTATTCATGTCAGTAATGAGGTAAGAATTACAAGAGATGTATATACAAAAAGAGGTCTCCTAGTTAGAAACTGAAATGGGACCACTTGGGCACGATGACAAGAATTATTGAAACATAACAGCAATGATCACATACGAAACTTGCAACTACCAAATCCTGTGAAATGTAATGCCATGCAAATGAAAAAAAAAAAACACAACGAAAGGCTGTGATTAAATTACAAAAGTGAAGAACTAGAAACGTACATTTTTTCAACAAAATAAAAGACCAACAGAAAAAATGCAGTAAAGGCCCGACGATCTAAGTTATCGCACAAGAACACACACCTACAATGGTAAAATAAGTTAATTTAGTCTGCACTAGCAAAAATAAAACGTTTCAGTTCTGTTTGAAATCTGTGAGCTTTTTGCAATTTAAGGGGAAATGGTGGTATGTTCCAGAGTGATAAAGGCCAACCTCTATGAAGCGAAAAAGCGACGAACTTTCGGCGGCGGCCGCTCGGCGACGGCCGCCCGCCGCCCGACGTCAAAAAAATGACTGTTCGCCGGCGATCAACTCTATCCAGATATTCGCAGCCCAGCGAACCGCCGCCGCCGGAAGTCGTCGCGCGTGGCGGAGAGCGTGGACCAATCGGACCACAGCGCAGAGGTTGACTTCCGTCGGGCGCCCGTCGATGGGAGTTCCGGTTGTTGACGTTTGGCTACCGTTCGGCTATTTCCCACCTTCGTTTCAAACGCTTGTTTTCCAGCGCTGTTTCACCTCCTTTTTGGTTGTTCTGCCTCAATGTTCTAGTTAATGGGTTACTGCTTGTTTGGTGTACTCTATGTAGTTAGAGGCTTCGCTTCCCGATGATGTTCTGCCCATGCATGCCCGCAATATGATGCCTTGCGTACCGCCGTGTTTCGGAAAGACGTTTGATTGAAGTTTGCAGGGTGTATTTCACTGGCACATCCGAGAAAAACGCGAGCTGAAGCATCGCGTAGGTGCGGCATATGGGCGGCTCGCTACTTCAAGCGACAAAAGAGCCTTCTCGCAAGCCACGTACGTAAAACATGGCGGCGGGCCCCGCTGCCCGCTTCGAATTGAATTTAGCGTGGCTTTTGTAGAATTTGCTTCGTTCGTAGCGAATGACTGCTTAGACGCCTTTCGCTTAGTCTCAGGCCGCTTCGACGACAGTGTATTATGGATAACCTTGTCGAGTTTTCGCGATCGCTTCTCGTTTCAAGCGACATGAAGCCTAACGAGGGACCATGATGATGATGATGATTTATTGGCATCCCCTTTGAAACGGGGCGGCGACAAATAGTCACCTAGCCTGCTTGATTTAATCAGGTATACTATACATGTTCTTTATCTAGCATTTTTGTATACCTCTCATTATCTTTCTTTTTCAAAAATTTACCTTGTACCGCTGCCTATGATTTTAAGAGATCAGGTCGTATCCATCTTTTTCCTGCTTTTTTTCCACCAGTACTCTAATCGCCTCTTGCTGATCTCTACGGCTGATCTGTTTATGTTTCCTTCCACTTTAAACCCAAGAGCTTCTGGGAGTTGCACGTTACCTACGGTTCTCGTGGATCCCGTCGCATTCCATTAGGATGTGCTGAGTGGTCTCTGGATCTTTACTGCAGCATACACATGTCTCATCTAGTTCCGAATATTTGTTCCGATGTGTTTTCGTCCTTAGGCAACCGGCTCGAGCCTCAAATAGCAAGGCACTGCCCTTTGTGTTATCGTACAGATTTTCCCTTCTAATTTCTTTCTTCTCATTCTTGTAAATCTCCATTGTCCTTTTCGTTTCCATTCTTTGCATCCAATTCACGGTCTCTATTTCTCTCACTTTCTTTCTGATGACCCCTGGTTGTCTATTTACAGTTTCGATTATCCTGTACTTGGTTGCCAACTTCCTTGACCTCTTCCTCCATCCTGTGTCCACGCTTTTCAGATATGTCAGCGCCACCTATCGGTGAAGCCGAGAGATAGGCGTGCCGATAGCATATGGCCTCTGAGATCACAAGATCTCGCAGGCCAACTAAAACTGTAATTAATAAACGTGCGCTGCTTAGCGTACGCTGTACTTCAGCGTATAGCGTACGCTATTAGTTGCGTACGCTGTACTAAAACTGTCTAATAGCTTTCCGTGTTTCCTCGATGGCAGGGCAGGCTCGAAGGCGGAAGCTGACGGGAGAAAAACTCAGCTGCGCGCGAGCGGAGAGAGCCGTAAACAAATACAGGGTGCATGGTATAATTTTTTAACTGCGCTAACACACACTGACAAGGACGAGGCAGACAAGACGTGCGCAGACTCGCAACTGAATGTTTAATGGGTGAAAATGACATATATACAGAGAAAAATGAGCACATCTGATTGGCAATCCAACCATGGATACGTTGACGTCACACAGTAGCATCTAAAAACGCCATCTCGCAATCAGCTAGTGACACCGAAGGTTCGCTAACACACCCACGTGTAGTTTTTATCTTAAATGCCTCAAACAGTTCCCTAGTACTACGGTCCCTATGACGGTACAAAATTCTAGTTTGTTTAAGAAGTGGGAGGCAAGTTTCCTTGTTTAGTTTTTTACAGTCATTACAATGCTTAGCCACGTGGGAAGAACCATCTGAGGTGCTGTTTGTTTTATGTTCTTTCAGCCGAACGTTAATACATCTAGCCGTCTGGCCGATGTATACACACCCACAAGAAAAAGGAAATTCATACACAACTGCGCAGGCACAGGGGACAATGGTTGACCCTTGCTTATGCTCAATCTTGCAGACAAAAGGGCTGTGGTTAGATGCCCTGTCAATTACATTCATTACTCTAGCACATAAACGCGACATTTTCTGAGGGGCTGAGAATACGACGTTGACCCCATACCGCTGCGCTACATTCTTCAAATTGTGTGCAACTTTGTGCTGGTACGGAATTACAGCAAACGCTCTTTTTTCTTTATTAGTGCGGGGTGAGTGCACACCACTATTTTTAACTTCCGGAGCACCTTAAAAGGATTTTGCAACTAGGCCCGAAATTTTGCCACGAACCGGCGTCTTCCCCCACAGAGAAGCTGGCCATGGCAAGAGGCATCTGCCGTCAGGTGCCAGAAAACGTCCGCCTGAGGTGCACGCAGGAATGCATCCAAGTCCTCAAGAGTGCACCAGGAAGACAACATGATTCGGGGAAAGCTAAGCAGCTTGTTGATCACCTGACTTCTTCTAATTTGTGCCTTCTTCAGTCCGATAAGGAAGGGATGTTTGTGGTGGTTCCAGAGGAAGCGTACTTAGACAAGGCCCGTGTAGCATTGGCAAAAAACTTCATTCCCGCCTCTGTGAAGTGTAAAAGGATTAAGGACAGGGCTATGGCCCTTTTGGAGGACCTGAACCTCAGTAAGTTACGCTCGTGTATCAAGAACAGTACCGGGTTGTCTCTACAGCTCTTTTTTTCTGTGAAAACCCATAAGCTTGGCTTGCCGTTACGTTCCATCGTTTCGGAAAAGGGTACATGGCAGTACACTGTGGCAGGGTTCTTTCAAGAGCACCTCGCCAATTTAGAGATAGCGGATCCGTATTTGGTGCCTAATTCTACTGCTTTGGTACGCTACCTAGAGAAGAAAAACCCAGGCGGGTGCAAAGCTTTCAGCCTAGATGTTGAGGATTTGTTTTATGCAATACCGCAGGGCGAACTTATGGTAGCCGTAAAAGAGTACATTACGGAGTTTAATGATGAACATTGCTTTGTCATGCAGTGTGGCGTTTCCCTTGAGGCTTTTTTGGAATTACTGGGCATGTATTTGTCGTCCACATATGTATGCTGGCGAGGGCAGCAATACATCCAGAAATCAGGGGTGTGCATAGGGTCTAGGGTTGCCCCTACCCTCAGCAACATCTTCCTGGCTAAAGTGGATAGGGCTGTTAATACAACAGTCTGTAGTATGGCTTCCCGTGTCTTTCGCTATGTCGACGATTACCTGATTTTTGTAGATGGAAGTAGGCTTGAAGAACTGTCTCTTCAAGTAAAGGAAGTTTTTTGTAGGTCGGGACTAAAGCCTCAATTTTACTACAGAACTTCCCCACGAAAATGAATTGCAATTTCTGGACATACGTTTGCGTTTTGAGTTATTCCACACATGTTGGTTTTATCGACCAAGGTCCCATAAGTCCCCCCTCAATTTTTCCTCCAGGCATTCGAAGATTGTAAAGAGTGGAATTGCCTTGTCGTGCATAGATGCAGCACTACAGAAGTCATGCCCCCACGTAGTAACGGAAAGTATCAGTTTCCAAGTGACTAGGCTGACGAATGCTGGATACCCAAAATTTGTAATTGGCGCAACATGTGAGAAACTCGTAAGGAAAGTTAAAAATAGTGGTGTGCACTCACCCCGCACTAATAAAGAAAAAAGAGCGTTTGCTGTAATTCCGTACCAGCACAAAGTTGCACACAATTTGAAGAATGTAGCGCAGCGGTATGGGGTCAACGTCGTATTCTCAGCCCCTCAGAAAATGTCGCGTTTATGTGCTAGAGTAATGAATGTAATTGACAGGGCATCTAACCACAGCCCTTTTGTCTGCAAGATTGAGCATAAGCAAGGGTCAACCATTGTCCCCTGTGCCTGCGCAGTTGTGTATGAATTTCCTTTTTCTTGTGGGTGTGTATACATCGGCCAGACGGCTAGATGTATTAACGTTCGGCTGAAAGAACATAAAACAAACAGCACCTCAGATGGTTATTCCCACGTGGCTAAGCATTGTAATGACTGTAAAAAACTAAACAAGGAAACTTGCCTCCCACTTCTTAAACAAACTAGAATTTTGTACCGTCATAGGGACCGTAGTACTAGGGAACTGTTTGAGGCATTTAAGATAAAAACTACACGTGGGTGTGTTAGCGAACCTTCGGTGTCACTAGCTGATTGCGAGATGGCGTTTTTAGATGCTACTGTGTGACGTCAACGTATCCATGGTTGGATTGCCAATCAGATGTGCTCATTTTTCTCTGTATATATGTCATTTTCCCCCATTAAACATTCAGTTGCGAGTCTGCGCACGTCTTGTCTGCCTCGTCCTTGTCAGTGTGTGTTAGCGCAGTTAAAAAATTATACCATGCATGTCAACCAACTAGCCCGACTTGGAAACACAGGGTGACAGACGAGAAATAAGTATCGGCGAAATACCGACGTGCCACGGTATTCACAAAATAAAAAAGAAAAGTTACAGTCCAAATAGATGCCGGCTAACGGCGAGCACTTATTGTACGCACTTTTTCAGGTCGGGCGCCTTATTTTACGTGTAAAAAACATTGATTTATGCGCTGTTTTGCCTTCTGCTTTCATTCGCCAACGTCGCTTTCGTAGCCTATCTCGTCTGGCCACAATGACTCCTCGCGGGCTGCGTCGACCGCATGGTCGGCGGCGTTCGCCGGCTCTTGCTCGCACGGAGTGTGGTGTGACGAATTCGCGACGGCGCTTCGCGCTGGATTTTTCGTCACGTGAAATTCGTCGCGAAAGTTCGCTGCATGGAGGTTGGCCTTTAGGCTGAAAAATATGCTGACTGTTTGCCGTAGTCGATGACTGTTTGCCGTAGTAAAATACAATTCCAACTCTCTGCGAACCCTGTATTCTGAATATTAAGAAGAGAGGTCTGTGGGATGATGGCTGCTTGAACATTATCGTTTATTATTCTAAAAATAAGATCGCAAGATTATATTTAACAAGATGGGTTACGCTCGAAATAGTACTTGCTCGTAATAACCAAGTCGCGCTATTCTCACATAAAAAATATGTTATAATACGAATCACTCGAAAATGGCTTGCAGTGACATTATATGACTTTTAAGTGTTTCCCTCTGATACAATGTTGTACTTAGCCTAATTAATATGAGAATGAACAAAAGCATTAAAAAGCGACATGAAAGTAACAAAGCGAGAAAGATAAACGAGTTTTAATTAGAACGCGTATTCTGATTACGATTTTCTTTTTTATGTTAGCTATGTGAAGACCAAATTTAAGGTGACAGTCGACTTCCATGCCTAAATAAGTACAATGATCAATTGCTGTCATCAAGTGACGGTTGATGGAAATGGAGTGAATGCGTTTTGGAAATCGCTGAGGCGAAATAAAGAACACAAGCTTGATCTTCTTATGTGTAAACTGTAGTTTATTTTGTTCACACCATGTCGAGGTTTCTACTAGGTATTCGTTCAACTGACTTATTAGCGACGCTAAAAAAGAAATTTGGGGTTTCGCGTAACAAAACCACAATCTGATTAAGAGGTGCGCCGTAGTGGTGACTCCGGAATAATTTGGCCCACCTGGGGTTCTTTAACGTGCCCCCATCGCACGGTACACGGGCATTTTTGCATTTCGCCCCACTCGAAATGCTGCCACCGTGGCCTGTATTTGATCCTGCGACCGCCAAAGCCACTAAGCAACCACCGCGGGTGTTAGCCACGTGACACACTTGTTAGAGTTCAATATAGTTGTGTCGTCGGCGTACAGAAAGCCACCTAGGCAGATCATTAATATAAATTAGGAAGAGAGGGGGCCTGATATAGACCCCTGCGGCACATCTAGTCGCTCTTGTTACCTTATCTTGTTACCTTTGAGTAGGTTCCAGAAGTGCCAACGGCTTGATTTCTATCCCAATGAAATACCGGTTATTCCAGTGCTTCGAGTTTAGCGAAAAGAATTGCAGTGCATAATAGTGTCGAATGCCTTAGATAAGTAGAGGAATATAGAGGCTGCAAATTTGCCTTCGTCAATCGCTTTTTTACTATCATCCATCTGAGCTATAAGTGCTAGATCAGTCGAATGGCCAGAACGAAAGTCAAACTGGTGGGGAGAAAATATATTAAATTTATTGGAATATTTCATTAAACGTTTTTCAATAATAGATCACAGTTTTAAAGTTAAAGCTCCGTTCGCGCTTACTAATCCTCAGAGTGAGGTACCGCTATTTCTTGCCGTAATTGGAATAATTTACCACAGACGTTGTCCTCATAATCAACCATGACAGATTTGTACAAAAGCTAATTAGTTTTTATCATGCTATAATAAATTTGTTCAAATCCCAATGTTCACTGTTTTCTATTAAATTTTTCTTCGTATACCCTTATGGTTCTTGTATGTCGGTTTGTACTACTAGTGTTGCTGTTAATGACCCCCCGCTATGTAAGTGAATAAAACATAAGTTTTTTTTTTTTTAATAACTTGACTAAAAAAAGTGGGCAGCTGGCACTAGTGGTGCAAGGCTGAAGTAAGCAGCGGAGCTGGTGATCGACCTAGATTTTTCCAGGTTTTACTAGTTTTGACTAAGTTTTGCGAGGAAATGCTAAGCGCTGTTAGGCATGGTATTCCGAATCAGCTCGCCGCCGACGCGCATATTCTCGCTTGGCCGCGCGGCGCGCTTCAAGATGAGCGGCTTCTTCTTCGGGTGTCCGGATCTTCTTTGGTCGTCCCATGTCAAGGCTACATATGTACTCGCCACAGAGTCAACGAGAGGTGTACCGCCGTCGTAGCGGCTCCGAGCTTTATCTCTCCGGTGACGTCACGGCCAAGCTGCGCCTGCACACTTGACGGCGAGAGACTGGTCGAAAGCTGCCGAGCTGCTGCCGACGCCGCCCGCGTTTCCCCAGCGCGTACGCGGGAAACGGGGAACGCGGGTGGCGTCGGCAGCAGCTCTGCGCGTTGCCTCGTTGGTGCTGCTACAATTTCTTTCTCTCTCTATCTCGGTCTCATTTTCTCTTTCCCTCTCCCGAGCATGCTCTCCTTCCTTCTCCTTAACGTCCCATGTCAAGGCAAAATATGCACGGCACGGAGAGGAGGCGAGGCGCACGCCGCTCCGCGAGGTGGTTGCGAGTGACGTCATAGCTCGGCGAGGTTTTGCGACAGCAGGCGCCACTTTTTTAGGGTTAGCTAGAACAGCTTCGCTGTTAAAATGGAAGCAGGTAAATTGTCCTATAATTCTGCAAAAGCGCGCGATTACCTTTTTTAAAAATAGGAATGACGCGACTGCGTTTGAGTTCACGTGAGAAAACACCCATTTTAAAAATGAGGGTAATTAGCACAGAGACCGTCAGCATTATGGCGTGGAATCATTTTATTACGGTAAAGGGTAATGTTATCGACGACAGTGCTCATTGCTTTAAGCTTGCTAATTACCAACGTTACTTCATCACGCGTGGCTGGAAAAAGAAACAATGAAGGCGGTAGGTGAATAAAAGACCTGTCACAGCATGATGCGGAGTCAGAATAATTCATGAAGAAGGTATCACAGAAAGCATCAGCTATATCAAGGGGGTTACTGTATATCCTGTTATTGTGAATAATCCTGGAACTAATGTCCTGGGAGCTCCGGCTTAAAAAGGTCCTAACTATTTCCCACTTTTTCCTAGTGTTATTATCACATCCTGGAATTTTTCGTTCGTTGTATTGGCGTTTCGCCTTTAAATGCGCAACGGCGCGCTACAGGCGATAATTAGAACTGATGTTCGCTGTCAATTGCCAGAGACCAATCGCTGAAAACACGCAAAACATGTTCTTCGTTATCACATTGCAATAAAAACATATAAAAAAGCCTTCTGGCATAGCAATAATTTTGAAGTTGCCATTGAGCGCCTCACTAATGTCTCATTGAAATTCTTGAGTGATCTGTAGCCACTTCGCTTTATCGCTGAGCCATTTCCATTCGTTTGGATTCGTTCGTCAATTATGTATTCAGGTTCCCTAAGTACAATTATACTGGCGGGATTCTTTACAGGAACTGCTTCGTAGTGGCGCCTAATGTCTTCAGACTGGGGACAAAGGAAACCGTTGCGGTCATGGTGGACGGTGGTCCAAAGACAGTGACTGTAAAACTCCATAACCACCCGAATAATCTGCACACTTTCTTTTACTGGTCGGACACGGTCACCACCGGTGAGTAAACTCAAGCAGCCTTAGGAGTCTACTCCTTACTCAGGACAAATTTAGGCTCACGCAGCCGCACAGTGTTTTGTTCTATGCAGCCGCGAGCGCATGTACTACTCACAAAAACGGCATCATAGCATTCGGAGCAAAAGACGTTGTGCCCGGGCCTACGTCAGTGTAGGAATCTGTGGAACCGTCGAAAAGACTAAGTTCAAGTTGGCATGACTTCGCAACGCCATTGAATGAGCACAAGAGGGCGTTCTCGACGGAATATGATCCAGAAATCAGGACAAAGGGAATGTAAGAATAAACATTTTCACTGTGCTATTAACAGCGAGTTCATTTGCACTGATTGGCACATCTTGTAAACAACAGCTTTAAACAGAAGAACACAGGACACAGCAAAAGAGCCGTTTGGTTCATTTGCTGTGTCCGGTGGTTCTTTTGCTGTTTATTGCGTCGCGCTGTTTAAAGTTGATGCTATTTATTGTCGTTGTTTACTTTAAAACAACTTCTGCGCAGGCGCGGATCCAGGGGGGATGTCCGGATGTCCTGACCCCCCCCTCAGATTTCTGCATCGCCCCCCCCCCCCCCCTGCTGACACGGGGACGGCCCTGTCGCAAAAAAATATGGCCACCAGCATTTTTCAAAAGTATTTTTCGCGAATACCAGTGGTAGCAGCCATGTAGAAGTAAAGCTAGCTCGCTCACAAGCTTAGTTATATTCCGTAGGGGTGTGGTGTCGCGAAGTTGCCGTAGTTATTGTTTCTCATGAACACCTTGGACCTCCTGGCGCCGGCCGTGCCTTACTCGTCCCGTCGGTGGCGTCGAATGAACGAGGGGACGTCCCTTTTGCCAAGCACGCCGATGTCCGCGCGAGCGCCTTCGCGCCTGATCAACTTAGTTCCCCATTGGGGTGTCATCGGTTGCCTCATTTGCTGTCATCGGTTCCGCGACCAACCTGCTTAATGAAAGAGATCTCTCGCTGAAGTGTTCATATATATATATAACAACTAACAGCCTAACTAAGAACTACGCATAGACAACTTTTTTTTTTTAACTGTAGCGCTCATTGTGATCACAGTTACACGTTGACAATATCCAGTACGAGCACAGTACCGTTCGTACGCTACAAGTTTTTCATTGTAACTTCGCAGTTTTATTGTCGTACATTAAGCATAGGAGGCTCAAGCCCACCGGATCCGTTTATCTGAGTGGGCGTTCTCGCGGAGCGGGGCGAAGCCTCGAGCATGGGCTGCGAAATGGGGGAGCGTGACGTCAGCGGCCAACGCCAGCGCGCGGGCCTAGGATGGCGTCGCGTGGTTAGAGAAATGGGAGCAGATGCGCGCCTTGTGTAAAAGGATGACGTCGCGTGGGAAACAAAACATGAAGACGCTGGCTCGCGCTCACGGCTACTACGCTACATCGTTCTTCTTGTAGGTGGCGTCGTGAGTCTTCACACGCGGTGATTCGCATATCGTAAACAACTAGCGTAGTGGTTGCCGCGTTGAAACGAAGGTGTCTCAGCCGAACACAAAGAATCTTCTTAAGGAAATCAAGGTGTCCCAACAGAACTCCAAAGCCGGACCCGTGCTTACGCATTTATAACGAACCTGCGACAGACCATCCCAAATTTTATTTTAAGAAACAATACAGGCTGATATACCGGGTGTTCAAAATTAAGCTTTATGGTTTTCTTAAAATTAGGCACTGGGAGGCACGTGAAGACCACCTGCGCAAATAAGTTGTGTGGCCAGGGGGACACAAAGTGAGATAATTATCGCTGTCAGCAACCGAATTAACTAAAATTGAATAATTAACTTTTTATTGACTGCAGTAAGTGTGTATGTTTGTATTCAAAAGTTAGAGGCAGTCGTGTTTCTGCACAGTTTCACTTGGAAGAATTCGTCTAGCATGTCTATGCTCCGATATATCCAACTCCAAATTTTAATTGTCGTTCGCATGATTACGCATGCAAGAGAGTGAGGATCAGCGCAAAGCTCCTCCCTGATGTGACGCGGCTGTTGGGTGCAGCGTTTAGTCTGACAACGCGGCGGAGGCATTGGCAAAGATAATAACTGCCCCCCTTCCCCTCACCGCTGGCGAAAAAAAAAATCGAAGAACCCGTAACCGCTGTCGTAACACGCGACCGCGAAGCCTGTAAAGATGGCGGCAGCTGCCATGCCGAGATAATGGCGCGAGCGGAGAAGCCGGAGGCCAGTGCGCGTGCGTAATGGTGACTAGACGACCGGGCATGGTCCTTGTTTGGGCTACGCAAATAAAGTGACTGCTGATTTACAAGTATTGTAAGCTTTATTGAAATCAAAAGCAACAACTGCACCATCAACAGCAGAAACCTTTTTAGCTATGCTAACGAATATTTCATACTGCCGCTTTAACTTTGGTGTTGTCATGCACAAATCTCATGACAACACTTCACCCATCAAGATGTCAATGCCCTAAAAATGTCCAAAATGCCTCCCTTCCACAGCAACGCAAAGCATAAACCGCTCTCGCGTCGAGTCGATAACTCTGCGCAGTGCAATTGAAATTTGGAGTCGGATATCTCGGAGCACGAACACGCTAGAATAATTCTTCCGACTGATACTGTGTAGAAACACGACAGCCTCTAGGTTTTCAATACTGTGAGCGCATTTTGAGCATATCGTCGTCGTCATCTGTACAAACGACTCATCATCTTGTGTGAGCGCTATTTGTGCATATCGTCGTCGTCATCTGTACATACGACACATCATCATCTTTTGTCTCGTGCGGTGCTTCGTCTCTGACTCGGGCGACTGCTCGGAAATAAAGGCATCGCATCGGTCAACGTCTCACAAGTAGTGGAGGTGCTGGGTAGGTGAAGGAGAGCGACCAGAGGAGGTTGTGTACGGTCCGGGAACGGAGGAATCTGGTCCAGGTGTCCTGTCTCGCTCAAAGTTGGCGTAGCCGCGCCTGTCACCTGGGTGACGCCCGGGAACGTAGTAATCCAACCTAGGTGCGCTGTCTCGCTCAAAGGTAGCATAGCCCCGTCGTTCATCCTGCTGACGCCGACGGCAGTAGCGAGAAATGTGGCCGCGAATACCGCAGTAGAAACAAACCGGGCGCGACGACCGCCACGGAGAGTAGTACGGCTGCGCCGGTATGTGTCGTCAGTGTTTCGCCTGCCACATCTTCCGCGTATTGTACGCCCGCAGAAGGCCACACTGGTGCTATTAAGGCCACCTTGAGTGCAGATCTCAATCCGGCCCAGACCAATGCACTCCTCACCATTTTAATGAAGCATGAAGCTTGTTTTGACGTTTCTTCGCGAGGCCTGGGTCAGACCACTGTAACTACTCATCGAATTGAAACAGACGGCTCTCGCATCATTCGCCGTCGCCCGTACCGTGTGTCACCTTCGGAGCGAAAAGTTATAGAAGAACAAGTGAACGACATGCTGACACGCAACATTATAAGGCCTTCAGCAAGCCCTTGGTCTTCTCCTGTTGTGCTTGTTAAAAAAAAAAGGATGGTTCTGTGCGCTTTTGCATCGATTATAGGGCGCTCAACAAAATTACCCGTAAGGATGTTTATCCAATGCCTCGTATTGACGATGCTTTGGATACCTTACAAGGTGCCGAGTATTTCTCGAGCCTCGACTTGCGCTCCGGATATTGGCAGATTCCCATGCATGAGCCAGATAAAGAAAAGACTGCGTTTGCTACACCTGATGGCCTTTTTGAATTTAACGTGATGCCTTTTGGATTGTGCAATGCACCAGCTACGTTTGAACGTATGATAGATACAGTACTCCGTGGCTTAAAATGGAAGACCTGCCTTTGTTACTTGGACGACATTGTCATCTTTTCGTCGAGTTTCTCCCAGCACCTACAACGTCTAGACCAAGTTCTCGCGTGTCTAGCAAAAGCTGGTCTCCAACTCAATACTAAAAAGTGTCGCTTTGCAAGCCGAAGCATTAAAGTATTGGGCCACGTCGTCAGTAAGCATGGCATCCAGCCTGATCCCGATAAAATCGCTGCAGTACTGCAATTTCCGCCACCAACCGCTCTTAAAGAACTCCGCAGCTTTCTAGGACTGGCGTCCTACTTCCGCCGCTTTGTCCGTGACTTCGCCACCATCGCCGCTCCTCTACACAAACTTCTGACTTCGAGCGCGTCCTTTGTGTGGTCGAACGACTGTGAAGCCGCCTTCCAGACCCTCAAACGAGTTCTCACGTCAGGGCCCGTGCTCCGTCATTTCGATGCAACGGCCCCGACTATTCTACACACTGATGCCAGTGGGCATGGAATTGGCGCTGTCCTGCTGCAGCGGAATCAGAAGTCCGAAGAGCAAGTCGTGGCTTATGCAAGTCGTGCTCTTTCTCCTGCTGAGCGCAACTACACGATTACAGAACAGGAATGCCTCGCCATCGTGTGGTCAATACAAAAATTTCGTCCCTATCTCTACGGCCGCCATTTCACAGTTGTGACCGACCATCATGCTCTCTGTTGGTTGTCGTCCCTGAAAAACTTGTCTGGACGCCTCGGCCGTTGGGTACTGCGCTTACAGGAATATGACTTCACTGTCACGTATAAGTCCGGCAAACAACATCAAGATGCCGACGCTTTGTCGCGCTGCCCGCTGTCCCCAAACGCCCATGCTTCACCTTCGGTATGCACGTCACCATCTAGCCACACGTCTCAGCGCACGCCCAGTAGCCCGGGACAGTCAGTTGCCTCAGTTGACTTTCTCCCGTCTACTGACCTCGTCTCACTCCAACGTACTGACCCATACTGCCGTACGCTGATCGACCGACTTACTGGCTTGGCACGACCCCCCAACAGTCGCTTAAGACGACAACTTTCGCGTTTTAAGCTTCAAGGTGGAGCGTTATTTCGATCAATCTACCATCCTTCCGGTAACCGGTGGGTGCCAGTAATACCTCGCTCACTTCGACTCCAAGTATTGGAAGCATTTCGCGACGACGCGACGGCTGGCCACTTGGGCTTTCATAAGACCTACGACCGCATCAAAACGCGTTGTTTCTGGCCGGGCCTTTCCACCTCAGTCGACAAATACGTTGGCTCCTGCGCATCATGCCAACACAGAAAACGCTCGACATCCCTTCCAGCCGGTCCTCTGCAGCCTCTACCATGCCCGTACACCCCCTTCGAAATTGTGGGCATAGACTTGTATAGACCCCTCCCACTCACGCCCGCTGGTCACCGCTGGATCGTTACCGCAGTGGATCATCTAACGCGCTACGCTGAGACAGCGGCTCTTCGCTCTGGTACTGCCTCCGAAGTCGCCGAGTTTTTCGTGCACGGAATCGTTTTGCGCCACGGCGCACCTCGTGTCCTCCTGAGTGACCGTGGCAAGACGTTCCTATCGCATGTCCTCCGTGAAGTCCTTCAGGCCTCGGACACCATCCATAAGACCACATCATCGTACCATCCGCAAACAAATGGTCTTACGGAGCGTTTTCATCGAACTTTGTCTGACATGATGTCAATGTATGTTCGACCCGATCACACCAACTGGAACACCATCCTACCTTTTGTGACGTTTGCGTATAATACTGCCGTCCAACGTACAACCAATTACAGTCCCTTCTTCCTGGTGTACGGTCGTGCGCCGTCTTTCGTCTTGGACACTACACTCCTTTCAGCACCTGCTGCTCCATCCGCGTCTCTTCCTGAGGAATTTGCCGCTCGCCTCTCCCGGTGCCGTGAACTTGCCCGCGCCAACACCGCTATACCATTCAGGACAAAAGGAAAATTCGCTATGATGCGACGCGTCGCGTTGCTTCGTTCCGCCCAGGCGACGAAGTTCTTTTGTGGAGACCTGTTCGCGCACCGGGGCTCTGTGAAAAATTTCTCCACAGATATCTCGGCCCCTACACCGTTTTGCAACGAACTTCGGCCGTTAACTACAGCGTCACTCCTGTCAGCTCAGCTACTGACCGCCGCCGCCGCACTACGGAAATCGTTCACGTATCTCGCCTGAAACCCTACATTCGCCGTACCTACCCTTTCTAGTTTGCGGTCTTGCTGACCGCTTTCCTGAAGGGGGGAAGTTAGTGTGAGCGCATTTTGCGCATATCGTCGTCGTCATCTCCACAAACGACTCATCATCTTGTGTGAGCGCTATTTGTGCAAATCGTCGTCGTCATCTGTACATACGACTCATCATCATCTTTTGTCTCGTGCGGTGCTTCGTCTCTGACTCGGGCGACTGCTCGGAAATAAAGGCATCGCATTGGTCAACGTCTCACAATACAAACATACCCACTTACTGCAGTCGACAAAAATAATTGTTCAATTTTAGTTAATTGGGCTGCTCACAGCGATAATTATCATCTCACTTTGTGCCCCCCTGGCCACATAACTTATTTGCACAGGTGATCTTCGCGTGCCTCCCAGTGCCTAATTTTAAGAAAACCATAAAGCTTAGTTTTGAACAACCTGCATGATCAGGCACAGCCGCCAAGCACATGGCTGTATTGGGTAACGTCCTTTTCCTATAAGCACGGAGAAAACCGTACCTGGCTTCGCTACAGGTCTTCTTCCTCTTTCTGGGGTTTTACGTGCCAAAACCAGTTCTGATTATGAGACACGCCGTAGTGGAGGGCCCCGGATTAATTTTGACCACCTGGGGTTCTTTAATGCGCACTACAACGCAAGCACACGGGCGTTTTTGCATTTCGCCTACATAGAAATGCGGCCGCCGCGGCCAGGATGCGATCGCGCGATCTCGTGCTCAGCAGCGCAATGCCTGAACTGACTGAGCCACCACGGCGGGCTAGATGGCGCGAGGTAACACTCGTTTTCATGATGACAGTGGCGGCCGGGGAATAAAAACAGCGCGAACTTCTTGGCAATAAATACAAAAAAAGAAGAAAAAAAAAGTGATTTGCCCTCTCAAGCCTTGTAGGTTACAGGTGCTGCTCTAGCCGTATAAAACGCGGGTTTATCGTGAGCAGAAACGGTGAATTTCGGTAAATGATAAAGGCTACTATCATCATCATCATCATCATCATCATCGACAGAAGCTGACCCCCCCCTCAGAAAAAACCTGGATCCGCCCCTGCTTCTGCGCTACATGTTTCTGGCCATGAGTTGTGTTTGCCTCAGCGGTTTTATCACTCTGCGCAAAGCATGATTGTTTGGCACAACGGAACAGTTAAAGGCCAACCATCATAGACCCTATCAGTGCCGCTGGCAGAGCACTAACGTTGCGGTGATTAACCTTTCCGTAGTTCAATGCTGCAATTACACTTAATTTTGTCATAAATTACTGCAGTAAGCAGCCGCATTTGTATTGCGCAGGTTCTCCTCAAATTACGGATATCATTGTGCGTGAAGATAATGTGCCCGATCTGCACTACGAACGGAACATTGTCTACGTCACACTGGAAGTTACGTGCGGCACTCTGTGGACGAGACAGACAGAGGTCCTGGTGAGCCCTGCCTCGGGCGAGCATTTTTTCCTTCAGACGGAAAAGCCTATCTATCACCCGGGAAACATGGGTAAGTATCATTCATATGCGTCTATGAATTAATTAATTAATTAATTAATTAATTAGTTAATTAATTCTGGGGGTTTACATGCCAAAGTCACGATTAGATTATGGGGCACGCCATTGTAGGGTACTCCGGATTGATTTTGACCACCAGGGGATCTTTTACGTGCCCCCAATGCACGGGACACGGGCGTTCTTGTATTTCGCCCCCATCGAAATGCGGCGGCCGCCGCGGCCGGGATATGAACCCGCGACTTCGTGCTTAGCAGCGCAACACCATAGCCGCAAAGCGTCTATATGTGTGTATAAATAGCTTCGCAACGACAAGAATCGAAGTTATGCAACCGCTCATAAAACTACTGTCGAACGACCGATCAGCATGCTTACAATGCAGCGACCGGCGTTCTTCAATTCACATTAAAAAAAAAAGATTTTTCACCTGCCGCTCATTTGTCTTGCTCAAATTTCGCTACAAAGTCAAATTTTATGCCCCGGATCATCCAATGCAAGACTTGGCGTTGTTACTTGCTTTGTTTGTCAAGGAAAAAATGCTAAGTTGCCGTCACCTGTGTTCCTCGTCGTGAGCGATGTCCTTAACAAGGCGGCTATGACTTTTCTTCTCACTTTCGGCGTCTGCAGTACCGCAAAGTATGGCCTTCGAGGTTGATTACTATTACCCGCAGGTGGAGGAATGACACCAAGAGAGCCGTATAGACGAAGGCAAATTCGATTATTTTTATTTTTTCTCGGCAAGCCATGCAGGTAACAGTGTCAAATGTTATATTGCACAATCTGGACTGTAAGATGTAAGCTCGCAGCGAAATTTTATCAAGAATAAAGCAGCGCTAAGGGCAAAGAGAGAAAGAAAGAAAAGGAAAGGCAGGGAGGTTGACCAGGTTGCATCTGGTTTGTTACCAAACACTAGAGGAGGGAGAAGAAAACGGGCGGCTATAAAGAATGGAAGGCAGAAAGAAAGGGACAATAAGGGATGCGTGCGTACACAGAACAGCGTTCTTCTTTCTTCTTCTTTCTGGGGTTTTACGTGACAAAACTAGTTATGATTATGAAGCACGCCGTAGAGGAGGGCTCCGGATTAATTTTAACTACCTGGGGTTCTTTAACGTGCACTACAACGCAAGCAGACGGGCGTTTTTGCATTTAGCCTCCATCGAAATGCGGTAGCCGCGGTTCCCGCGACCTCGTGTACAGCAGCGCAACGCCTTAGCCACTGAGTCACCACGGCAGGTTACAGAACAGCGTTCACCGTGCAAACTCGGTGGTAGAGCTAAGATATCTTCAAAAAGAGCAGCAGCGCCCATGTGGCACTCTGTGCCAATGACGGTTGGCACAGAGTGCCCCAATAAATTTACCGCAACCGCGATTATATGGACACCCCAGACTAATTTTCGTCGGCGTCACCGTGAGGTGCCGTTTAAAGTACAAGTGTGATAAAAACCTATCGCACCCATAGCGCACGTCTCCTCCTCTACCCCGGCCATGGCTGTGCATGGCGCAGCCCTTCTGCACTATCTTTAAGCAATCTGCGTCGGCTGCAAAACTTTGGCGAAACTAGATAGCTGGTATCTGTATGTGCGCTGTTTTTCCGTGCGCTTAGTGTTGGAGGTAGCGTAATCTCAAGTTAGTTTAGGGTACGCCTTGAAGCCAGAAGCAGCACGAAGAGTTTGTTACCCCGCTCGCGGCGCTCTTCATAACGCCAGAGTTGTAACCGTGAGTGTTCGCGATCATCGAGTGAGATCTGTTCATGTTTGCCTGTGCGCGTGACACCATGCTTGTTAATTTAATTGGTAAGCTAATGTTTACAATAACTTATACGGCCAATAAAACTACGAACCTTACTTCATGTGGTTGCCTAATACTTTGCTATCGCTATCAATGCTTCGGTTTCGGGCAAAACTGAGACTTTTTTTCTTCTATGAACGCTGTGTCGTCCAGTCGCCTTAAAGCGGCATGCAATGTCGGTTTTTCATTGTCAAATGAAGGGCATTGGATGAGGATATGTTTTATGTTCTCGTGGCAATCACAAACCCTCCACGAGCTGCTCTCCATCCAGGTGGTAGTCGAAGGCGTAATGAAGGCTGAACGGAATACAGTGGTGATTTGGCACATTCCTCTGAATCCCAATGTTTTAATGCTTTGCAACGAGCAAGTAGGCGAAGTTTCCACGCTGGACTTGGTCGGCGGGAGGCGCTGCTTTGTCGGATCTTTCGTTGCCGATGATGCCGCATTGACGCAGCATATTGTTACGGCGCAACTGAGAGTGGCGCCAGTCAGAAGAAGACGATTTAACGTGTGGCGGTGGAATGGGTCTCAATTATTCCGTCAGAAGGGCATGGGTTCCATTGGAGTGGAAAATTGCCAAGGTCATTTCCTTGCTTAAAAATCCGGGTGACGGCTATATATTAGACAATATCCGGCCAATCGCGTTAACTTCAAATTTAGTAAAATTGATTGAAAGAGTTATCAATATCGTGTCGTAAATTTTCTTAATGAGCGATCGATTCTGAGTCTGAAACAAATTGGTTTCAGATCACAGTGCTCTATATGGCAGGCCCATATTGACCTTGAAAGCCGTATTCAGTTGGCACGGCGCAAAGACAGTATCGGCATTAGTCACTCTAGATATCTCAAAAGCATATGACAGTGTTGAACATATGATATTGATCAATCAGCTTCAGAAAATTAACCTTCCAAAATACCTTCAAGTATGGATTTCAGAATTTTTAAGGAACAGAGAATTTTATTGCTTCCAAAGCGGCATTTCTTCGGCTAGGTACGCGCAATCAAGAGGCGTTCCACAAGGGGCAGTACTTTCTCCAGTCTTATTTAATATTCTTATGAGTTCCATCCCATGTCATGATGATCTACATACTTATGTGTACGCTGATGACATAGCGTTTTTTTTCATCGGCAAATGACATCCACAAACTCTATCAAATATTACAGACATACTTGTCTGCTATAGAAAGGTGGCTTGATGCGATGCATCTCTGTCTCAACGTTAACAAATGCTCAGTGCTAGCGTTTCCATTAAAGGACCCCATATATATTTCTCTCTCCTATCATCTAAATATTATCCCACAAGTAGAGACAGTCAAGTATCTTGGAGTGATACATGACGGTTCACTGTCTTGGAAGGCACACATTGACTATATTGCAACAAAAGGTGTTCGTGCGGTTGGCTTGCTGCGTAGGCTGAGCAATAGTCGATCAGGAATGCGAAGAGCAACGCTTTTAACAATATACCGCATGTATGTTCGACCGGTATTGGAATTTGGATGCGTACTGTACTCTGGAGCTCCTGCATATAAACTTCGCCCCCTTGTTCTTCTGGAGAGGCAGTCCTTGCGACAATGTTTAGGGCTACCTAAATTTGTAGCAAATGAAGTTTTACATCTGGAAGCTAGGATGCCATCTCTTGTTACGAGGTTTCGATTATTAGCTGTACAGTCATATTTAAGACTATATGAATCCCCTATAAGGCGTTCACAAACAGTTTTTATCTCCCAGCCGGACTTGTTTTTCGGCTTGTACTGGCCGCGATTCCACACACCACAAATTATTTTTATTCAAACTCTTCTACATCAATTAAACATACAAATTCGTGAGGTGAGTCCTGTTGTTTACAACACCAATTCCATTAAAATTCAGTATGATGATATTTTTCCTAAAAATGCAAAGGCATTATCTTACCGCATGCTAAGCTCAATATTAAATGATTACTTTTTGCACGTTCCGATCGAGACAGTTATTGCCACTGACGCTTCTCAAAATGAAGAAAAGTGTGGAATTGGAATATTTTCTCCTATTCTTGATTGGTCGTTCTCTCTTCGCCTCCCAGACTTCGTACCGATCTTTCTAGCGGAATTTTTATCTGTCGTTCTAGCCCTCCGTAAACTCAATACATCAACACGTTCCACAGTGATCGTGACGGATTCTTTATCTCTGTGCTCCTCCCTCACAGCTTCCGATAATTCAACGGTTTTGCGAGCTTTCACATCGTTAGTGCCCCCTCACTTAGCTTTGATTAGATTGGTGTGGGTACCAGGGCATAAGGGCCTATTTCTAAACGAAATGGCAGATTCGTTGGCGAAAGCGTCCCTGAATGGCCCGGTAATTCATATCCTACCGAATTCAGCTTTCATCATAGGGGCTAGATTTCGGAGAAAAATGATGCTGCGTGAATCTCACGCCCCTTCTTTAACAAACTCGTCAGATTTTCAGCACTTGTCGCATTATTGGAATAGCAAACTCTGTCAAACGCGATCACTTGAAGTCGCAATCACTAGACTACGCTGCAGAATTCCATTTCTAAATTTTTACCTACACAGAGCTGGTCTGGTTCCCTCACCTAACTGTTCCTATTGTGGCCAACATGAAACATTAGATCATTTTCTAATTGTCTGTGAAAGATATTCTGAATTGCGAAAAATAACCTTAGAAACACCGTTCCGCCTTCTTAGATTAGAATTAAATGTTCAAAATTTACTATCATTGGGGGCCTCTACCCTTGGGCACAGCGACGGGAAGGTTGTAGATGCCATCCAGAATTACATTACAGGGTCAGAAAGATTTAGATGACAGAATCACGGCTTAGGGTGCCGAAATATTTTTACAAACTTGATGATTACTTCACTACTTCAAATTCGATGACTACTTCTTTTTTTTTTAGACATCATTTATTCCTTTATTCTTTTCAAGTCATTTGATATATTCTAATTATTCATTCTCAGATGCCTATATATTCCCCACATTTATGTTTGTATTGTTTTTATACATCTCCTTTCTGATTGTTACTTCAAACTACCCGGTTCTTGACCAATCCCCCAGAGTGGGTATGTGCCAATAACTCCCAGGCTCTACCTCTACCTCTATTTATTTTAATGTTTAATCATAATACTACCCGGTTCGTGGCCTATCCCCCACAGTGCGTTTGTGCCATTGATTGAGGCATCATCATCATCGACAGCCATCTGGTTTATGTAGCGTTGCCGCTCTTGTACATATATTGTAAATACATCTTTATCTGTGTGTTCCGCATCGTAACAAACTGATGAAAGGTGCGGGGTAACCACGAGAGACAATGCAGTGGTCGTCCCCTCGGACTGGACAACATGATGGACAAAGCAGGGCACGAAATGGCACGGCGCACATCAACGCCTACAACCCCGACGGTTGTCCTGGCTCAGCCATGGAACCCAGGAACGTTGTGCGGCACCGACCACCCTGACGTAGAAGACTGGATCGCCACGTATGAGCGTGTAAATGCCCAGAACAAATGGGATCCGACGATTATACTGGCTAACTTAGTGTTCTACCTACAAGGCACGGCGAAGCTGTGGTATGATAACCACGAGGAAGAGCTTAACGACTGGGACATGCAGAAGCAGAAGCTGAGGGACTTGTTCGGCCGTCCCGCTGGGCGGAAGAGTGCCGCTAAGAAAGAACTAGCGACGCGCGACCAAACGTCCACAGAATCGGCGTCTCTCACATCCAGGAAGTGCTGGCTCTGTGCCGTAAGACCGACCGCGATATGGCTGAGTCAGACAAGGTTGGGAATTTACTGAAGGGGCTCGCTGACGATGTGTTCAACTTGCTCATGTGCAAAAATTGTGAGACAGTACAGGACATCATAAAAGAGTGTCAGCGCTTTGAGCAGGTCAGGAGCCGCCACGTTGCAACGCCGTTCCCACGTCTGCCGAGCACAGCTGCAACATCCTCTTGTGGCGTCAGGCTAGGAATGCAGCGACCGTCATCATCAAACAACCTGACGCGAATAGTGCGGCGAGAACTTGAAGCCATGGCTACTGCAGCCCCTTTCCACCACCCCAGTGAGCCGAACAACTTGCCTTCAGTGCATTTGTGCAGGCAACAGTCCTAGCATATCTCGCTAATCTTGGAGTTCATTCTGTATGTGCCGTTGCCCCTTCACAGCTGCCCAATTCTCCTTGTACATCCACTGGTCAGCGGTATCCTGCATGTACGCTAGAGAAATCTGGCCGAGTGGCGAGCCACAAAAGATCGGCCAATATGTTTTGCCTGTCAGCGTACCAACCAAGAGAACAGGCTGGCTTCAGGAAGGGATATTCTACGATGGATCATGTCCATGTCATCAATCAGGTAATCGAGAAATTTGCGGAGTACAATCAACCTCTCTATATGGTTTTCATAGATTATGAAAAGGCATTTGATTCAGTAGAGATACCAGCAGTCATAGAGGCATTGCGTAATCAAGGAGTACAGGATGCATACGTGAATATATTGGCAAATATCTACAAGGATTGCACAGTAACCTTGGTCCTCCACAAGAAAAGTAGAAAGATGCCTATCAAGAAATGGGTCATGCAAAGAGACACAATATCTCCAATGCTATGCACTGCATGCTTAGAAGAAGTATTCAAGCGCTTAGACTGGGAAGGCTTAGGAGTGAGAATCAACGGCGAATATCTCAGCAACCTTCGGTTTGCAGATGACATTGTCCTATTCAGCAACAATGGATACGAATTACAGCAAATGATTGTGGACCGTAATCAAGAAAGTGTAAGAATTGGGTTGAAGATGAATATGCAGAAGACAAAGATAATGTTCAATAGCCCGGCAAGGGAACAAGAATTCAGGATCGCCAGTCAGCCTCTAGAGTCTGTAAGGAGTACGTTTATCTAGGTCAATTACTCACAGGGGACCCTGATCATGAGAAAGAAATTCACAGAAGAATAAAATTCCGTTGGAGTGCATACGGCAGGCATTGCCAAATCCTGACTGGGAGCTTACCACTGTCGTTGAAAAGAAAAGTGTACAATCATTGCAATCTACCGGTGCTAACATATGGGGCAGAAACTTGGATGTTAACAAAGAAGCTCGAGAACAAGTTAAGGACCGCACAAAGAGCAATGGAACGAAAAATCTTAGCACTCACGTTAAAAGGCAGGAAGAGAGCGGTGTGGATCAGAGAACAAACGGGGATAGCCGTTATTCTAGTTGACATTAAGCAGAAGAAGTGGAGCTGGGCAGGCCATGTAATGCGTAGGAACGATAACCGATGGACCGTTAGGGTTACAGAATGGATACCAAGAGAAGGGAAGTGCAGTCGGGGACGGCAGAAAACTAGGTGGAGTGATGGAGTTAGGAAATTCGCAGGCGCAAATTGGAATCAGCTAGCGCAAGACAGGGGTAATTGGAGAGCACAGGGAGACGGCTTCGTCCTGCAGTGAACATAAATATAGGCTGATGATGATGATGTATCGGTCACGTTGCTCGCCATTGCAATAACCGCACTATCTACTCCCCTCGACGACGGCCATTCGCCAGTTATTAGTGTTATTACCACTCCGAACAGAGCCAGCGTCGTTACCAGCCTCCATTTGAACCACAACAGCCAAACGAAGACGCTCGTGCCGCTTGCAATAGTCCCTCGTCATCATTCCGACGTCACCAGTCCTTTTCGTCACCAGCTCGTCGAACATCGTCCCTATCGCCGCAGGGTCGTCGTCCACCGTCTCCGATGCTGCCGGACGCCTGTCTCCGGAAAACTAAGCGATGCAGCTCCCGGAGGTGACGCTGCATTGACGACTCGACCGCAAAACCATCTGACCACTCTGCCGACAAAACAGAACTTGATGGACGTTGTAGTCGATGGTAGTGACACTGGCACGCACATATCCGTGATGAGTGTCCAGTTGCGCCAACGCCCGAACAAAGTTCTCACACCCGCTGCATCACGCACCCTGCACGTCGCCGACGGAGGAACGCCTACCGTGCATGGTATGTGCACTGCTCGCATTGGCATCACGGAGCGCCTAACCACTGTGTTGTTTGTCGGTTTGGAACAAAGCCCCTGCAACGTTATACTCGGCTTAGACTTTTTGTCGTCCCATTCAGCCCTCTTTGACTGCGCGT